>NC_090314.1:56294472-56625900 GCF_039906515.1 Pseudorca crassidens
TCCATCACAGATATCCCCTACTGTAGTGGCCCTTTTCCTAGTGTCTTCTTAATAGTAGTGCTTTTAAGTACCTTCAAAGTACATGTGTCTATTTGGCTGTACCCTCAAGGATAAAAGTCTTATAATTAAAACATACTTGTCAGTTTGATAAGTTAAACCATTTCTTAAGGGTGGGATTTTTATTATTAGCGAGGCGGAAGTCTTTGTCCTGTTGAATGTTCTTTTGCCTCAAATTCTGCTTTCTTTGCTATAAACACTGCCATCTAAACTTTCTTTCCCTTTGTGTGTCCTGGATACATTTCTTTTTATTCTTAATTTCTGAGTCATTTGTTTTTAGGCCTGTCTTACAAATGGCATATAATTGGATGTTGAGAACCTCTGTCTTTATTAGGGATGTTTAACCCTTCACACTTCTGGCACATTTGATAGGTGTCTGCCCTGGAGTGACCTTCTCACCCACCCGCCAACTACCCCCGACATCCACCAGTCTGGCCTCTCCCCAGCCCCAGGAGCCAGACACGCTCCCAGATCTGTCCTGTTAGGAAGGGGCAAATCCAGGGGCTGGGCCCAGCACAGGGCCTGAGAAAAGTGAGGCATATCTTTTAAAATTGAGGCTGAGGTCATCTTAACCGGTAGCATCTCCCCATCCTCACACATAGAACCCCAGGGAAGCTACGTTCCCCGGCACCTGGCCCTGCCAGTACAGAGATGGCCAGGAATGTCTAGAAGCATTTTTGAGTTTTTAAATAAAGCTTTAAAAAAATTGGGAAAAAAACCTCAACTCCTTACCCACAGACAAGAATTTTGATGTATCTTCCTTCCTGCCGTCTCCTCTGCACAGGGACAGGGTGCTGGCTCCCTCTCCCTAAGAGGCTCGGACACTCTTTGAGGACAGAGCTCTCTGACTTCTGTCTCCTGGGTCTTCTCCACTCATCCCTGACGCTCCAGCCCAGACCCCGCACACAGTAGGCACTCAACAAATACGGACCGGCTTGAACGCAGGCAGCCTCAAACCCCGGCCTTATTTGCCACTGCAGAGAAGCCTTATGGAAAATTCAGAGATCACTACTATTTGGTTTTAGGATACATAATATGATGCCATTTGCAACAAGTCTGCAAATAATCCCAAATTTTGTTTTCCTAGGCTAAAAAAGGCAAATGTGTTTTCCCTGAGGATAAACCAGCCATAAGTGCGAGGCACAGCCCAGAAGCTTCCAAAGGGCAGAAGGAGGGCAGTGGAGGTTGTTCTTTTTTAAGCCACAGATAATTGTAAAGTGAGAAATCCAAGTGCAGGTCATTGAAGAGTTTGCTAGAAACACAGCAGGGTTCGCGTCTGCAGGATTCTCGCCCGCCAGCTCCATGTTGACAGCCGGAGGGGGATAAGGTGCGGAGGGGGCTGCGGTGTTTGTGCACAGGGGGAGTGGGGGCAAGCAGCCCCAGCGTGCCCTGGACACACCCACTGCTTCTCGCCCCGAAACCAGAAGCAACAGTGTCCCTGAAATTTATGGCTCTGCCCTTGGGGTTTGATGGGCTCTGCTGGTCATGGTAGATTGTTGCTATTTCCTGGGGATGGAGCTGGAGGGGGTGGAGATGAAGGGCAGAGCATGGGAGGGAGGCAAGGCCAGGACTGGAAGAAACCAGAGACACTGAATGTGCTGGCAGGAGCACATTCAGGAGTCAGGCCTGCCAAGGAGGAGACCTGGACCCGCTGCCCTCACCCTGATGAACAGACCTGTGGACAGAGGCTGGATCCGCAGCCCAGACAGGTGGGAGCACAGCTGGGGGCAGCCGGGAAAGTGGAAAGGATGAGAGGGGGGCGAGGGGCTGAATCAGAGGGGACACAGCAGCATGGGAGAGAATCGCCCTGTGCACGTGGAGAAGAAGCAGTCTCACGCCTCCGGGGGGTGTCCATGGGAGCCCAGCAGCTTTGCCTCCGTCTCCTGTCTCTGCCACTGGCCCCTCTGCTTCCCCTCTTCCCACTCCACTAACCCACAGCTCTAAGAATAGTGTCCCAATGCTACTTACCACAGCTGACCCCTCCCAGACCCCACCACGCTCCGCCAGGGTGGCCTTCACACTGGTTCCTTTCCTCCAACACACCAGCTTGCTCCTACCCCAGGGCCTTTGCACTTGCTGCTCTCTCTACCTCAAATTCTCTGCCCCCCAGCTCCTCACGTGGCTGGCTCCTTCCCATCATGCAGAATTGAGCTCAAATATCATCGATTCCCAAGGGCCTTGCCAGACCGCCCTGTTTGAATAGCCCCTTTCCCAGTCACCCACTGCCTCATCCTTAGAACACGGCTCAGTATCTGACTTTATCTCATTTCTTTCTTTTTCTCAGTTACTGTCTGTCTTCCCCGCAGGAATGAGCACAAGGCCCACCACTGTGTCCCCAGCACCGGGAGCAGTGCCTGGAGCTTAGTAAGTGCCAGGACATATTTCATGAGCAGACAGATCCCTTTAGTTTCTTCTGTCAGATGCTCAGTCCCTGGAGGGTGAGAGCATTTAACCGGGGACCCAGCACACAGCCGCACAGCCCACCCAGGGGCCCCGACTTCCCGCGGGTGGAGAGCTCCCACCTGGAGCCAGGCGCTGAGGTGGGCTCCTCACACCCACAACTGCATTTCATCCCAGGCTCCAGGACTGTAATTTCAGTGCCTACATTTTCCAAAACAAAAAAATCAGAGCAAAGGTCTAACAAAGGATTTGTTTGCCCTGAGCTGTGAATTAATTGATATGAAAAGTCTTGCAAAGGGATAGAAACGAACCCCTACGTAGCGAACGGCCACCAAGAGCACACCGGTTAGAAAGGTGGGGCCCTGGGGCCATCTGACCGGGGCCCCAGCGCCTCAGCTGCTGTGCAACTTTGAGCAGGTTCATGAACATCTCTGTGCCTCAGATGCCTCCTCTATGCAACGGGGATTGAAGCCCCCCATAGGTGGCTGTGGGATTGGCAGGATCATGGCGGCAACTCAATAAGGTGAGCTTTCAGTACATGGCGCCCCTTATGAGGACGGGGATGCTGCCATCGGCTGACCTGACTGGGCACCCAGAACATTCAATCAGCAAGGCCTGTTGGGGTCGGGACCCACGGCCAGTAGTCCAGCCCAGGCAGCCTATGGGGCAAAGGATCCCCCCACTAGACCAAAGGGGTGGGCTGTGCTCCAGGCTCCACCCAGCCAGGGCCCCTCAATGACCAGGACTCACCACCACCACTTTCTTTGATTTTGCCCAACACCGAACTTCAGAAATGCCTGGAACTTTGGCTTTTACATCACACGCATTGGCTGAGGTATAGCTTTCCCACAAACTGTCTAAAAGTGTGGATTTCAAACATAATTTTCAGCAGTAGAACACTTTTAGCAAATCACACTGGCCGAAGTATAGCTTTTCCCAAATTGTGTAAAAGTGTGGGTTTCAAACGAATTTTTCAGCAGTTAGGACACGTTGAGCAATTCCATCTCATCAAGAACCTCAACATCTAAAAGGTCAGGTGCAGAGTGCCTCCCTGGGATGGGTGGGGTCCAAGCCTCCTCCCTCCACATCCAAGTCTGGGGCGCAGGACTCCCAGCTGGGACGGCCCTGACCTCACATCCCCTCATTCTCTGGGATTCAGGAGAACCCGACACTTAAGCTGCACCACCTGGGTTCCTGGGGCTACACAGAGGCACGTGGGGCTGCAGCACAAAACCTTGGGGAACTTTGCACATTCTGGCCTCAGTGGGGGTAATATTTAGAATGAATAAACCAGGAAATCCTGCTTGCAAAGATGGCCCATGTCGGGGCTTCCCTGGTGGTGCAGTGATTAAGAATCTGCCTGCCAATGCAGGGGACATGGGTTCGAGCCCTGGCCTGGGAAGATCTCACATGCCGCGGAGCAACTAAGCCCACGTGCCACAACTACTGAGCCCACGCGCCTAGAGCCCATGCTCCACGACAAGAGAAGCCACTGCAATGAGAAGCCCGCGCACCACGACAAAGAGTAGCCCCTGCTCGCTGCAACTGGAGAAAAAGCCTGCGCGCAGCAACGAAGACCCAACGCAGCCAAAAATTAATAAATAAATAAATAAAATACGGCCCATGTCCACAGGAGGAGGACAGGTGATCACTATGGCCATCACAACCAAGTACATATCCACACATGCCCATCAACATGGACAGAGCTCAAAATCACCACCGTGAGTGAGAAAAGCAGGGGCAACATATGTACAATGGGAAGCCACTTAGGGAAGTTTATAAAAACCACACACTATGCATTTTGTGTGTGTGTGCGTGTGCGTGTGCGTGTGTGTGTGTGTGTGTATGAAATGCATTTCGAGGCCGAATCCCCAGCCCAGCACACAGTGGGGTGCCTCTCTCCCTCCCGGGGCCCCCTCACCTGTCCACAGGGAAGCGCCTGTCACCAGCAGCCCGGTGTAGCTCACTGCTGTTCTCCAGTCTGGCCAGCGTGTCCATGCGCCTCAGCATCAGCTCCAACAGGTCACTCATCTTGCGGAGGACACCGCGGGACTCCGGCCCACCCATCACTGCAGGAAGAGCGTGGGTGCAGTCAGGCACAGCCCAAGCAGCCCGGAGGCCACCGGAGACCACCTGGTGTCTGGTGGGGTGTCTCAGACCCCAGCCCCACCCCCATCTTCTCGGGAAGGGGAGGGGCCAGGAGAATGAGCCTGCCCCACCCCCTACCCCTGCAGGACAGGAATCCAGAGAGGCCTGGGCCCACCCTGCTCCCTACCAGCTGTGTGACATTGGGATGACCTTTTAACCTCTCTGGGCCTCAGTTTTTGCCACCAGCAAAATCTGGCTTTAGACATAATCTCAGGTCTGTGAAGGGACAGGGAAGGGCCAGTAGTGGGACAGGAACCCCAAAACCCCCTAACAGCAGGTTCCAGACAGAACCTGTAAACCAGGGTTTCTAAAAGTGTGGTCAGCCATCCACCCACACCTGAATCTCCCGGCCAGGCTGCTAAAGTCCAGATTCCTGGGCCCTCGCTGTCTAGATCTGCCAATGCAGATCTCTAGGGCATGGGGCCCAGGACCCTGCATTCTGCTTGCTCTTCACGTGGCTCGGATGCACAGGCTGTGAGCCCGTGTTCAAGGGGTTCGGGGCCCCAGCCACCTCCCGTCCCCACCCACTCCCCCAGACACCACCCTAGAAAAACCACTGTGAATTTGTCCTGACTCTCAACCCGGTCTTTGGGTTCCCAGAGATCAACTCCAGGGTTGAGGGGCCGGGATACCTTGTGAAGAATAAAATTAAATGAAAACGAGGTGCTTCAACCAAGATTCCATTAACCGGCCCGATACTTTCCACAATGTCCTTACTAATCACTCCCGATCATTAGCATCGTGCCCGTGTGGGAGAGCAGCCCTTGCCTTCCTTTTCAATTAAATTTTGTGAAGGTTTTAAGCAGCGCCTCCAAACCATCCGTAGGTGCTCAGTTCCAGACGCTGCAATCCCCACCCGGGCTGCCTGCAAACCCCAGGGGCCAAGCTCTGAGTCCCTCTTAATTAATGAGCTGAAACCATGGGGACGCAGATGCTCCCCGGGACTCCCCAGGCTGCTGGAGGGGCGGGGGTGTCAGGGGCTGCCTTGGGTGGGGCTCCCCAGAATCAGACCCTGAGACAAGGGTTTGAGGGCAAGTCGTTATTTGGGAGGTGAAGGGAAGTGGGGAGGTGACCCAGGGACGAGGAGGCAGCCCAGAGAGGGCATGTCATCAACCTGGGGAAACCAGCAGGTGTAGAACCGGCCTCAGAGTTCTCCCCCAGGGGGCGAGGGGGCCAGGCATGTGCACACCACCTCCCGCCAGTCACCGCTTAAGGGCTGCTCCCAAGGACGGCCATGTTCTGGTACTTTCCACCTGCCGTGGGGTGGCAGAGCCGTCTCCAGCGTGTGACAGGAATCGTGAGGGCTGAGGACGTGGGCACCAACAGCATCTGCTTCTCAGGAAAGGAAAGGGTCAGGGCCCAGCGGACTCAGAGGGGCTACGGTGGACACCTGGCCTCTCACCTGCCTCTGCCAGCACCCCCTGCATGGCCATATGGCCAAGGGAGTCGTCATACTGCTCTCAGCCTCAGTGTCCCAAACCCAAGGCAGTAACACCAGGCCCTGTCTGCAACTCAATGTCAAGGTGCCAGGAGCGGGGCGGGAGAGACCACGGCTGGCCACTGAGGACCAGAGGCAGAGACGGGGGGAGACGTGGGGAGGTGGGCAGGAGGGGGCCGGTCTCCTCCGCTCCATGCTTGGGACTGAGCCAAGGAGGGGGGCCTAGAGAGGCTGCACGTCACCAGGGCTGCTTGTGACATTTCTGCTTTGCTTGTCCCCATATCCCCTGGCACCAGGCCCGTTCCAGTGACTGCCACCGCTTTCTCACACCAAGTCACCTCCTGGCTGGGTCCCCTGCCAGCTGAGCCCACCTGAGGTCAGATGGGAGGCCATGGGGAGCTCGACGGGGGGACCCAGCCAAGCATCAAATCCAGAGCAGGGAGGAGTTGCAGGTTCCTCAGAGAGCCTGGATCCCTGGCTCCGAAGAAAAGGATGGGCATGAATGGGGGGCTGGGGGCCAAGGGGGGGGAGAGAAGAGGAAGCGGAGGACAGACACAGGGTGGGGTTGGGCACTGGAGAAACTGGGCTTCAGAAGGAAGGAAGGAAAGAAACTGTCTCCAACCCCTCCCACCCGAGTAGCTGAAAGAGGTAATGGTCTTCCCACTTTCCCCTCAGAAAACTGGATGGATTTTTCAGTTGGGATCAGGAAATTTCACCATAGTGTTAAATGAAGCAAAACTGAGGTCTCTCCCACCACTCGGCCCCTCCCGACTCACTTGGCCTCAATCGGTTAGTCAATCAAAAAGCAAGATATAAATAGCTCCTTCTCTCTTTCAACTCCACAGAGCTGGGGACAACAGATGACTCTTTCAAATCTCTCTCATCTTGAGGACAACCCCCAAAGCCCATCATTCAAACGCAATACCTTGCTTTCAACCAGTGCTTGGAGCACAGAGTAAAACAAGAAGGGAGTTCCCTTCATTTCAGCTAGAGAAATCCGAGCCCGGCAGATGATTTGTCCTGACAGCACTTTGCACAGCCCCAGGGGAGCCGCTCATGTTGTGGGCCACCTGATGGATGTCCTGGAGTTGTGCAGTGCACAGCCTGGCCGGCCTCACCGGGCTGCCCTGATCGCTCATAGCTCAGGCTGGGGTGGCCCCTTCCCCAAAGGAGTGGGATGAAAAACGGAGAGCGAGGCCATGGCTGGGAACATTCTCAGGCCAGAGCCTGAGAGGCCCCCCAGCCATGCACTCAGGCCCAACTGGACCACAGAGCCTGGGCGGCAGCTGGAACCTAAAACAGCACTCCAGCAGTGCTGAGGCACATCACTGCTCCTGGGGTGGCGCTGCGTTCCCACAATGCCTCAGGCCTGGCACCTGCCCTGTCACACGGCTGCCCTCTCTCCGGGCTCATCCCAAGCTTCCTTTTCCCCTCTGAGCTCACTGTCTGTGCCCCTCCCAAGATCTCACTGACAACCATACCCCACCCCCACTCCCAACCCCATCTCATTTCAAAAACTTCAAAATAGCTGATGGAGCCAATAACTGCAAGATCTGGCCTAGAGCTACAGCGGCCCCAAGAGCCAGACAGAGCCTGGGGGTAGCACTGTGGCCCAGGAAGCCTTGACTCCAGACCTGCTCTGCCCCAACTAGATGGGGGAAGGGGCATGTCACTGTCCTTCTCTGGGCCTCAGCGTCCATCCCCACCCCCCACCACGGTCTACAGCCTGGGACCCTTGTTTCTGCTCTTCCCCTAATTGCCCCCAGAGATCAGGGTAATAGAAAAGGAAAGAAGTGTTCCTATAAAAGCCATCAGAATCTCCTTAGCGAGAGAGCTCTGTTTTGTTTTGCTAAAGCCCTGGGTGGGCCAGAGCTTCATCTAGATGCCGGGAGCAATGAGACAGAGAGAAACCTAAATGATGCTGCGTATTCAGCCAGGAAGACTGGAGTTTCCCAGCCCAGCCTAGGAGACCAGGAGAGAGGACAAGGCCTGAGGACATGGGCAGGGGGCAGGACAACGACCCAGAGGGGCTAAGCAGGATGGGGGAAGCTCCGCTGCCATAGGGATGACCCGTGGGGAAGCGTGGGAGGGGGGGCTGCGAAAGGCAGGGATAAAAGAGAATTGTCATCTGTTTGCTGTGCTGAGCAGTGGTCCGAACCCCACCCCAAATCCCCCCACCCCTGTGGAGGGTTTAGGGAGGAAGGTGTGTCCTTCCCACTAGGTCAGTGTAGGGGACACAGAAGAGGCAGGAGGGGAGACATCCAGTAGGATAATTCAGTAGAAGCAGGGAATCAGAGCAAGAGGTGACCAGGGAAACATAAGCCCCCTAGAGTATTTGGAGATATCTGGGGGTTCTGGAGTGCCCTTCATACAAGGGACGAAGCCAATTCTTTAAGAGTGTCAACAGAGGGAATTCCCTGGCGGTCCAGTGGTTAGGACTCTGAGCTTCCACTGCAGGGGGCGTGGGTTTGATCTCTGGTCGTGGAATTAAGATCCCGCATGCCACATGGTGCGGCCAAAAAGAAAAAAATAAGTCAACAGAAAGAGGGACCCCAGAAGACCAGAGGGCTTATAGGCTGGGGCTAAGGAGACAGATCTCACATGGGTCTGTAAGGCCACCTCCATCAGACTGGACGAAGACACCCTCCCAGGACCTGGGGTTCGGGGGCCACTCCCATTGTCTGCAGATGGTACAGGACTCCAGGAGCTCCTGAGACCTCAGGAGACAGCCCCCCACCAACCCCCCACCCCCGTCACTTCCTGAGGAGCTCCAGGACACTAGGCACGTTTTCTGCCCTGGACGAGGCAGGGGGTGGGTCCCGGGAGGGAAGCAGGCCACACACAGCCAGTCCAGCCGCTCGGCCACATGACGTGCCCCCTGGATGCCACCGCCGGCCAGGGCTATCAGCAGAGCGGGTTCCCGACGTGCCTGCCCTGAGTCACCTCACCGCTCTCAGCGGCGGCTAAACTGAAACGTATTTAATGTGAGGCCCCAGTGACACATCGCAGAAGTCACACAGGTTCCCTCCATATTTCCATATAAATAAGGAAAGCTGGGATGCTGAGAGAGACAAATGGTCCTCACATGTATCGACAGGGGTGCTTTATCACCCGCCGAGGCCCCATCCCCTCCCCAGACATGCTCTCTGTTTCTCTCTCCTCTCTGCCCTTGTCCCCTTTCTTGTCCCCACCCGCCACCCGTTCCCACTGGTTCCTGGAAACTGAAGGAGCCCCCACCTTGCCAGACAGAAGAGACCTCCCAGGCACTTGAGAGGGGGCTGTGAGTTGGTGTTTGCACAGCTGAAGGAGTGTGCACACTTGTCTCTGCACAGGGCCAACGCGGAAACCAGCTGAGGCCACGGGAGCTCTGGGCAGCGTGGGAGACGAGGGCAGGCCCTGGCTCACCCCTCCACTGCCAGCCTCTGAGAATAGAAGCCCCATTAGCACCGAGATCCAGGGCCAGGGCCAGAGCAAGGAACTACGTCTCTGATATTCCCCAGGTTCCAAGGCTGGCCAGGGTCCGGGACGCCTGGCAGGGCCAGTCCACGGGGGAACCTCAGGGCGGACACAAGCAGCTGAAGCAAGGACCTGTGGCCTGCAGCCCTCTCCCCGGAGACGGCCTCTGACCTCTACTTCAAGACAGGACAGAGAGCCAGGAACCGCCACACAGGCTCTGCGGGATCTGCGGCGACCCCAGGAGGGAGGCGTCAGACATAAGTTCAAGTCCCCTCTCGTTAGGAGCGAAGCAAGTTCCTCTTAGGACAAGAGCAGGAAAGCAGAGGCAGGAGGCAAGGAGGAGGGACTGGGGTGGGGAGGGAGGACTGCAGAGGGAGCATATAAAAAACAAAAATCCTCCCCCAAGGCCCAAGCTGGGCCCAACTGCGGCACGAGGGAATTAGGCTTAGCCCTCCTTCCAGTTATGATTCTCTGCTCAGGCTACTGCTCCCCTGAATCTTAAGATGAGTGTGCAGAGTACAGAATGAGATGTCTGTCACATTTTTATCCCCAAACTAGAGAACTTTATCACGAAATAGGAACTGGCCCACAGGGGAAACCAGAGCCTCCCCAGGGAGACCACAGTCCGCAAGAGGCTGTGGCAGGCGCTCCGCTTTTTAGAGAAAACCCTTCACCCTGCCCCTCCCCCCCCAGCCATGTCCACATCTTCGCAGGCTTGACAGGCAAGGAGAGGAGAGGTTATCTCCCTATTTGTGCTCAGACAGTTTTATTGACCAATGGAGGATTTTTCTTTCTAAATCGTTTTTCTAACCCTTAGTGGGTTTCCTTCTGCTTTTGCCTTGGGGCTTCACAGACCCCCAGAACAAACATTATCCAACATCCAACCCCCACTGTGACCTCCAGTATCGCTCCCCAGACCCCTTCCCAACCGCCCCCCACTTCCAACCCCATCCTTCCCTGGGCGGCTCCTGGGTAGAAGTGCTGGCACTCCTAGGTTGTCTGCAGGGCCACCCCAGGTCCGGGGTGGGGTTCTCATTTGGGGGGTCATCTCTTACAGGACCAGGATTCTAAGCCCACAAAGTCAACTTAGGGCTTTTCCAAGTCTCTGTTTTGGGTCTGTCCAAGCAAATCCACTTAATCCAAGGGCATGAAAAAAATTGAGGGGAAAATGGGACCTGGGATGTGAACCGAATTGGGGTCAGTTCCCAGGGGTTCTCAGAGGGTTCCCTCCCTGTCTAGTTCCTCCTCACGGCCTTTACTTCCATATTCCAGGCACGAAGCTTCCAGCACAGGGGCCTGGGAGGTGTGAAAAGACTTGAAAACACTTGGTCTGAGAACTAATGTCACAACACACAGGAGACCCGGCAACTCCACCCCCAGGTGCACCCAAAAGAAATGGCCATATGTGTCCACCACAGACGTGTGCTGGAATGTTCACAGCAGCACAAACGCCCCAAATTGGAAACAGCCCAACGTCCGCCCCGGGGTAGAGTGGATAAATATATTGTGATGTGTCCACACAACGGATGCTGTGCAGCAGTGAAAACAAACGTCTGCAACCGCACACGAGACGGACGAATCTCACAAATGTGCTATCGAGAGACGGGGGGCACGCGATGGAACACCTGCCATATGGTTCCATTCTCATAAAGGCAGAGAACCAGGCAACACTCCTCTGTGCTATGAGAAGTCAGGGTCCTGGAGTCCTTGGGGAAGAAGCGAGTGGAAGGAGGCCTGAGGGCATTTCTGGGGTTGGATCACACTCCGTTTCTTGATCCAGGTTGCTGGTGCATGCATGGGTTCCGTTTCTGGATACTGTACTCCGATAGGAAGCTTAACCACGTGTACGCGTGCCCATGTACACACACACACACACACACACACACACACACACACACGCCTCTAGTCTAACTGCATGACCCTGGGCAAGTCCTCTGCCCTCTATGGCTCTGCCCACCCCTTAGACACAACATCTAGATTGGAGTTGGACCCTTTCTCCCTCTGCCAGGCAAAACTGCACAGTGCAGAGCACGGCAGGACGCCCACAAGCCCCCAGTCCTCTGGGCACTGGGCCCAGCCCCTGCCAGGATGGGACCCCCATCCCCCACCCCAGGCAGATGAACAGAAGAACCAGAGCCCAGCCATACATCCCTCCTCCCCCAGTCCCTGACTCCCACCTGCTGGGGCCCTGACCTTGCTGAAGGTCAGCTTGCCCAAGCCCCCTGCAGCAGCCCACCCAGACAGACACACCCCCTTGCTAGGGACGGCACCCAGGTAGCCTGAGCATCGCTCCCTATACCCATTCCCCTACTCTCCACCTCCCCAAGCTACCCCTCAAGTGCACCTCCACAGCCCCCCCCCACATCCTCAGGAGTCTCCCACGTAGAGACCTCAGTATCTCCTTGGTCCTCTTTTCCCTAAACATTCTTTCCGGCAATGCCCCCCCCGTCTCAGACTCACCACATCCAGTAAATGTTTACAGAGCTCACAGTGTTTGCCAGAAGCTGCTCGAGACCCTTCACATATGTTATCTTCACACCCCCTCATGACAATCCCGGGGAAGAGGGTAATGTTAGCCCCGTTTACCAGAGGAGAAAACGGAGGCTCCGAGAGACCGAGGGATCTCTGTGGGTCAGAGAGGGGATAGATTCGTTTACATTCAGGCTAGAATGTCTAATAAATGTGAAATTCCTGCTGGGAGCTGTTGCAAATTTAAAGAAGTGCGTGTTAAACCAAAGGCATGAATCTAAGGAGACACCAGATGGCAGAGTAAGTGCCCCTCGGGGCACCGACCCTAGATCACAACCCATCCTACTGGAGGGTTTATCCGTTGCTGGGAAGAGGGGAGCCGGATGAGGCCTGGGGGGACTTTCCCAGAGGGGCAGGGGAGAGCTCACAAAGCAGCCCCCTGAACAGTTCCAGAAACCCCCTTTGCCCCAGTTTCCCCACTATGTGTCTCCTTCCCACGGTTACTGGGAGAGCCCCCATGACACACTGAGCAGCTCTGAACTGTTCTCCATTCTTCCTTGAGCAGGATGAGGGGGGAGCGGGACTCACCTTCAGAAGGAGGTCTCCCAGGCCACCACCCTATCACACCCCCATGCCACGTGAGCCCATGTAATCCAACCCCTGAAAACGGTCACTGCTTTCCTTCTCTGAAGGTGAGTTAAGTGATGTGGCCAATGGCACACAGCTAGTAAATGATGAACCAGGGTACGAACAAGGTCCATCTGGTCCCCACAGCCCATGCTCTGAACCTCCATTCCACTGCCTTGTAAGCATCACGTGGGCAAGAATGAAGGACCAGAGAGCTTGGAGATAAGACACGTGAGCCCACGGCAGTCCTGCCCTCTCCCCTGTGCCTGGGCCGAAGGTACAGAATATGTGTATCTCAGAGAGACAGGAGTCATATCCAGAAACCTCAAACCACCCCACTAGAGAAGCAACACAGGCAGCCTCTTCTGATGCTTGGGAGACCCTGGCTCAAAGGCCCCTCCTGGCCTGAGAGGCTAGACCAGAGGAAGCCTGATTACCACAGCCAGGACAAGAGCCAAAGCAGGGTGCAAGGCCCCCACCATTCACACAGCCACCAACGAGGTGGCCAGATGCCCAAGACAGAGCCCCAGAAAGCCTCTTGCAGCGTTAGGCTCAAAGGCTTCCCTCTCCTCTGACCCCCCAACCCCTGCACCCCTTTCCCCACCAACATACCTTCTGTGCGGACAGTGAAGGGGGAGTCCCCCGGGCGCCGGGCTGAGAACTGGCCTCCCAGAGACGTCATCAGGAAGCAGAGTGAGAAGAAGCCAATGCCCAGGACAAAAAGCCTGCGGAGACAATAGGGCAGGTCAGGGTTAGGTCAGCACATGCACCCCTATCCTGTAAGGGCTCCCTACGAATGAATGAGTGATGGATGGATGGAGGAATAAAAGACCAGGGGGTTGAGCTCCCAGACCAGTAGGTCTCCCATCACACAGGATAAAGAGAGCTGGACTACAAGGAAGTGGCCACATGCAAAACCATGCAGGACAGTGAGGCATCCTTAAGGTATAAGGTTGGGCAGGTTCTAGTCTCCAGACGGAAGCTGGCTCATTGACAGCAGAGGTCCTCAACGTGTGGTCCCCAGACCAGCTGCATCAGCATCACCTTGGACATATCAGAAATGCTCATTCTTGGGCCCTAGTCCCAGGCTTACGGAATCACACACTCTGGGGGTGGGATAAGCAATGCATTCTAACAAGCTCTCCAGGTAACCCTGATACGCGCTCAAGTGTGAGAACAACTGGTATAGATGGAAACAGCAGGACCTGATGCCAGCCAGAGGGCAAGTAATTGGTCCAGACAAAACCCACCTGGAGCCCATCAATCACCTGGGTCCTGATCAGCACTTGTGTACACAGGCCTGCTGCAGCAACCAGCTTGAACACATCCTTGTCATGTTCAGGGCAGGGGGTGGGGAAGGGCTCCCATCACTACCAGATGGTAAGATCTAGAAGGGCAGGGTCCTGTGGCTGCCTTCTGTGTCCAGACTCCCCCTATCCACATCTTCACCAGGCAGGCACACGGTAGATTACACCACGGCTCAGAGTAAGCCAACACCTGTGCACGGGGTGTCATACAAGTGTGTGCCGTCACAGAGGTCAGGGGAGTTGGCCAAAACATGACTGTCTATACTTCAACACATAGTTTTTGATTACATCCCAAGTGCCAAGAACTAAGGTATCCCCAGGGGGACAGCAGGGAACCCACCCTCAAGTCTGGCCCCAGGCTCCTGCTGCTTCCATACTAGATTCTGGGCCAGCACAGCCTTAGGGAAGCAGAGGTGGAGGCTGTTCTGGGATCTTGAATCTACCCGAGGACTTGATCAACTGGCAGAGCTGAAAGGGGAGCCCCCCCAGGTCAGGGTGAGGAACCCCAACTCTGGTGGAGCCAGGCTCACCACGGGGGGGCCCCCCAAATCATGCCGGAGACCTCCAGCCTTCCCACCTCCACCTCCATCCTCAAACCCCACATTTGTTTGTATCTCTATGCAAGACTTGTTTATGCATTTTAATCTTCATTATTTGAAACTGGCAGAGCAGTATTTAATTAAAATTTGATTCATTAAAGAAAACACATAATTGTAGCAGAAAATAAAAGCACAACAAAATTCCCAACCCATACTTAAAGGAAGCTGTTAGAGATTAAGTCAGAGCGGCGGCGGGGGGGGGGGGGGGGAGGGCAGAACCCAAAAGCAGATATGGCACTGGGAGCTTCCCCCAGCAGATGGCACAAGGAACACTGCTCCCTCACCTCCCAGGGACCCCTCACTGAATTCTACCAAGCCTGGGGGTGGGACTCTAGCCCTGGGATCTCCAAGATGAAGTCAGGCTGGTCTCAGGGTAGCAGCCAGAAGGGCCGTGTAGGGGGAGGGTGGTCACACATCCAGGAAGATCCTGGGGGAAATCAGCGGTTTGTCCCCCCAGCCTGAGGACGAGGATGGGTCTCTCCAAGTTTCTCGCCCCCCACTCCCTCTCCCCTTCCCCAGCTATGGGGTACTTGTATTTAGAGCTGGGGACCTGAGCTGCCAGCGTCCAAAAACCTGCTGTGAGAAAGGTATCTAGGCCTTTAGCCCAGAACCTGAAGCCCCAAAACACCTCATCTGCATCTCTCTCTGCCAGACCCAATACTGGGACTATTTACAGTAGATTCAAGTTAAAATGGTTTTGTCCACCCATGTATCCATTCAAGCAACATTCCAGAAGCAATTATACAATAAGGACCCTGCCGGAGGCTCTGCGAAAACCATTGGGAATAGGGCTCCCAGCTGCCCTTGAGGATTAACAAGTAGGGCTGATACGTTGGAGGTCGTAAACCCCCACACACACACCCCGCATCTGAAGGGGACTTGAAGACTTCACTGGTGGCTGTGGGTCTCTGTGGGAAGCCTAGGGATACCCTGAGAAGAAGTTACATAACCTGGGGGTGGGGAGGGGAACCTATGCAACCCCACCTCTGCATCCTGCTTTCAGAAAAGAGCCTGAAAGAGCCACAGGGGCAGGACCCAAAGGGAAGGAGCGCTAGGGAGCTGGCGCTGTCCGTGGTGCTGGCGCCAGCCGCTACCTCCTATTGTGCCGGGAAATGTCCAGCCAAGCTGGGGTCAGAGGCTGGGCTTCCCACGGCCTGGAGGGAGGGGCCAACACTGGGTGGGAGAGACAGGGCTGAGGAGGGTCTGGGTTGGCTAGGGATTTGAGGATTTCCCCGGAGGAACAAGGCCTTTTCCAGAGATGCTAGCTTCCCACCTGCTTCCCATGGGAACTTTAGGGCGTGGGGGCTCCTGACACCCCCAATCACCTGCCCAAGGCTCTATTCTGGGGACCCCCAGCTCTACGGTCGTCCCGAATCCTCTGGACATTGGTGGTCCAGCTTGACCCCTGCCGTCCTAAAGGTTGTCTCCTCAACTCTGCACCCTACGCCGGAGGATCCAATAGCTGGAGGCAATGGCGGGGCGGGAGCCACGTGAGCCACGGTCTTTCCATTAGAAGGAAAACCAGCGGGGGGCATGGGAGGGGCCGGGTCTCCGCCTCAGGTCTGGTGGGGAGGGCCTCAGATCTGGCCCCTCCCGCCCCCAAACTTCGGGCAGAGCCCGTACAGCTCCTGCCTTCGCGGGCTCCCTCCCGCGCCCGGACCCCACCTGTGGCCGCATCCCGAGTGCGGCCCACCCCCGACCCCCGCCCCGGGCCCCGCCGCCCCCTCGGCGCCCTCCGCGGCTCAGCCCCTGGGCGAGGTGGCATCCTGACTCCGCTGGGCACTCATCGCTTAGCGCCCCTCCCCAGCCCCGGCTGCAGGCCCGGCTCCGATGGCGCTTGGGAGGAGCGGGAGCTGCCCCGGAACCGCGGGGCTCTGGGGGCCCCTGGGGTGGGACTAGCAGAACCCAGGCAGACCCAGACGGCCGTAGCCCTGCCTGGCCTTGACCGCCGAGGTTGGGGGGGGGGGTCGGTCTCCGCTTCCATCCCGCCTCCACGCTCTCGTCGCCCTTCCGCCCCACAGCGCCGCCCCTGCCCCAGCCTCTCCAAGGCCCGCGATCGGGGATCGAATTCCCATCAGAGGGGGTCCTTGCCGCAATCTCGGGGACCCTCCCGTTGGACAGAGGCCCGCACCCCGCGGAGAGGAGTGCGCGCAGAAGGCGGGGTCAGAGGGGGTGGGACAGGCAGAGGGGGTGAGCGGGCCGACTTAGGGCTCCACTGGCCCGCCAGGTGGGGGTACCGCCCCGCCCAGAGCGCTAACTTTGCCGCGGGGGTTGGGCCGTCCGCGAGGTGGGGAAGGACCGGAGGGGCAGGGAAGGGGCACCCTGGCTTGGGCGACTTCCAGGGTCCAGGACCACAACATCGGTGACTTCTGCCCCCATTCCCACCTTCACACCCCGAATCCTCTCCAACCTAGACCAAACTCGGTACCCGTCCCAGAGTTACACACCCTCCCTACCCGAACCGGAACCCCAGCTCCATCCCTTTCCCAGCCCCACTAGCCACCACCGAGGGCCGAAGCACAAACCGCCCCCTCTGCTAACGGGACAGGCAGCCTTGGGACAGACACTCTGGCAGGGGCTGACCTCGCCCACCCCAACCCACGCCCCCTTGGAGAAAAAGACCTCCCCACGCCAACCGGGAAACAACTTTACCGAAAGGGTCTCAGGGTGACCAGGCATCTTCTGACCATTATCTTCCCATCAGGGTTGACTGTGATCATTGTTCAAACTTGTCTGGGCGAGGAGCCGCGGGCGAGGCCGGACGCACCACGGTGCGTCCCGGGCCCTGCTCCTACCACGTCCGGGCCACGAACCCGCTGCGGGCCGAAGCCGGGTCCGAGCGACGCGGGGGCTCAGCGACTTCGCTGCCCGGGCCGTGGCCCGCGGGGTCGGCGCGGCCTCGGCGGGCAGGGGAAGGGGAGCGCGGCGCGGCTGCCGGAGGGCGGCGAGGGCGCCCGGCCGGGCCGTCTCTGCGTCTCTGCCCTCCCCACTTCACATTCTGGGGGCCGGGAGGCGGCGCGCCCCCAGACCGCCGGCCACGCGTCTGCCTGCTCGGGCTCGCTCTCTGGGCGGGACGGCGCCGCGGCGCGCAGACGGGCTCCCCGCCGCGGTCGCCCTCATCCCCGGGCCCGCGCCCTCGGTGCCGGCTACAGGCGGCCCCGGGCCCGCGCCCCGGCCCCTCGCGCCTCCGGGCCGCGCCGCTCCCGGGCCCTGCGCCGCGCTGCGCCCATGGCTCCGGGCAAGGGCGCCCCGCGCCCGCCCTGCCTCCCGCTCGTTCGTCTGCCCGCGCTCGGGTGTCCGGCGTCCGGCCCCGCGCTGCGTTACGCCCGGAGGCGCCGCATTGTTTCCTTGGAGGAGGCGGCCGAGCAGCGGCTCGGGCGGCCCAGGAGCGGCCGCCGCGCTTCCTCGGCGCGCTGGCGCCACCTCATGGCTGCGGCCCAGCAGTGCGTTCTCCCGGCCCGGGGCGGGGCGCGGGGGGCGGGGGGCGGGCGGCGGGCTGGATTTCGGAAGCATCCCGGGTGCCACCAGCTCTGAGGGCCGAGGCCTGCTTCGGCTCCTGCAGAGCACAGAGGAGGTCGGCGCTGGGAGGCGATCCCCGCTTCCGCGCGGTGCCAGGGCCCTCCCTCCGGTCGCCGCCGCTGCCTCTGCCGCCACAGTGGGCTTCTGCAATGGCCCCTTCACACCCACAGTGATTTCGCTTTGCAAACTTCGCCCATCCTCTGGCCCTCTCTGAACAGAAACTGCAGCAGCTCCCCTTTGCTTTCTGATTTCAAACTCGGCCTGTGACACTGAGGCTCTCCCACTGATCCCAGAAGCAATGGCGCGCCCTGTGGGTCTGGGTTCTAGTTTCAGACCCTCCATTGACCAGTGGGTGATGCCTAGAGTCAGGGGGACTCCCGGGCCTCGGTCTCTCTGCTATGAAATGAGAGTGACCCGAGGTTCACTAATGCACCTTCCAACTCTGTAAAGCGTGCACAGCCCCCCTTCACCCCCACCCCACCCTCCCTCCACTTCTTGACTCTGGAGAGGTGTTTGCCACCGCAGAGAGGGGTCAGCAGCCCCTGTGAGCACCCGAGGCACGGCAGCTCCCAGAGCCAGGCCTGGAGCTGAAGATGCTGCTCAGTCAGGAAGGGCATTTGCCAGACCAGCTTGGCCAGGCACAGACGGAAGAGCCCAAGGCCTCAGGCCACGTGTAAAATGACATGGATGACCCTGAGGGTCTTTCTACAAGACAAAACCTTTATTCTGGTCCATCCAGTCCCTGCCTGGTCCAACTAGGCCCCCAGCCCCCAGCCCCTTTGCTGCTCGCCTAGCCCAACTCCCAGCCCCTTCTGAGCCATTTCTCACCAGCTGTGACTCTTGTTCAGTTTCTCCTGCTCATTCCTCATCAAAATTCACCTGTCCCACGTTCCATTACCTCATCGCCTTGCTCTCCGCTGATATGAAAACCAATGATGAATGGGTGTTGGCAGATTAATATGTTAACTCCTGCTAGGTAGCCCGTTTACACTGAACAAGGACACGCTGACCAGGCCTTCGTGCCGAAGAGTGACAAATGGTGACGGGAAATTTGGGCATCACGGCAGGCTGGCCAAGGAGATCTCTGAGGGTGGGGGGGTGGTCTCTCCTGGGGTCCCACTTGTCCCTGGGCACCTACATCTGCTACACACTCAGGCAATAACTGAAGCCTTGGATGTCAGGGCAAAAGCCACATCTACACTCGGGCATGAAATGCCCCTTCCCATTGTGTGCACCTCTCCCGTAAGTTCAGGGGGTCACATTTGCTCCTGGTTGGCATTTAGGCCAAAAGGGAGGGGAGAAGATGGGGGTCCCCCCCAAGGTGTGGCTCATCTGGGGAGGTGTTCTCCTCTCGGCCGGAAGCCAGATTTCAGAAGGTGGGAGAGGGTACCCCATTGCAGGCTCGAGCCAGGCAGGGAGGCTTGGGGCAGACAGCGAAAGATGCTGAACCAGACCACCCTGCTGCCTCTTCCTTTCGGAGCCCATTTCCCCTTTGTCGGCCTCTTGTCTGTGGCGAAATTCAGTGTACGTGGCCCTGCTTGCTCTCCGCTGTGCTGCAGACATTAGGGGAAAACTTGTGAATTGCCAGTCGTGAATTGCCGAGCACCTCGGAGCCCTCGCAGCAGGTGGTTATACTTTTCTTGTTATTGTCTACCTGTAGCAGCTGCTGCCGGCGCCTCGTCCTACCCACCGGGCATCCAGCTCTACATGCCAGAAGACAGACCACGGAGGATACATGTAACGCTGCCTGAGGCTTTTTTCCTGGCTGTGAGAATATGCTCGAACATGCAGGGGCAAGATAGAAGTATCAGGGAATTCATGCCCTGGAAGCAGCCCTCAAGGGCTCCCTCTCCCTCAGGTGGGCTGCTCGGTTCCCAGAGTTCCCTGAGCTCCCTCTGCCCACAGCGGTAACCGGCTCGGTCATGTACCCCATGTTGGCTTCCTTCCTTCCCTGCCTCATCCCCCACTCCTCCATCCATGTTCCTGAGGCCACCTCCCAAATAAACTACTGGCACTTGAACGCTTGTCTCAGAATCTATTTCTGGGGAACCCAAACTAAGACCCTGGCTTATAGGCCAGTGGTTCTCAGCCCTGACTCACAGCAGAATCACCTGCAGAATGCAGTCCTTATTCTGATTCGGTACCTAAGATGGGCCCTGGGCATTTATTTTTGGCCATGTTGTACGGCTTATAGAATCTTAGTTCCCCGACCAGGGATTGAACCCGGGCCCTCGGCAGTGAAAGCACCGAGTCCTAACCACTGGACCGCCAGGGAATTCCCGGCACATTTGGGGGTTTTTTGGGGGGAGGGAGTTGTTTTGTTTCGTTTTGTTTTTTAACATCTTTATTTGAGTATAATTGCTTTACAATGTCACATTTGTTTTTTAATGCCACAGGTTATGCCCACATAGCTGGCCAGGGTGGAGAACCATTGGAGAAACACCCATGTTCTAGATACATACCCACAGCCTTCAGATAAGCAGCAGAGTGACCCGAAACAAATGAGAGGAGAGTAGGGGACACTTCTGCTGGGGGGCACATCCAAGGACCCAGGATGCCGGCTCACACCACATTCCAAAACCCTCCCCTTTCTACTGTTTTACTCTTTTGAGGCTATGAACAGAACCACAGCCTAGCCCAACGTGGGGGGTCAGGTGCAGACCCTGCATCGGCCCGGGTGCTCTAACCGTGGCACTTCCTGGCTCTCTCCCGCTGCCCTCTGCATGACCCGATGGTCTGGCTAGAGGGGTCAGGAGGAGCTCAGCACCAGCAAGAGGCCCTGGGCAGGCAGGGGAGGGTCTCTGTCCGAAAGGGGAGCAGGACTCCAGGGAAGGAATTGGGGGAAAGTGGGTGATGTAGTACTGTTCGGGGGTGTCGTACTCAAAATACCTAGATGGTGGGCCATGCAAAGAAGGGAGGGGTGGGCTTCCCTGGTGGCGCAGTGGTTGAGAGTCCGCCTGCCGATGCAGGGGACGCGGGTTCGTGCCCCGGTCCGGGAAGATCCCACGTGCCGCGGAGCAGCTGGGCCCGTGAGCCATGGCCGCTGAGCCTGCGCGTCCGGAGCCTGTGCTCCGCAACGGGAGAGGCACAACAGTGAGAGGCCCGCGTACCGCAAAAAAAATAAAAGAAGGGAGGGGAGTTATATTAGTCTCCTAGGTATGCTGTAACAAGCGACCACAGACTGGGGGGCTTCAAACCATAGAAATGTATTATCGGGACTTCCCGGCGGTCCAGTGGTTAGGACTCGGTGCTTTCACTGCAGGGGGCCTGGGATCGATCACTGGTTGGGGAGCTAAGATCTGGTATGCTGTGCAGTATGGCAAAAAAAGAAAAAGAAATTTATTCTCTCACAGTTCTGGAAGCCAGAAGTCCTAAATCAAGGTGCTGGTAGAATCAGTTCCTTCTAGAAGCCCTGAGGGAGACTGTCACGTGCTCCTCTGCTGGCTTCAGGCGGGGCCCAGCACTCCTTGGCATCCTCGGCCTATAACTGCATCTCTCCGGTCTCTGCCCCTGTCTCCGTGTGACCTTCTCTGTGTGTGTCTCTCTGTGTCCTCTCCTCTTCTTATAAGGACCCCAGTCATTGGATTCGGGTTCACACTAATCCCGAATGACCTCATCTTAACTAATTACATCCGCAAAGACTTTGTTTCCAAATAAGGTTATGTTCTCAGGTTCCAGATGGACATGAATTGGGGGTGGGGGGGGCGGGCGGGCACTGTTCAACCTACTTCAGGGACCTGGTAGAAAGGGGCTGGAGTGATCAGAGAACGCCAAAGACTGGAGGTCCCTGAGGGGATGTGCCGCCATTGCTTTGTGTGACTCTGGACCCAGTTATTTCAAGGGAGTCAGAAACCTGGGCTTCTCACATGTGGTCACACAATTTTAAAATGCAGACTCAATATTTTTAGAACATTGTGCAAGACCGATAAAATCCATTGGAGGTCTGCCATCTGGGTCCTCCTGCAGATGTCACCCAAGGGCAGAGCAGGGAGCCCACCAGCCCTGCCCACCCAGCAAGTCCAGCTTCCCTGAGGCCAGGTTCCCCTCCCCACAGCAAAGACACAGTGCTGCCCCCAGGAAGGTCAAGACTCCTAGTGGTTCTAGGGGCTCCCTGGGGACCTCCCTGCCCCCTTGAGGGCCCCCCTGGAGTCTCCTGGGGCATCACAGCTTTGACTACACACCCACCTGCCCAAGGCTTCAAGGTTGCTTCTGGAGCTCACAGCGGCCTGGGGTGGGAAGAGGAGAGAAAGAAACATGTGGTTTACGGTGTTTGAAATCCCCATTTAATGTGCTCCGACCGCCGCAGCAGACAGCACATTAAGAGGCAACAGGCCATTGTCCTTTGCCGGAGAGCAGAGCATTAATAATGTCATAACAGCGTTCACTGACACTGCGCACAAATCATCAGCCGCCTCTCTGGGCGGGAACAAGAGCCGCACGCAGCCTAGCGCCGGGCCTGGCAGCTGAGAAGCGGGGAGAGCTACCGCTCCAATTCATCTTTCATGCTTTCTGTTTCACATTTAGCCTAATCTTCCGATTGAAAAGCAGTGTCTGGGGTTTATTTTTATTTATGACAGAAGGCCATTCTGCCGCACAGCTTGTGAGAGCAGGGAACACAGCCATCGTACTTCCCTGTTCTACAGGGAAGTTAGCGGCTGTGTCTGTGTCTGTGTCTGTGCGTGTGTGTGGACGGGCAGGGAAGCCCAGGACAGACTAGACAGGGGACCCTCCCAAGTGGACCCCATCCCAGCGCCGGAGACAAGGGCAAGCTCTTCATTTAACATGTTATTGAGCACCTACCAGGTGCCCAGAAATGACTCAGGGATTCTAAATATGTCACCACAGCTATATGGCTATTTTATTTAAATTTTCTTTAGCAGGGCAACTTGAAAAACATGACCCCCAGGACTCCCCTGGTGGTCCAGTGATTAAGACTCCGTGCTCCCAAGGCAGGGGGCACGGGTTCTATCCCTGGTCGGGGAACTAAGATCCTGCATGCCACGTGGCACGGCCAAAAAATGATAATAACCAAAAATTTTTTTAAAAGACCCCTTTCTTTCTGGACAGTTTCCCCAGTTGCATCACAGGTCACTGCAGGAGTACGGGAGCAGCCATCTGGGGTGAGCAGAATCGTGATCTCCCAAAGACGACCATGTCCCAATCCCCATAATCTGTGAATATGTTATGTAACGTTGCAAAAGGAGAGTAAGGCTGCAAGTGGAATTAAGGTTGTAAATCTGCTGACCTTAAAATAGGGAGATCATCCTGGATTATCTGGGTTGGCCTAATGTAATCACAAAAATCCTTAAATATGGAAGAGGGAAGCAGCGTGAAAAAGACTCGACCGGCCACCTCTGACTTTGAAGATGGAGAAAGAGGCCACAAGCCAAGGAATGCAGGTGGGCTCCGGAAGCTGATTCTCCCCAGAGCCTCCAGGAAGAAAACAGCCCTGCTGTCACCTTGACTTTAGCCCCATGAGATGCATTTTGGACTCCTGATCTCCAGAACAGCAAAATGATTGGTACATTTGTGTGGTTTTAAGTCACTACATGTGTGGTTACTTGTTACAGCAGTAATAGAAAGCTGACATACCGTCTTTTAGAGCCACCACTGCCAGGCACTGCAAAGGCTGATGCTCCCCGCACACAAGCTCATATCTCCACTTCACAGATGAGGAAACAGAGGTTCGGAGAGGTGAAGTATCTTGCTCAAGGGGTCACTGCAGATCCAGCCTCCAATCTCAAGCCCAGCAGACCTCAGAACCTATGTCACTCATTGTGTTCAAAACTCTGGTCCAGGGGTCCTGGGGGGCAGGCATGAGCAGGCATCCTCCAAAGAGTTCAGCCCCCAGGAGGAAAGCTCCCTCCCTCCAAGAGCTGCTGGTGGACATGGGAAGCCACCCAGCTGCCTCGGTTTCCCCCTTCTTCTCCCCGAATACCCCTGGATCATCTCAAAAGAGCAACTGCCCAAAGGCTCCCCTCTCTGGTGTCCATTCAGGCAAGGGTGATGCAGGATTTCAAGTTTCGCTGGGCTGTGTCTCAGACCACCTTGGAATCTGTCCCTTTTTAGCAAGATCTCCTGACATCCAACCCCATGTGGGACCGTCCCCTACTGAGAGGCACGGACCTCCCAACACCCGGCAGGTGTGGAAAGCAGTCCCTTCCCCCTTCATCAATCCCACTCTGCCTCTGCTTCCCACGCCCCAGCTTGTTGTGGGAGAGCCGTGATCCCTTCTAGGTCCCTTGAGAGGTTTGAGGAGGAGGCAGATGAGGGAGGGTGAAGATGCACTCCCCCAGCTAGGAGAAGGATTTTTATCTCTTGTTTACCAATGTGCCCCAAATGTCCTGGACAGTATCTGACACAAGCTACATCCAGTAGAGAAGTTTGGGCAGGGAAAAGTCGAAGGGCTGGTTCTAAGCAGCCCAGTTTCTAAGCCCAGCCTGACCTGTCGTCAGCTGGGGCCATTTCTCACTTTCCCTTCTGCACCCCACTTCTACTCCGCAAGCCCCCCCCCCATGAAGTATTCACTCCCACGCCGTCCAAAGAGTTCCTGCCCCAAACCTTCCCTACTTTCCACTGTCACCAAATCTGTTTCCTTTGTGCAAATCCCCATTCACTCTGAGTATCACCTCCAAGGTCAGCCTCCCTGTGCTATTCCTGGCTTTTTGGGGTGTATATACACATAGCCCCCAGGGCATGGCCTGGCCCCTGCCCTGCATGCTCACCTGTGCACCTGAAGGGCAGCAGTGTCTGCCCAGATCGAAGCTGCCTCATTCTGGGAATTCCCTGGTGGTCCAGTGGTTAGGATTCAGCTCTTTCCCTTCAGTGGCCCGGGTTCAATCCCTGGTCGGGGAACTAAGATCCCACAAGCCACTGCCTCACTCACTGCAGGAGTCTGGAGTTACAGGGGCCTGTGCTCCAATCCTGCCACCGCATCCCCGCCTTAATTGGGCAAATTACTGTCAGAGCCTCAGTTTCCTCATCTCTAAAGTAAGGATTGCACCTACTGTATAGCACAGGGAAATATACCGAATATCTTGTAATAACCTATAACAGAAAAGAATCTGAAAAAGAATATATATATATGATCCTACTGAAAACCCGAATGAACTTTTGGCCAGCCCAGTATGTGTGTATGTATAACTGAATCTTTGCTATAACCTTGAAATTAACACAACAGTGTAAGTTATCTATACTTCAATTTTTTAAATGGTTAAGTAAATAAATAAAGAGTGAGGATTGCACCTAAGGACTTCTCACGGGGCCTGATACCTAGTAAGTGCTGATTTTTGTCTGTCTTATTTTCCTACTAAATTATAAGCTCCTCAAGGACTAGATTCAGGCACAGAGAAAGATAAAATCATTGTTATTATTAGCTTCCATTTCTTGAGCACCCACCTTGCACCAGGTACGCGTCTCATCAATTTACACTAAGCCCGCAAGGTCGCAGCTACTATTTCACGAACAAACACTGAGACTCAAAGGATGGAGTAATTTCATTCCTAGGTCAGTTCCCAAGAGAAACGAGAGCACACAGCCACACACAAGCCAGTACACAAACGTCCACAGCAGCATGATTCAGAATAGCCAAAGAGTGTAAAAAACCCAGGCTGCTCACTGATGGATGAATGCATGAACTGTCGTGTGTCTGTATGATGGAATGCTATCTATTCAGCCTTAAGAAGGAATGATCCTCAAAAAATTAAAATAGAATCACCATATGATCCAGCAATTCCACCTCTGGGTATATACCCCAAAGAATTGAAAGCAGGGTCTCAAGAGCAGTGTTATTCACAACTGCCAAAAGGCGGAAGCATCCCACATGTCCACTAACAGAAGAAGGAAAAAATAAAATGTGGTCCATCCATACAATGGAACGTTATTCAGCCTTGAAAAGGAAGGAAGTTCTGACACACTACAACATGGATGGACCTTGAGAACATTATGCTAAGTAAAACAAGCCAGTCACATATTGTATTATCCCATTCATCAGAAAAGTACAGAACAGGCAAATCTATAGAGATGGAAAGTAGATTACTGATTACTATGGGCTTGGGGGAGGGGAATGGGAGTGGCTGCTTATGGGTAGGGGGTTTCTTTCTGGGGTGATGAAAATATGTAAGACTGGATAGTGGTGATATTTGCACAGTCTTATGAATATACTAAACCACTGAATTGTACACTCAAAAGGGGTGAATTTTATGTGAATTATATCTCGATTTTTAATAAATGAAATAACTTGCCCACAAGTACACAGTTAGTAAGGGGGAGAACCGAGATTGGAACCCAGATTCTGTCTCCAAGCCCGAGCTCCCTGGTTGCTCTGTGCTCTTGTATATCTGCAGACACAGCACAGAGGGCGCTGTGGACCAGACACCAAATAAATGCTGCTCTGACTGGCAAATGCTTAAGAAGTGAAGGACCAGGACCAGGCCCCTGGGTTCCCAGCGTGAAGACAGCCCTTGTTCCCGGCCTGTGACCCACCAAGCCCCCCTACCGAGGGTCTCCAGCGTGTTATTGCAAGTACTTAAAACTTTTCTCCTAGAATATGGGTCACAAGCCCTGTCTCCCCACCATCTTTTCTTCTCCAACTGATGAGAAAGAATCTTAATTAAGTGCCCCTTGGCTGCTGGTTTAATTCCATAAATATAAAATTGAGGCAAGCTAATAAAGCCATCAGTCATCCCAAATCCCAGCAGTTCTCTGAGGGCTTTTTTTTTTTAATAAATCCATCTTTAAGATGATAATGAATTAAGTCTTCTTTGGAATATCCGAGAAAGCTGTGGCCCAGTGAGGTGACACTGGGGAAAAAGGGACTTGTCACCCCTGCATGAAATCTCTCACAGGACCCCAGAGGGCACACACTTCCTCCCACCCCCTGTGAGGCCAGGCCTCCACCTCTCCACGGGGCCCCATCTCCTCAGCCTGTTCCTTCTTGCTTCTGCCCAGGGCGGCTGGGGGGCCGGGGTGGGGTGGGGTGTAGAGGGTGAGGGTGGAGGGGTGTGGGGAAATGGGGAGCTAGAAGTGCGCCCCCTCCTGGTCCCACTCTCTCACTTCATGGAAGTCAGAGGTATTTTGTGTGACTTTCCAGGAACACGTTGAGATGTCTCAGATGTCTCAGAGTATCCTGCCCTGCTCCTGAGCTGTACTCAGTCCCACCTGTCGGCACCTGTCCCACAGGTGTGGCCCGCCCAATCTTAGACTTGCCCTCAGGTGGAAAGGGGGGAGCTCAACGAACTCAGATGGTGACATTTTTCAGTTTTGTCCTAGACAGATTTCTCCTGACTCCGCCTGCATCTTTTTCCCTTGGTGATCCTACTGTGTGTCCTTTCGCTGTAATATACCTTAGTCGTAGGTACAACTCTATGCTGAGACCTGTGAGTCCTAGTGAATCACCAAATGTGGCAGCAGCCTCGGGAACCCCAGACACAGGGGAACCAAAGAGAAAGACGGGGACTAAGTGGAAATCCAATGAAAACTGTCTCCATTCAAAACAGGAATCAGTTTGTGCTATATTGATGGGTTACCTTGGCTACAAGTAATCTGAAAACTTAGAACCCCTTCAGCATAACAGTCATGGAAGACAGGAAGGGGCTGGCCTGGGTGAGGGTTGCAGTGCTGAATGGGATCCCGGATAGGCGTTGCAGGGAGTCAAACCCTCAGAGAACTGCCCAACATCCCAGGAGACAGGCACGGCCAAAGTCTGCTGGTGATGGGCCACCCAGAATGGTTAGGATAGGGGGGGCCCCAGGGCAGAAATCCTGCTCCTTGCCTGTAGTAAACTGGGCAGCTCCAGGCCCTGGGGCTCTGACCACACCCACCCTCTCCAGGCCTTCCCAGCTCATGTCACACCCTTTTCCAGGGCTGTAGATTCCAATCTGTCCCAAGGGAGGTCTTCCTGGTGACTTGTTTCCACATCCATCCCCCATCCTTCCTCCCCGTAATACATTTAGGCACCCATGATTCCTCCTGAGGGGGTCTACTGGGCCGTGCACTGTCCAAGGGGAAGACTCACCTCGCTTCTCACCTTGACCCACAATGCAGTTAGGGCATCAGGATTTGGCAGTGACCTTCAGAAGGTCTCCAACAATGAGAGTGGCCGGCAGGCATGACTGGGACACAGGGAGCAGAGCAGTGGCAACAGTATGACTCAGAGTCCCAGCAAGCGCCTTGGCCTGAGGGTGTTGGAAGCCATCCATCAGCTCCACACCAGCGCTCCTCCTGTTTCTCTCATCACAGAACAGATGACTCAGGACAGCCACATTCAAGGAAACAGGAGCCAAGCTTGGCTGCTCCTGCCCTGACCGGACACTGATTGATACTCTGACAACCTTGTAGAAATGGCATGCTGCAAAAGGGATGGAAGAGAAAGTGAACAGTGGGGTGACATTAATCTAAAAAGCTTCTACGTAAAGAAAAAGGAAAGCTTCTATGCAGCAAAGGAAACCATCAACCATCAAATAAATCAATAAATATTTTTAAAAATAGCATGAAAAGGCAACCTATGAGTTGGGAGAACATATTTGCAAACCCTGTATCCAATAAGGAGTTAATAACCAAAAAAAACCAAGAAATGCATACAACTTAATAGCTAAAAAAGGGACTTCCCTGGTGGTCCAGTGGCTAAAACTCTGCACTCGCAATGCAGGGGGCCAGGGTTCGGTCCCTTGTCAGGGAACTAGATCCAACATGCTGCACCTAAGATGCTGTGTGCTGCAACTAAGACCCGGCACAGCCTAAATAAATAAATAAATATTTTTAAAAATAGCAAAAAAAAAAAACAACCCCAAATAACCCAATTTAAAAATGGGCAAAGGACCTAAATAGACATTTTCCCAAAGAAGACATACAAATGGCCAAGAGGTACATGAAAAGAAGCTCAACATCACTAATCATCAGGGAAATGAAAAACAAAACCACAATGAGATATCATCTCACACCTGTTAGAATGTCTAGCATCACAAAGGCAAGAGAGGGCTTCCCTGGTGGCGCAGTGGTTGAGAGTCCGCCTGCTAATGCAGGGGACATGGGTTCGTGCCCCGGTCCGGGAAGATCCCACGTGCCGCGGAGCGGCTAGGCCCGTGAGCCACGGCTGCTGAGCCTGCGCGTCCGGAGCCTGTGCTCCACAACGGGAGAGGCCACAACAGTGAGAGGCCTGTGTACCACAAAAAAAAAAAAAAAAAGGCAAGAGATAGTGTTGGTGAGGATGTGGAGAAAGAGAGTTTTTGTGCACTGTTGGTGGGAATGTAAGCAGGTGCAGCCACTATGGGAAACAGTATGGAGGTTCCTTAAAAAACTAAAAATTTCCATGTGATTACCATATGATCCAGCAATCCCACTTTTGGGTATATACATGAAGGAAACGAAGTCACTGTCTTGAGGAATTATCTGTACTTCCATGTCCCTTGCAGCCTTATTTGCAATAGCCAAGGTATGGAAACAACCTAAGTGTCTATCGACAGATGAAGGATAAAGAAAAACTATATGGGGACTTCCCTGGTGGCACAGTGGTTAAGAATCCCCCTGCCAATGCAGGGGACATGGGTTCAAGCCCTGGTCCAGGAAAATCCCACATGCTGCGGAGCAACTAAGCCCGTGTGCCACAGCTACTGAAACCCGCATGCCTAGAGCCCGTGCTCCACAACGAGAAGCCACCGCAATGAGAAGCCCGCGCACCGCAACAAAAAGTAGACCCTGCTCACCGCAACTAGAGATAGGCTGCACGCAGCAACAAAAACCCAACGCAAAAAAAAAAAAAAAGAAATGAGGTTTTTTCCTCTCCTGATAACCAGGAAAAATAAGGAAACGATGAACAGGCTGAGGAAACAGCATAAACAGGCCTGAAAGAGTTAAGCAATCTTGGTTATTCTTTAGTTGTTACTACTAAGAAACACTTGTAGCTAGACTTGTCCTTCACAAAGCTGATTGCGCTCTGACTCCATACAAATTACCCTTTGCACCTGGCAACACTCTCCCCCTACACTCCCTTGTGGCACTCATCGTTTCAGAAAGAAGGTCACAGGCCGATAACTTCAGGAACACCAGACCCGGTTGATGAGCCGCCTGATGCCAGCTTTAGCCATGAATTTACAGAAGAAAAGAAATGCAAGACCTTCACTACTTTTGATCCTTTATCACATGCCCCAGACTGCGAGCCCCACATATAAAATCTTCTCCAATTCCCCAAGGAGGGGGCACAGTTCTCGAGGTGTTAGCCTACCGTGTCTTCCCTTTGCCTGGCAAAGAAAGTAAAAAGCCTCTCTATTTCTTATCTTCCAATTCTCTGTCTCCGTATTGTTATTCGGCATAGGTGCACAGGGAGCCAGATTTGGCAACAAGCTCAAGGGTGATACCAGGAGGCGGGAAGGATGCTCAGGTCCATGTCCTCATTAAGGAGGAGGGACGGGGCTTTCAGGCCTGGGCACCACTGGTAATGCTCGGCGGCCACTCACGGAGCTGCCTGGCTGCACCTTCTCCAGGGTGTCCCTGAGACATGGAGCCCAGAGGACAGAGCGCAGGCCGGGAGTCAGCAAGGGGAGGGGGCACCCTGTCCCACCTCTGGGCTGACTCCCTGGATGCTGTGCTGAGCGGCACTTTGCTGTCTTGCTGCTTCTTCTCGGTACAGGTTTCACTGGCGCTGGCCCACCTCCAAGGCTGGGCCTGAGCTCTTCTTCAGTGGGTCCGGGCCAGCGGGGTCCTTTCCACAGGGTCCGATCCACGGAAGCAGACATCTGTGCCAGGAAGGGTCTGAGCTGCTTCCCCACCCCGTGAGCTTGGGGTGAAGGTGGCGGCCCCAGCCTGAGGCAGGCCAAGCGGGGCCCCAGGATGCCGGGCCTGGGAGGGGCTCACAGGCCCAGTCTCTGCTGCTTCTCGTGGGTTCGTTCCCCTCACCCTGCAGATCCCCCTCATGGGAAACAGCCTGGGTCGTCTGAAGGCCCCACCCCACTTGTGCTCCTGTTCCCAAAGAGAGAATAAGACACCGTGTGTTAGTTTGCTCAGGCTGCCACAACAAAGTACCGCAGACGGTGGGCTGAAACAACAGAAATGGGTTTCCTCACAGTTCTGGAGGCTGAAAGTCCAAGGTCGAGGTGTCGGGGGTCTGGTCTCTCCTGAGGCCTCTCTCCTTGCCTGCACATGCTGCCTTCTTGCTGGGTCCTCACAGGGTCTCCCCGAGCACACACATCCCTGGCGTCTCTCCATGTCCACACTTCCTCTTCCTGTGAGGGCACAGTCACACTGGATCTGGGCCCATCCTAATGGCCTCGTTTTAACTTAATCACCTCCTAAAGGCCCTGTCTCCAAACACAATCACAGCCTGAGGCTCTGGGGTTGAAGGGACACAATTCAGCCTGTAACATACAGTCTACAGGACCTATTCCTGGACACTATTTTTTTTTTTTTTTTTTGGCCTTGCTGCGCAGCTTGTGGGAATCTTAGTTCCCCGACCAGGGATTGAACCCAGGCCCTCAACAGTGAAAGCACTGAGTCCTAACCACTGGACCGCCAGGGAATTCCCTAGACACTCTCAAAACAGGAGGAAACAAAGGCAGAAGCCACCTCCTCACCACAGCTGCCCGCCACTGCCTCCAAGAGACACAATCTCAGCTCGTCGCTATGACCCACCTCTGGGTTCAAATCCTGCACGATGGTAACGATCCAAATTATGTAAATTAAGTTTGGGGACAGGGACTTCCCCAGTGGCACAGTGATTAAGAATTCGCCTGCCAATGCAGGTGACACGGGTTCGATCCCTGGTCCAAGAAGATCCCACATCCCGCAGAGTAACTAAGCCCGTGCGCCACAACTACTGAGCCTGTGCTCTAGAGCCCACGAGCTGCAACTACTGAGCCCACGCCTGCGAGCCACAACTACTGAGCCCATGTGCCACAACTACTGAAGCCCGCACGCCTAGAGCCCGTGCTCTGCAACAAGAGAAGCCACCGCAATGAGAAGCCTGCACACCGCAACGAAGAGTAGCCCCCGCTCACGGCAGCTAGAGAAAGCCCACGCGTAGCAACAAAGACCCAACACAGCCCAAAAAATAAATAAATAAAATAAATAAATTTATTTAAAAAAAAAAAAAAGACTCCGTGTTTCCAATGCAGGGGCTGCAGGTTCAATCCCTGGTCAGGGAACTAAGATCCCCGCATGTGAGGAGGGGCAACCAAAAAAAAAAAAAAAAGGCAATAATAGGGAATTCCCTGGTGGTCCAGTGGTTGGGACTCTGTGCTTTCACTGCAGGGGACCTGCGTTCAATCCCTGGTCAGGGAACTAGGATCCTGCAAACCGTGCAGCGTGGCCAAGAAAAAGAAAGCAATGACATGTTAGCATAAATAACATTTTTTAATGAAAAAAACTCCAGTTTCCAATACAACACAATTTCTGCGCAAAGAAAGGCATCGTTTTACAATAGTGCAGCTCTCTTTAAGGTCTGGCGTACCCGAAGGCAGCTGGATTCTCATGTCTGTTTCTGCATTTGGTCAGCTTGTGTAAAGAAAAGTTCCTGGAGCTTTGTGAGGACCCCACTTTGAGAATGGGTGACTTAAATGAAGCCCCTGGTCCCTAGTCTCTGGTACAAACAGGAGCTCGATAAACGTGCACCCCCTTCCCTGGGCACAGGGCTGGGTGGCGCCCCTGGGTTCTCTGGGGACGCTGTCAGGCTTGTGCCATTGATCCTGTAGCTAATTCAGCAGCACGGGGGTGGCCTCGTACCAGGTCCTAGAGGCAATGGGAAGTGACAAGATTGGAAGGTGGTGATGAGACAGGATAGAATTGACCCAGAAAAGCAAACTTTGATGTGCTAAAAATATCCATCAGTTAGGCAACCCCCCGGCCCCGCCCCCCCACTGTCTCTCCAGATTCAAATCCAGGAAGTGCCAAATGCAAAACGCCAAGCCAGGATTGAGACCAAGCAATTAGACCATTTAAGACAAACTTTCAAAGCTCAGACCCCCAGACGTTTAAATCTCACAAAGAAAATGTGCATTCGGTGTACACAATGAGAGCAAATCAGTTTCCCTTTTTCGTTCCCTTCTCCGCCCCTGCTCAGAGGCAAGCGGTGGAAGAAAATAAGCATAATTGGGCACAGACAAGGCAAAAATAAATTTAGCAACAAAGGGAACATCTCTGGGGGAGGTGCAGAGCTGATGTGGCCGTGTAGAGGTGGGGAGCGATGGCCCCCAGGGCTCAGCAGGCTGAGGCCCTGGATGACAGGGGCTGGACAGAGAGACCACTCTCTGGGGGTCTTTGCTGAATCCACAGGGATCAGTGATGAGGGCAGCCCCCCAGGCTGGGGAGGACTTCTCTTCCATCCAAGATGGGTGGCTGTCCTCCCTGACTGAGCCCTCAAGGGGCTCTCAGGTTCTCTGCAGGAACAGAACTTGCAGGTGGCCGTTGGAAGAACATAGTCCAATCGCTGCCCAAAGACTGCTATTCAGCCTCGCCCTGGCTCAGAATCGACCTTTGTGCCTTTCTCTCAATCATGAGACGCCACCAAAGGTCAGGGACTAGACCCAATCAGATACTGTCCTTCACCCCTGACCTCTGCTGAATGACAAGCAACCTCCTGCTAAGAAGGTTGCATTCTCATCCATCCAAGGGTCCCAGCCTCCAACAGATGACATCCTGTAACTACACTGAGCTGCCACCGGGCAAGGCAGAAGCTTCCAGAGGGGCAGTTTGGAAGGCTCTCTCTTCAGCTGCCATAACAAAACGTCATAGACTTGGGGGCTTAAAGAACAGAAATTTAGGGCTTCCCTGGTGGCGCAGTGGTTCAGAGTCCACCTGCCGATGCAGGGGACACGGGTTCGTGTCCCGGTCCGGAAAGATCCCACATGTCGCGGAGCGGCTGGGCCCGTGAGCCATGGCCGCTGAGCCTGCGCGTCTGGAGCCTGTGCTCCGCAACGGGAGAGGCCACAACAGTGAGAGGCCCGCGTACCGCAAAAAAAAAAAAAAAGAACAGAAATTTATATTCTCACAGACCTGGAGGCTGGAAGTCCAAGATCAGGGTGCCAGCATGGTCGGGGTCTGGTGAGAGCTCCCTTCCTGGCTTGTAGACAGCCGCCTTCTTGCTGTGTCTTCACATGGTGGAGAGAGCGAGCTCTGATGTCTCTGCCTGTAAGAGCACCAATCCCATCATGAGGACTCCATCTACGTGACGTCATCTAACCCTAATTACCTCCCAAAGGCCCCCCTCTCCCGTTATCATCACACTGGGGGCTGCGGCTTCAACCTGTGAGTTTGGGGACAGGGATGTTCAGTCCGTAACACTCTGTAAGGCTCCTTCGCCACTGTCCCCCCACAAGGGACCAGGGAGGCTGCTTGGGGCCGCCAGCAGGGAGGGGGATCCATCAATGCCCTGCATCCCTATAGCATCATCATTTACGAGGAGACACTCCTGGAATGAAATGCGAATCAGAGCAGCACTCTGTCCTTTCCATCTCTGTGAGCTACCCTCCCAACCTCGCCAACACATACACATACTTCCACTCCCCACACTTGCCGCACAAAAGGAATGCCCCTCCACAGCAAGCCCACATAAACAGTCAGCATTCCATATCAGAAGAAAAGCTCTGGTTTTCTTGTTTTGTCGTGGGGGACGGGAGGAGAGAGGAGACGCCCAATACTTCACGTGACTGTGATACGTCTGTAATTCTGCCAACCTCTTGCATAGATGATTTAACCCTCATACCACCTTACGAAGTAGGTGGTATTATCCCCACTTTATAGATGGGAAAACTGAGGTCTGACAGCTGGGAAGTCGTGAGGCCAGGGTCCTGAAGGGTCTGTCCTGTCCCACATCCATGCACTTGCTAATACATCACACGCCCGGAAGAGCCAGGCGGAGTGGGGCTCCCCACAAAGGGCAGTAGATCTTGGGAGGAGGAAGAGATAAAAAAGCAGAAGTAGGACCTGGCCGAAGTTCCCGATCAAAAGTAGTCATTCCAGGGCCCCCTTTAGTTGAACGGAATGGGACCACATGCCCTGTAATTTCCTAGGATTCTAAGCTGCTTTAAAATATGTCCTTGTTCAGGAAAGGAAGAGAGTGTCCTGATTCCTGCTCACCCTCCCCCAGTTCTCTGCCCAGTGGCCTAAGGAGCTGGCCTGGCCCATTCGGTGGGGTGGTCCCCTCTAGCCAGAGCTGAGCCTTGCCGAGTCATTTCCACCACAAGTGGCAATGGAGAGAAACCACTGTCTAGGACCTTGATTTCTCCAGGGTAAGCACGATCCGGTGGCAGCATCAACGTGGGTCTGGCCGAGCTCCCCTAGAGGATGGAGTCTCCCCCTGCCCATTTTTCAGGCAGAGCCCCAATCTGCAAACCTACAACTGTTGACAAACAACTTTTCATGCTGACATTTGAGAGCTGGCATTTTCTTTTTCTTTTCTTTAATATTTATTTACTTATTTATTTGGCCGCACCGGGTCTTAGTTGCAGCATGTGGGATATAGTTCCCCGAATAGGGATTGAACCCGGGCCCCTTGCGTTGTGAGCTCAGAGTCTTAACCACTGGACCACCAGGGAAGTCCCTGGCATTTTCTTATATGTGCAGCTACCTGCTCTTATACACATCTGTAATTTGCGGATTTTAACTGGATTTTAACTTCTATCACAGACAGAAGCAAAGTGGTTTGCAAAGTGTACAATATGATAAAGTCAAATAAATTAATGGGCCACCGAGTGGGTCTCTCTCTTCCAGATAGCCAGGAAGAGCATGCTCCTGACCTATAAATCTGTGGATGTTAATAGCTCCCACGGAACCAAAGTCACACTCCCCTGACACATATTCGTTCCCATAGGCTGTGAACTGGTAGGCGGCTCCGACGATGGCCCCATGATCCTCACCTCTGTGTCCCTGTGGAATCTTCTTTGCTGGAGCGTGGGCTGGACCGAAGGACCTGCTTCTAACAAGTAGAAAACACAAAAGCGATGGGATGTCCAAGATTAGGTTACACAAATTCTGTGGCTTCTGTCTTGCCTGCTCCTTTCTTGCCCTCTCTGGGGGAAGCTGCCCTGGAGGACTGCCGTCTTTGGAAAAAAAAAAGAAAGGAATGTGAGGCTGCCCACTGTGCATGGGGGGATCTTTCTAAAGCTTCCCCTGCAGACTTCCCCCATGAAGGCACTGCCCTTCTGGCGTTAAGGATTAACACCACACCTCTAGTGAGGCAGGCAACCAGCTTCTCCCCTACCATAAACCCCCAGGCTGGGACTTCCCTGGTGGTCCAGTGGTTAGGACTCTGAGCTTCCAATGCCCGGGGCCCGGGTTCGATCCCTGGCAGGGAAGTAAGATCCCGAAAGCCACGCAGCCTGGCCAAAAAAAACAAAAAAAAACCTAGGCTTGGAGCACGTTCCCCACCACCACCACCAAAACAGAGGCTCTGGTACCTCCGTAACAAGATCCAACGATGAAATGCTTTCTCCCATTTTAATTAATCCACGTAGAATTTCATCGGCAGAGCTGCGCCCTCTCTCCAGCCAGGAGACAGCAGGTGTGGAGCCTCGTTCCCCAGCGCTTGCCAGCCGGGCCCTTCCAGTTGCTGACGGAGATTCCCAGGAAGAAACCTCAGCCGTACTGAAAGGACGAGGCTGCGCTGAGCAAGACGTCCCAGGGCTTCAGAGACCCTGGGCCTCATCCCCCACCCCGTTGTCTCACCCTCGGAGCAGAGTTGGGAGAGAAGGGAAGCCCTCATCACCTTCCCCTGGAGGAGCCCCTATAGCCGCGGAAGTCACAGCGCGCCTGCCAACTGGTCCTGTTCAACCTCCACCATCCGATGGCCTCCACGGCCACCTGAGCCCCCAAGGCCCAGAGCAGAGGTGCCTCGCTCAAATTCAACAGGCAGCTAGTGAGGGGTTGAGCTGAGACCCACTCTCCACTGGTACAGACCCCTGGCTGGCCCACGTGTCCCCAGCTGGGAGCTGTTACAGAGCCAGCGGGAGGGTAAGGCTCCAACCCAGGAAACGTGGTAAAGAGATGGAGGATCCCACGGGCTCCATCCAGCAGCCACGGTCATGGTCACAGGAGCCCCTCCAGAGGCAGGCCCAGATTCAGAATGTGCAGAGCCCAGAGGGAGGCCCACGGTGTGAGACCTAGAACATGGACTGCCTTTATGGACCATCCGGGAGCTGAGGAAAAATGGGATGAATGGAGTTCCAGGGACAGTAGTCTTAAGAAGAAGGGTCTTCAGTTTGTTTTGTGTTCAAGACTGGGAGTGGTTTACAAGGTGAGGAAAATGTGCTGGGGGTGGAGGGAGAGCCTGCAGATGTGAGAGAGAGGCCGTCAGACAGTCCACCTTTCAGAGAGTCCTGGGGGGGAAGGACAGCTCAGAAACACAGCTGCAGCTGCACCCCAAAGCACACTCACTCTCCGAACGGTGGCCCCCCCAAAATATTTGTCCACTTCCCGGATCCTGTGCGAGTGACCTTATTTGGAAAAAGACTCTATGCATATGTCATTAAACCAGGGGTCTCATGATAAGATTATCCTGAATTATCAGGTTGGGCTTAAATCCAATGACACCTGTCCTTATAAGGGAAAGGCAGGGGAATTCCCTGGCGGTGCAGCGGTTAGGACTCCGTGCTTTCACTGCCAAGGGTGTGGGTTCAATCCCTGGTCAGGGAACTAAGGTCCCACCAGCCTGCAGTGCAGCCAAAAAAAAAAAGAGAGAGAGAGAGAGAGAGAAAGAGAGAGAGAAAGGCAGAGGGAGATTTGGGAGGCAGAGATTGAGTGATGTGGCCACAAGCCAAGAAGCACCTGGAGCCTCCGGAAGCTGGAGGAGGTGAGGAAGGACCTTTCCCTAGAGGCTCCGGAGGGAGCATGCTCTGCTGACACCTTGATTTTGATGTCTGCCTTCCAGAGCAGTGAGCAGATAAACTTGTGTCGTCTTATACCTACACACAATGGAATACGACTCAGCCACAAAGGGGAATGAAATGTTGTCATTTGCAACAACGTGGATGGACTTGGAGGGTATTATGGTAAGTGAAATAAGTCAGACAGAGAAAGACAAATACTGTATGATCTCATTTATATATGGAATCTAAAAATACAACAAACTAGTGAATATAACAAAAAAGAAACGACTCACAGGGACTTCCCTGGTGGCGCTGTGGGACTCGAGGGACATTGTTCCAGCTAATGATTAAGAACTCTCCAGACAATAGGGGCTTCTTAGACAATGGGTGAATTTCCAGGATGTCCGGCCCCCTTCCGAGAAGGAGGGGAGATAACAAAATGTAAAAAAGGTGTCTGTCAAAGACCAATCAGGCAGCTGGGGACAAGTTCCCTCTCTGGTCCGAGCCTAAGCCGGGACCAATCAGCAGGAGAACACAACCAAATCTATAATTTACATACGGGGAAGTGGGAACCTATAAAACTGACATATTCGCGCCCAAAAGGGTTCCTTCTTCGACCTCCTGCGTGAGGACCAAGGAACCCCGGTGCACCGGCCTTCAATAAACCTCTTGCGTTTTGCATCGACTTCCGACTCTTGTTGTTTCCTGGGCGAGTCGAAACTCCTAGGAGACCGCGCAGGTCTAACATTTGGGGGCTCGTCCGGGATTCCACTCGCCCCGGACCACAAGAACATCGGGAGTTGGAGGTACCAGGTAAGCTCGAGCTTGATTGTCTGTTTGTCCCTTGTTCTTTGTGGGCCATTATCGGAGGAAAGCCGTAAGAATCGGCTTATTATGGAATCTGTATCGGACCTCTGGCTAGGCAGACGTGCTAATAGCCGGCGTCCATGAGCCCTAGGGGACGCCCTAGTGGCTCATCTGGAAGGAGAGGCAAACTCTGTCTCCCCTTCACTCGGTTTCGGCAGTTCCCTTGGTGATAACTGCCATCTGAAGAAGTTTCGGTTTTGAAGCGAGCTCGCGGTGGCCCATACGTATATGTGTTTCGTGGAGTTTTAACTGTTTCTGTATTGTGGTCTATTCTTCTTCTCTGACGGACGACAATGGGACAAACTATGACGACTCCTCTTTCCCTTACCCTAAGCTATTGGACCGAAGTTCGGGCCAGAGCCCATAATTTTTCGGTAGAGGTAAAGAAAGGAAAGTGGCAGACTTTGTGTGCCTCTGAATGGCCAACATTTCAGATAGGATGGCCCCCCGAAGGATCCTTTTTATTAGACAAGATTAAGCTGCTGAAGTCTAAGATATTTAATATAGATCCCCACGGACATCCAGACCAAGTACCATATGTCTTGGTCTGGGAAGATTTAATTCTCTCCCCACCTCCGTGGGTCCGGCCCTTTGTTTCCTCAACAGGTACGTCCGCGCATACATCAGCAGCGTCGGAGATATTAGCCTTAAAGAAAAACCCCAACACGGAGAAGCTACCCGACGCCCCGGATCTACCGAAGGCGATTTATCCTGACCCGCAGTCCGATTTGCTGCTTTTGGATTCCCCACCCCCTTATCCTCCGGCCCCGAATCCCCTACCACCTAGAGGACCCCCAGCTCCACTGCCCTCGGCACCAAGGGAACCATCCATGATGGAAGAAGAAAGGGGTCCCTCAGTGGGCACTAGGAGCCGGAGGGCTATCTCCCCGGACTCCACTGCCCTACCTCTTAGAGAATATGGCCCCCCCGATGGCCAAGGGAATAGACCTCTCCAATATTGGCCCTTTTCCTCTGCAGATCTTTATAATTGGAAAATGCATAACCCAACTTTTTCCGAAAATCCACAGGCCCTTACCGCTTTAATAGAATCTCTTGTTTTCTCCCACCAGCCCACATGGGATGATTGTCAGCAGCTGCTCCAGACTCTCCTAACAACTGAGGAGAGGCAACGGGTTCTTTTAGAAGTCAGAAAAAATGTATTAGGCGACAATGGGCAACCTACCCAGCTGCCTAACGAGATTGATACTGGTTTCCCACTCGTCAGGCCAAACTGGGATTTCAATGCCCCGGAAGGTAGGGAGCGCCTGAAAATGTATCGCCAGGCTCTGGTGGCGGGTCTCCATGGAGCGGCCAGACGGCCCACTAATTTGGCTAAGGTAAGGGAAGTAACTCAGGGGCCCCAGGAATCGCCAACTGTGTTCCTGGAACGTTTAATGGAAGCCTTTAGAAGCTTTACCCCTTATGATCCAACTTCGGAGGGACATAGGGCTACTATAGCAATGGCTTTCATAGATCAAGCGGCCCCTGATATTAAGAAGAAATTACAGAGGCTAGATGGCTTGCAGGGATTTTCGCTTCAGGAGTTAGTAAAAGAGGCAGATAAAGTATATAACAAAAGAGAAACAGAGGAAGAGAAGGAAGAAAGAAAGCAGAAAGAGCAGGAAGCCCATGAAATAAGACGGGATAAGAGACAGGAGAGGAATTTAAGTAAGATACTGGCCACTGTGGTTGGAGGAAGAAATATAGGGGATAGAAATAGGCAGGAAGGGCGAACGGCAGACAGAAGGCGGCCATTAGACAAGGACCAATGTGCCTACTGTAAAGAAAAAGGACATTGGGCGAGAGAATGCCCTAAGAAAAAGAATGGAGGAAGGCCAACCAAAAACAAAATCTTAACATTGAAAGAAGACTAGGAAAGTCAGGGCTCGAACCCTCTCCCCGAGCCCCGGGTAACTCTTAAAGTGGAGGGGGAACCTGTTCAATTTTTGGTAGATACCGGAGCCCAGCACTCCGTCCTTCTCCACTCAAAAGGTCCTATCTCAGCTAAAAGGTCATGGGTACAAGGAGCCACTGGGAATAAACAATATTCATGGACCACACGAAGGACAGTAGATCTTGGGATTGGACGAGTAACCCATTCATTTTTGATTATTCCGGAATGCCCCTATCCTTTGCTGGGAAGAGATTTACTCTCCAAAGTAGGGGCTCAAATCCACTTTCAGCCAGAAGGTCCCACCATAACTGATAATAAGGGAAGGTTACTTCAAATATTGACTATGAAATTAGAAGATGAATATAAATTATACGAGCAGCCTTCATCCTCACGAGTTAATGTTACTGATTGGGTAACTCGGTTCCCGCAAGCCTGGGCAGAAACTGCCGGAATGGGGATGGCCAAAAATCGGCCCCCGGTGCTAGTGGAACTCAAGGCAACTGCCACCCCAATAACGGTCCGTCAATACCCCATGAGTAGAGAAGCCAAAGACGGTATCCGTCCCCATATACAGAGGCTACTAGACTTGGGCATCTTAATAAGATGTCAATCAGCATGGAACACCCCTCTCCTGCCGGTAAAGAAACCAGGAACAAATGATTATCGGCCGGTGCAGGATCTACGAGAGGTAAACAAACGGGTGGCAGACTTCCACCCCACAGTTCCAAACCCTTACAACCTCCTGAGCACTCTTCCACCTCAACATATGTGGTATACTGTTTTGGACCTTAAAGATGCTTTTTTCTGTTTAAGACTCTCTCCCCTGAGCCAACCCTACTTTGCCTTCGAATGGAAAGATCCAACATCGGGAATGTCTGGTCAGCTGACATGGACACGGCTACCTCAGGGATTTAAGAACTCCCCGACCATCTTTGATGAAGCCCTCCATCAGGATTTGGCATTATATAGAGAATCAAATCCCCAGGTAACATTACTCCAGTACGTTGATGATATTTTATTAGCTGCTGAGACCCAAGAAGATTGTATCAAGGGTACTGAAAAACTGTTAACGGAACTTGGAACCCTGGGATATAGAGCCTCAGCCAAGAAAGCACAAATATGCCAACAACAGGTCAGTTACCTGGGGTATCTATTAAAAGGGGGGCAAAGATGGCTCACGGAGAGCAGAAAGGATACGGTGGCCCAAATTCCGGCTCCCAAAAACGCCAGGCAGGTTAGAGAATTTTTGGGGACGGCCGGATTCTGTAGACTATGGATTCCAGGGTTTGCTGAGCTGGCAGCCCCATTGTACCCCCTAACCAAAAACAGCACTCCTTTCGTTTGGGGCGATAAGGAACAACGGGCTTTTGACCAAATCAAACGAGCTTTACTTTCAGCTCCAGCCCTAGGACTGCCAGATGTAACCAAACCTTTTCATTTATATGTGGCCGAAAATAAGGGCATTGCAAAAGGAGTATTGACTCAGAAATTGGGTCCCTGGAATCGCCCAGTTGCTTATTTGTCAAAAAAATTGGACCCTGTGGCATCAGGATGGCCCACCTGTTTAAAGATAATCGCTGCAGTGGCCGTTCTAGTCAAAGATGCTGACAAACTAACTTTAGGACAAAATCTAACGATAACAGCTCCTCATGCCCTGGAAAATGTAGTCCGTCAACCACCGGATAGGTGGCTAACTAATGCCAGGATGACCCATTACCAAACCCTGTTGCTAAACTCAGATCGCATCAAGTTTGCTCCAGCCACAGGACTCAATCCAGCCACCTTGCTACCTGATCCTGACTTGGAAGGCTCCACCATCATACATGATTGTCAGGAAGTACTAGCCGCAGCACACGGCAGTAGGCCAGATCTGATGGACCTGCCCCTCCCTGATGCTGATTTCACCTGGTTCACGGATGGGAGCAGTTTCCTGGAGGAAGGTAAGCGTCGAACTGGGGCAGCCATAGTAGACGGAAAACAAGTCATATGGGCAGCGGCGCTACCACAAGGGACCTCAGCCCAACGAGCTGAATTAATTGCCCTGACGAGGGCATTAGAGATGGCAGAGAATAAAAAAGTAAACATCTACACAGACAGTAGATATGCGTTTGCTACCGCTCATATCCACGGTGCCATTTACCAACAGAGAGGGCTACTAACTTCAGGTGGCAAAGAAATTAAAAACAAAGACGAAATCGTGGCTTTGTTGACTGCACTCATGCTTCCTACTAAAGTCAGTATCATCCACTGCCCTGGACATCAAAAAGGAAATACCCCAATAATTAGGGGAAATAATATGGCTGACCAAGTGGCCCGAGAAATAGCATCGGGAGAAGTCATTTTAGGACTGTCAGATAAAGTTCCTGAAAAACCAGGCCGCGATGAAGAAATCATCCCGGCCACAACAAAAGGAACTTTGTCCCCTCAGCAAGCAGAATCCATGTTACAACAGATGCACAGATGGACACATTTGGGGACTAAAAAGATGGTAGCCTTGTTACAAAAAGCCGGGTACGAAACCCCTGGAATGACAAAATTAGCTGAACAAATTGTGCAGGAATGCGTCCCATGTCAACAGGTAAATGCTCACAAAGGGAAACTTGAAACTGGAAAGAGACTCAGGGGGGACCGCCCAGGAACTTACTGGGAAGTGGACTTTACCGAAGTGCGTCCTGGAAGGTACGGTAATAAATACCTTTTAGTTTTTGTAGACACTTTTTCAGGATGGATAGAGGCTTTCCCAACAAAGAAAGAAACAGCTGCTGTAGTAGCCAAGAAGATTTTAGAAGAAATTTTTCCTCGATTTGGAGCATCAAAGGTAATAGGGTCTGATAATGGTCCAGCCTTCGTCGCCCAGGTAAGTCAGGATGTGGCCAGATATTTGGGGACTGATTGGAAATTACATTGTGCCTATAGACCCCAAAGTTTAGGTCAGGTAGAAAGAATGAATAGGACTCTAAAAGAGACCCTAACTAAATTGTCCTTGGAGACTGGCGGTACCGATTGGACGGTGCTCCTTCCTTTGGCCCTATTCCGGGTTAGAAATACACCTTCCCGATACCATCTTACTCCTTTTGAAATATTATATGGTGCCCCGCCTCCCCTCCTCACTTTAGGAAAAGAAATAAAACCTGATTGTCAAAATAACACTGACTTATATGCTAGGCTACTGGGACTCCAATTGGTCCAGAAAGAAATATGGTCCCAACTCGCCAAGGCCTACCAACCGGGAACACCGGGAGAAACTCATCCTTTCCAAGTCGGAGACTCCGTATACGTCCGTCGGCATCGAACCCAGACGTTGGAACCTCGATGGAAAGGACCATACACCGTCCTCCTCACCACCCCAACGGCCATAAAAGTGGACGGCATCGCTGCCTGGATCCATGCTTCACATGTGAAGGCTGCACCAGCGACGGCATCATCAGGATGGCGGGCCCAAAGAACCGACAACCCGCTCAAACTCAAGCTTCTACGAAGCTAAGACTTATAATTTTGGTTTTACTGCCTTTACTGACTGTAAGTGATTTTAGCCCTCACCTCCCCCAACGTTTAAATTGGCAGGTAATTTCTCAGACTGGAGATGTAACCTGGTCCATTAGTCATACTGCACCCCCCTGGACCTGGTGGCCAGATCTTTTTCCTGATGTTTGTAAATTGGCTATAGGAGCACCTTATTGGGATACAGAAGATTCTCATGATATGAACACTGCCCCTTCCAAAGTTTCGGAAACTGATTGGTTTGGGCCGGGTTGCAAAAATGCAGGCAAAAGAATGATGCTTGGTATCCTCACTTTCTACGTATGCCCCGGGTTCCACCGCCCTTGATCTCTGAATTATAAATGTGGTGGAACTGAAAACTTTTATTGCAAAAGCTGGGGATGTGAAACTACCGGGGATACTAATTGGAAACCCACCTCAACTTGGGATTTTATTACTGTAACGGCTAATTATTCTCATAATGAGGATACCGGACACCGGAGTAAATGTTCAGGATGGTGTCATCCCCTTAAAATTTCCTTTAGTAATCCCGGAAAAAGAGATAAAAAAATGGATAAATGGTCATTCTTGGGGCGTTAGATTTTACATGAGGGGATATGATTTAGGAATATTAATGACCCTTAAGCTAAAGATTGAGACTCCTGCTCCTATATCAATAGGCCCAAATCCCATACTTGGCCCCCCTTTGCTTCCCCCGGCCCCTTCAACTACGTCAACAAAGAATGAGGCTAATGAAACCTCTGGATCCAAAGAACCCACAGTTAAGCCTGGGACTCCTCAGGATAGGATGCTTTCTTTGGTGCAGGCAGCCTTTACGGTTCTCAATGCTACAAACCCAGAGGCTACAAAATCATGTTGGCTTTGCTATGCTGCCCCTCCCCCTTATTATGATGCTATAGGATATAGCTCCAACTATACTAATTCTACCTCCTCAGACCAATGTCGATGGAAGCAAGAAGGGAACAGTAAATTAACCCTGTCCTCGGTTTTTGGAAATGGTACTTGTATAGGAACACCTCCCCAGTCCCATAGACACCTTTGTCATGATTTTAGCCTCCCTTCAGGCTCAGGATATCTTGTACCTCCTCAAGATGGATGGTGGACATGTAACACGGGGCTCACCCCTTATGTCTCTTTAGAGGTTCTTAATACTTCAGCTGACTTTTGTGTGTTAGTGCAATTAGTCCCTAGACTTATCTACCATTCAGACTCATCCTTTTTAGATGAATATGTAGGAAAAACAAAAAACAAAAGAGAACCTGTAACCCTCACATTGGCTGTCCTTCTAGGACTAGGAATATCTGCCGGGATAGGAACAGGAACCACAGCCCTCATACAACAACCCCAGTATTATGCAAGTTTAAGACAGGCTGTAGACATCGACCTTCGAGCATTAGAAAGTTCCATAACTCAACTAAAGGAATCACTCACCTCACTTTCAGAAATGGTGTTGCAGCCTAGATTTGCTGTTTCTTAAGGAAGGGGGATTATGCGCCGCTCTAAAAGAAGAATGTTGCTTTTATATTGATCATTCAGGAACCATTACCAAAACCATGGATAAACTAAGGGAACGCTTAGATAAAAGGCAAAGGGAGAGAGAGAACGAAAAAGGATGGTTTCAATCATGGTTTGATAAGTCCCCCTGGTTTACCACCTTAATCTCTACTCTGTTGGGACCTCTTATTGTTTTATTGTTGATTTTAACTTTTGGACCATGTGTTCTAAATCGCTTGATAGCATTTATTAGAGAACGTATCAGTACTGTACAAGTTCTAATGTTAAGACAACAGTACCAAAGTTTACGAACAGACGGTTGAGATTCCATGATTGGAATCAATAGTCACAAGAAAAAGGGGGGAATGTGGGACTCGAGGGACATTGTTCCAGCTAATGATTAAGAACTCTCCAGACAATAGGGGCTTCTTAGACAATGGGTGAATTTCCAGGATGTCCGGCCCCCTTCCGAGAAGGAGGGGAGATAACAAAATGTAAAAAAGGTGTCTGTCAAAGACCAATCAGACAGCTGGGGAGAAGGAGGGAGATAACAAAATGTAAAAAAGGTGTCTGTCAAAGACCAATCAGGCAGCTGGGGACAAGTTCCCTCTCTGGTCCGAGCCTAAGCCGGGACCAATCAGCAGGAGAACACAACCAAATCTATAATTTACATACGGGGAAGTGGGAACCTATAAAACTGACATATTCGCGCCCAAAAGGGTTCCTTCTTCGACCTCCTGCGTGAGGACCAAGGAACCCCGGTGCACCGGCCTTCAATAAACCTCTTGCGTTTTGCATCGACTTCCGACTCTTGTTGTTTCCTGGGCGAGTCGAAACTCCTAGGAGACCGCGCAGGTCTAACAGCGCAGTGGTCAAGAATCCACCTGCCAATGCAGGGCACACGGGTTCGAGCCCTGGTTCGGGAAGATCCCACATGCCACGGAGCAACTAAGCCCATGCGCCACAACTACTGAGCCTGCGTTCTAGAGCTCGCGAGCCACAACTACTGAACCCGCGTGCCACAACTACTGAAGCCCACGTGCCTAGAGCCCGTGCTCCGCAACAAGAGAAGCCACCGCAATGAGGAGCCCACACACCGCAACAAAGAGCAGCCCCCACTTGCCGCAACTAGAGAAAGCCCACGCGCAGCAACGAAGACCCAACGCAGCCCAAAATAAAAATAAATAAAATAGGGCTTCCCTGGTGGTGCAGTGGTTGGGAGTCACCCTGCCGATGCAGGGGACACGGGTTCGTGCCCCAGTTCGGGAGGATCCCACATGCCGCGGAGCGGCTGGGCCCGTGAGCCATGGCCGCTGAGCCTGCGCGTCTGGAGCCTGTGGTCCGTAACGGGAGAGGTCCGCGTACCGCAAAAAATAAATAAATAAATAAATAAGATAAATTTAAAAAATAGGTAGTCTATTTTCAGGAAATCAACAGAGAAGAGAGGACAAAGCAGGAGAAAACATCATTAGCCTTCTGAGACTCTTTTCAGCTAATGACATGTCACTGGGCCTCAGAGCATAAGCAGCCCGCCCAAGTGAAGGTGAGAGAAAAGGCACCCAGTCGGCCCCACTGGAGGTCAGCAGAGCAAACCTGGTGGGAAAGCTGGCTGAAGTCAGGGAGGAGACTGTATCCATGAGGTTTACCACGGCCCAAGGCAGAGGGGCCCAGAAGAGAAGTCCTGAAATGTAAATTATTCAAAAACACAGGATGGTTTAACTGAGAATCAAAAATGAGAGGCAGCCGCAACTAAGGAGCCCGCCTGCCACAACTAAAGACCCAGCACAACCTCATTAATTAATTAGTTAATTAATTAATTAAAAATAAGAGCCAGCCATCACACACCCTTGTTGAAATGGTCAGGGCTTGGGGAGGAGGTGTATTAATCTCCTAGGGCCGCCGTAATGAGTTACCCTAAACCGCGGGGTTTAAAACGACAGAAATTTCTTCTCTCCCAGTTCTGGAGTCTGGAAGTCTGAAATCAAGGTATCGGCAGAGTTGGTTCCTTTGGAGCCTCTGAGGGAGTAGCTCTCCCAGGCCTGTCTCCTAGTTTCTGGGAGTTTCTTGCACTCCTTCGGAGCCTCTGAGGGAGGAGCTCTCCCAGGCCTGTCTCCTAGTTTCTGGGAGTTTCTTGCACTCCTTGGTGTCCTTGGTTTGCAGCTGTATCACTCCAGTCTCCGCCTCCGTCTTCCCATCACCTTTCCTTCTGTGAGCCTCCATTCCGCCTCTCCTTTCTCTTATCAGGACACCAGCCATCGGATTCAGGGCCCATCCCAAATCCAGGAAGATCTCGAGATCCTCACCTTAATCACATCTGCAAAGACTCTATTTCCAAGTAAGGTCACATTCACAGCCCCCAGGGGTTAGGATATGGACAGGCATATCTTTTGGTGGGGACACTATTGAACCCACTACGGAAGGGTAACTAGCTCATCCCGAAAATAAAAACAGGGAAATTCATCTAAGTCCCGGTAAGGGCAGCAGATGTTAGACAGCAGCTGTGTGTTTCTGACAGCAAGTGTTGAGGGACGCTATGACAGGTGTCCCCTGGATGTGGGAGGGAGGGACAAATGACCCCTGGAGCCAGCCTAAGAGTTCCATACTGTGCTCACGGAGGAAGACACAGGGGACCACAGAGAGCACAGAGGGATGGGAAACGGCACTGCGTCCGCCCTCCTCTCCCCCACAGCTGTAACTGCTCCGCAATAAGGAAGTCCTGTGACAACGGGTTAGGGCCCCTCCTCTGTGCCGCCATTCGGCCCCTACCCTCCTCATGGCAACCTGCAGTGGTATTAAATGGCTCTAAGGCTATATATATATATATAATATATATATATATCTATTCTACGGTACTTTCTTTTTTGGGGGGGCCATGTCACATGGCATGCAGGATCTTAGTTCCCCCACCAGGGATCGAACCCATGCCCCCTGCAGTGGAAGCGCAGAGTACTTTCCAGGAATTCTAGAGCTTGGTTAGAAATGAATTTATACATTGGTTTTAACTGTTACTTCACAGTTTTCCTGTTTGTGTTTTCTTCTTAAGTAAAGGGCAACGGGAACCAAATGAATCAGTCCTCCTGGGCCTTGTAAGTTCTGTTTTTAGGCAAAACCACTTTCAAAAGAGTAATATCTGTAAAGTGGTTTTGCCTAAAAACATAACATACAAGGTCCAGGAGGAGTGGACCTCATTTTCCACAAATTGAGTTCTCAGTGTCTTTCAAAGAGGAAATGAAAGATAGGGACAATTTATGAACTCGGGGGTTTAAATAGGAACGTGAGAATGTAGGCCACGGGACAAGGACAGACGTCTCCACGTCAGCCAGAGGAGAAAGGCACAAGTGTGGCAGTCAGAACAGTGCAGCAGAAGTTTCGTTTGAGGGGCCGAGTCCAGGTTTAAATTGCATCGGATGTTACTATGTCAGTTCCATTCCTCTTCCATCCCAGCCCTGGGCCTCAGCCACACGAAAAGGAGGCAACGACCTACAGGATGCATGCAGGCCGACCGCAAGAGCAGGACGCCCTCTGCAGGCACAAGAGGACAGAGCCCGATTTCCTGGACGTTTCTTTCCTGCAAGACTCCAAAACCAGCACAGTAATTCCTACTCACCCCCTGGCTAGAAAGAGGTGCATTCCAGCTGGAACTTGTTGATCTGACAAGCAGTGCAGGACTAGAGGGCCACAGGGCCGTGGCTGAAACTTCTGCCCAAGCATTTGGAATTCATCTGAAGCTCTAGCTAAGGATTGGTGGTATTTGACCGACCAGGACATGGAAACAAACAGAGGTGGACCTGGTCTAGCAGGGCCCCCATCCACGTGAGAATCAGTCTGTCCTGGCTAATAGAAATCCCAGAGGCCGTCATGTCCAAACCTTTCTTTTCAGATAAGCAAACTCAATTTGAGGGAGCCCATGGCCAACCTAAAGACCCACAGCAGGGACCAGAACCTGGGTTTCTCATTTGCCAACTTCCTCACCCACCCATAGGAGTGAGCAAAAATCCCAGGAGGACAGAAGGAAGTTCGGGAGGGGTCATTCACCCCGTGGTCTGGCATCTGAAGCTTTGCCTGGACTGGCTTGTTGGAGGGCCTGCTAGGACCTACACGCCAACTCCATCCTTTCCTAAGAAAGTTCTGTTGTATTATCTGGGCAAATCCTGTCTTATTCCTCATCTGTAGTTAACGGATTTGCCAAGCTCCCTAAACAACCCTGTGTAGGCTGGAAACTCTAGGAGGACCAAGCTCTGTGGCTTTTGCTCCCTAATGTGTGGTACTGGGTGCTTGGTACTCGCTGAATGTATCTCAGTCAGTGAGCATGACTTAAACATTCTCCATGCAGTTGGGAGGATTTTACCCTGACCTGGCCGCACCCTCTCACCTGCTCTTCCTCATAACAAACAATATACGTTTAATAGACAACTGGCCAAAGTTATAAGTGCCGGGTGAAGCTACAGGGGAATCACACCGAGTATCTACTGAGCAAGCTGATCCCACGCAAAGTATTTCCCATGGTCTGCGATCTGCATCAAAAGGAAAACCGGGGCTTCCCTGGTGGCGCAGTGGTTGGGAGTCCGCCTGCCGATGCAGGGGACACGGGTTCGTGCCCCGGTCCGGGAGGATCCCACATGCCGCAGAGCGGCTGGGCCCGTGAGCCGTGGCCGCTGAGCCTGCGTGTCCGGAGCCTGTGCTCCGCAACGGGAGAGGCCACGGCAGTAAGAGGCCCGCGTACCGCAAAAAAAACAAACCAAAAAAAAAAAAAAAAAAGGAAAACCGCAAAACTGCTCTGTGTGTTACTGTAGTGGTGGACACATGCCACTGCACATTCGTCCAAATCCACAGGAGGTACACCACCAAGAGCGAGCCCTGCTGTAAACCGTGGACTTTGGGGGATAATGACGTGTCAGCGTCGGTTCGTTAATTGTAACAAATGTCCCACTTTGGTGGGGATGCTGACAGTGAGGAAGGTTGTACGTGTGAAGAGGCAGAGGGTATATGGGAAATCTCTGTACTTCCCACTCAATTTTGCTGTCAACTAAAACTGCTCTACAAAATTAGGTCTATTAAAAAATCTTTTAAAAAATTTCTAAGTGAGACAATGAATTTAGTCAGTTTTTGCACAACCCGACTCCCACGGTAAATGGGAAAAAGACCCCCAAATTTGCACTGTTCAATCTGCATTTCACAGACACCCCCTGGGTGCTAACTCTCAAGAAGAGAGGTCCGCGGGGCTCCCAGTGGGACGCTGGCTGATGGATGTGCGTGACTGAGGTGCCACGGAGAGATGAGGGTTCAAGACGGACTTCCCGGGTCCAGGCCGGGTCTGCACTACTTCCCAGCTTGACTTCCAGCAGGCAATCATCCCAGCTGATGGGTTAGAGGTTGCCTCAATGCCCAGGCCATCAGTTCCCGTGAGCCCCCGCAGGAAAGAGGAGGACTTAACCTCATCGCAAAGTTTATGGCAGACACTGCTTCCAACTTCCCCTCGCCAGCAAACAGCACTGTGCCGTGGGAGTGCAGGAAACCAGGCACTGTTCCCCCTCTCTGGAGCCTTGTCTAACTGAGGAAGAACAACCAATGCCACTGCGCTCATTTCTTAGTCCCTTCAAACACCATACATTTATTATTTTACAGCCCTGGAGGTCAGAATTCCGAAACGGGTCTCACTGCGTGTCAACAGGGCTGAGACAGGCTGGGACCCGAGACCCTTGGCTGCATTGCTTACACCTGAACAAATGTCTCCACAACAACAGAATACAAAGAAACTACAAGGGGCTAAAAACAACTGCGGTGCATGTGCAGTTGGGGCAATTAGGAACAATAAGATACAAAAAGGTTGGGACTTCCCTGGTGGCGCAGTGGTTGGGAGTCAGCCTGCCAATGCAGGGGACGAGGGTTTGGGCCCTGGTCCGGGAAGATCCCACATGCCGCGGAGCGGCTGGGCCCGTGCGCCACAACTACTGAGCCCGCGCGCCGAAACTACTGAAGCTTGAGTGCCTAGAGCCCATGCTCCGCAACAAGAAAAGCCACCGCAATGAGAAGCCCGTGCACCACAATGAAGAGTAGCCCCCGCTCGCCGCAACTAGAGAAAGCCCGCGCGCAGCAACGAAGACCCAACGCAGCCAAAAATAAAAATAAATTAATTAATAAATAAATTTATTTTTTTAAAAAAAGATACAAAAAGGCCACAAACCCACTGCCATTTCTGAGGTGCCGGGAGCAAAAGCAGGATCCTGTGCATGACCCCTGCACACGGCACCACCAAGGGGGTGGACAGGCCACCTAAGCCCCCCTCCAGCCCGACCCACCGATCCACCCCTGCCCTCCCCCCATTTAAGGGAGCAGCTCACCCCCGCCCGCAGGAGCACGCAAGGGCACCTGTTACTTGTTTTCACTCTCTCGGGCTCCACAAGTCCCAGTAAAGCTTTGCCTGAATTCCTCGTCAGGTTTCTTATCAGTTTCTACTGATTAAAGAGTCCAAGGACCCGCGTCAGTAACGGGGCTGGTTCCTCCTGGAGGCTCTGGGGAGAGTCCATTTCCTTGCCTTTTCCAGTTTCTAGAGGCATGTGTTGGCTCGTGGCCCCTTCCTGCACCTTCAAGGCCAGCATCTTCAATCTCTTTCCCACCTCTGCTTCTGACATCACCTCTCCTTCCCTGTCTCTGACCCTCTCCTGCCTCCCGCTCGCGAGGACCCTGTGATTACACGGGAGCTACACAGAGCATCGGGGAATATCTCCCCTCTCAAGATCCTTAACTTCATTACAGCTGCAGAATTCCTTTTGCTGTGCGAGGTGACATTTTCACAAATTCGGGGGATTAGGATGGGGACGTCTTTGAGCGGCCATTATTCTGTCTACCGCATCAACCACACCATGAAGTGGTCATTTATATGGAGCTGATTTTACTCCAAGAGGGCGATTTGACCCATTCTGAGAAGGCAGTCCCTTTCAATGCCTCAGAAGTCTTCAGACTCAGCTAAGTGTTGCCACCTCCTAGAATAGAGATTCTCTACAGGAGTGAGTGGGGACGATTCTGCCCCCTCGGGGACATGTGGCAATGTCTGGAGATTTTTTTTGTTGTTTGTTTTGGCTGCCCCGCACAGGATGGCATGGGGGATCTTAGTTCCCTGACCAGGGATCGAACCTTCACCCCCTGCAGTGGAAGCTCGGAGTCTTAACCACTGGACCGCCAGGGAAGTCCTGGAGATATTTTTGGTTGTCACAACTGGTGGAGGGGAGTGCTGCGGGCACCCTGGGGGTAGAGGCCACGGAAGCTCAACATTGTGTCATGCACAGGACACCCCACGAGAGAAATGACAGGGCCCAAATGTCAAAGGGGTCAGGGCGGGCTTCCCTGGTGGCGCAGTGGTTGAGAGTCTGCCTGCCGATGCAGGGGATGCGGGTTCGTGCCCCGGTCCGGGAGGATCCCACATGCCGCGGAGCGGCTGGGCCCGTGAGCCATGGCCGCTGAGCCTGCGTGTCCAGAGCCTGTGCTCCGCAGCGGGAGAGGCCACAACACTGAGAGGCCCGCGTACCAGGAAAAAAAAAAAAGGGGGGGGGGGGTCAGGGCTAAGAAACCCACTCTAGAAATCTAAAAAAGGGTAAGGTCGAGAGCAAGCTGGGCCACAAAAGAGGGTACTAGGCAGAATAAAAGAGACACGCTTTCAGATCACCCAGGAGACTGGAAACCATGGTGACAGGGACACACAGGGCCGAGGCCCCCAGCGACTCCGAGGCACTCCCTCCTCCCCCACCCGGAAGACAGTGAATCCCTATGACTCCCACCTCACAAATGGCGGGTCACTGAAGTCCTCCACATTGCACAGACCCTGTTCCATTCTGTGATGTTTCCCAACACCTGTGACTCTGGTTTATTTGTCCAGTGCAGACACTTGAAGGTACTTTTTTTTTTTTTTTTTTTTTTTTTTTTTTTTTTTTTTGCGGTACGCGGGTCTCTCACTGTTGTGGCCTCTGCTGTTGCGGAGCACGGGCTCCAGACGCTCAGGCTCAGCAGCCATGGCTCACGGGCCCAGCTGCTCCGCGGCATGTGGGATCTTCCCAGACCGGGGCACGAACCCGTGTCCCCTGCATCGGCAGGCAGACTCTCAACCACTGCGCCACCAGGGAAGCCCGAAGGTACTTTATTGACTTGAATTTTTCTTTTTTTTGTGGTACGCGGGCCTCTCACTGTTGTGGCCTCTCCCGTTGCGGAGCACAGGCTCCGGACGCGCAGGCTCAGTGGCCATGGCTCACGGGCCCAGCCGCTCCGCGGCATGTGGGATCTTCCCGGACCGGGGCACGAACCCGCGTCCCCTGCATCGGCAGGCTCAACCACTGCGCCACCAGGGCAGCCCACCTTGAAATATTTTTAATCTCGTTTTTCTTTGCATGGAATGAAATTCACTCTGCCGCCCTCCAGGCCATTTTTAATCTCTTCTCCCCCGGTGACACTGGTGAACAGTGCGATGAGACCTTCCTGCAGCAGGCTCTATCATTTTCCCCGTTTTCGAGCATAAGTGTTAATGCTTGCAGACTCTACTGCGTTTAAATTGGCTTTACTGTGGATACCATGACATTTCCAATAACACAGAGAGACAAGTGGTGAGAAATCTGTACGGAGGAGCATAATATTGGAGAGAGAGACAAATGAGATGGAGTCAGCACGAGCTGGGACCCACAGGCCCACTTTACCCACTTAGCATCTCAGCCCTGTGCTTCAATTTCAGAGGCACATGGGATATTTAAACAATTTACTCCCTCCTAGAGGCTTCTGAGATCTTCCTAACCCACTCTCCTCACCTGGTAATAAATATCCCAAACACTACTGGAACTTCAGTAAACCCAGGCTGCACAATGGGACACATTCCCTATGTCCCGATAAAGCAATGCTTCCACAAGCTGCTCCGATGCACTAACTAAATTCTCTTAGACTGGATCAAAGAAAAAAGATGCCATATGCTCTTAATTCAGTTTGGAGAATTCTAGTCTATCCAAGTGTTGCGGGAAGGGGGACCCCTTCCAGGGCCCGAGAGTGGGTTCTTGTCTAACACTCGGAAATGAATTGTGCGAGGAGACACACGTGCTGACAAAACAAGAGACTTTATTGGGAAGGGGCGCCTGGGCGGAGAGCAGGAGGGTAAGGGAACCCAGGAGAACTGCTCTGCCACGTGGCTCGCAGTCTCGGGTTTTATGGTAATGAAGTTAGTTTCCGGGTTGTCTCTGGCCAATCATCTTGCTCGGCCCATAGTCTGACTCAGGGTCCTTCCTGGTGGCACGTGCATCACTCAGCCAAGATGGATTCCAGTGAGAAGGATTCTGGGAGGTTGGTAGGACATATGGACTGGAGTCTCCTCTCTCCTTTTGACCTTTCCCGAATTCTTCTGGTTGGTGGTAGCTTATTAGTTCCATATTCCTTACCAGGACCTCCTTTTTTTTTTTTTTCGGTACGCGGGCCTCTCTCTGTTGTGGCCTCTCCCGTTGCAGAGCACAGGCTCCGGACGCGCAGGCTCAGCGGCCATGGCTCACGGGCCCAGCCGCTCCACGGCATGTGGGATCTTCCCAGACCGGTGTACGAACCCGTGTCCCCTGCATCGGCAGGCGGACTCTCAACCACTGCGCCACCAGGGAAGCCCTCCCTATAGATTTTAAAGTCAACCTGTCCCCACACACACAAAAAAAATCCAGCTGGGATTTTGTTAGAGATTGCATTGATTTTATAATCAATGAGGTGAGAACTGCCGCCTTGACAATACTGAGTCTTCCAGTCCATGACCATGGAACTTCCCTCCATTTATTTAGAACTTTAATTTCTCTCAGCAACGCTTTGTACTTTCCAGCAAACAAAAATTGCATTTTTTGGTTAAATCTATTACTAAATATTTTATTCCTTTTGATGCTATTGTGAATGGAATTGTATGAATTGTATTTGCAGATTGCTCAGTACTAGTATATAGAAATGCAATTGATTTCTGTATGTTGAGCCTGTGTCTTGCCACTTTGCTTAACCTGTTAGTTCTAGTGGGTTTGTGTGTGTACATTCTTGGGATTATTTACATACAAGATCACGTCATCTGTGATTGACAGTTTTATTTTTTATCGATCTGGATGACTTTTTTTTTTTGTCTTACTACAGAAGTGGCGAAAGTGTACGTTTTGCCTTTCTTTTGCTCCCGATCTGAGGGAAAGAACATTCATTTTTTCACCACTAAGCACGTTAGCTGTGGGCTTTTCCATAGATGCTCCTGTTACGTTGAAGAAGTTCTCTGTTCCTACTTTAATGAAAGGTGTTTATATTTTTATTTTCTCTTTTCTTTTCTTTCTTTTTTTTTTTTTTTGCCTTACCACTTGGCTTGCGGGATCTTAATTCCCCGACCAGGGATCGAACCCGAGGTCCCTGCAGTGAAAGCAGAGAATCCTAACCACTGGACCACCAGGGAATTGTTTGTTTTCAATCATGAATGGTATTGGATTTTGTGAGGGGCTTTTTCTGTGACGTGAGTGATCATGTAGCTTTGTCCTTTATTCTATTAATATGATGCATTACTGCAGTATAATAAAATATATATATATATATATATATATACACACACACACCCCTGGTCTTTGTCCTGGATTCCTGGCACAGAGCTCCTAAAATCCTTGGAATTTCCTGAGCGCTAGGAGTGTCTTTATTCTTAATGAGTCCCTTTGGACCCTACCTGAGTTTATGCTAATGAGGTGATTCTTGGGGCCCCTAAATAGCTTCAGGATGGGGGCTGGTTGCCAGAGGGACCAAGCATGTAATTAGACAGTTAGAACTTCAGCCCCCGCTCCGGGAGGGGTGAGGAACTGGACATTGAATCAATCACTAATGCCAGTGATTTGATCAACTACGCTTACATAACTAAATCTTTTTTTTTTTAATAAATTTATTTATTTATTTATTTTTGGCTGCGTTGGGTCTTCGTTGCTGCGCGCAGGCTGTTTCTAGTTGCGGCGAGCGGGGGCTGTTCTTCATCACTGTGTGCAGGCTTCTCATTGCAGTGGCTTCTCTTGTGGCACACAGGCTCTAGGCACGCGGGCTTCAGTAGTTGTGGCACGTGGGCTCAGTAGTTGTGGCTCGCGGGCTTAGTTGCTCCGCGGCATGTGGGATCTTCCCGGACCCGGGCTCGAACCCGTGTCCCCTGCATTGGCAGGCGGATTCTTAACCACTGCACCACGAGGGAAGTCCTACATAACTAAATCTTGATAAAAACTCTTGAACAGGGTTCAGGGAGCTTCCATGGCAGTGAACACCTCAATGTGCTGGGAGAGTGGCATATTCAGATGGGACACGGAAGCTCTGTGCCCCAGCCCACCTTGCCCGTGCATCTCTTCCATTCGGCTGTTCCTGAGTTGCATCCTTTATAATAAAGCTGCTAAAGTATGTATAGTGCTTTTCTGATTCTGTGAGTTGTTCTAGAGAATTATCAAATCTGAAGGAGGAATGTGGGAGCCCCTGAATTTGTGGTCAGCCAGTCAGAAGTGCCAGAGCCTTGGGGAGAGCCGAGATTTGTGGCTGTGGCAACAGAACTGAGGGCTGTCTCGTGAGACAGGCTTCAAATTAAGGGGTCTGTGCTAACTCTGGGTAATTAGTGCCAGAATTGAATTTACTTGTAGGACAACCAGTGGGTGTTGAAGAATAACTGGTGCTGGAAAATGACACAATTATATTAATTGATTTTTGGATGTTAAACCGTGAAAGGGGAATCAAAATTCAGTTGGTATTGCTAAGAGAGCACTCTTAAGTGGAGCCTGGAGACTATTAAGGAAGCGTGACTTATGCACGTCTCAGGCTGGATGGAATGTAACCTTTGACCTGATGGAGTCATCCAGAATGCCTGCCAGAACCTCAAAATACTTATCGGACACTTACCCTAAAATAACTCATGACAGCGTATCTACTAATTAGACCCCTACCCTGAAACAACTTGTGATTCCTTAAGGACAAATATTTTCTGACTCGGTCAGAGTGAATCACAGTTCTCGCCAGGCAACCTTTAACAACTTCATGGCTTTTTGTCTTCATAAGTCCCCGACTCCTTCTGTTCCCTGGAACACTCTTTCCGGATTGCCCGAATCTGTGTCTCCCGAACTGCAATTCTTTTTTTTTTTTTTAATAAATTTATTTATTTTATTTTTGGCTGCTTTGGGCCTTCATTGCTGCATGTGGGCTTTCTCTAGTTGTGGCGAGCAGGGGCTTCTCTTGTTGCGGAGCACGGGCTCTAGGCTAATGGGCTTCAGTAGTTGTGGCTCGCAGGCTCTAGAGCGCAGGCTCAGTAGTTGTGGCACACGGGCTTAGTTGCTCCGCGGCATGTGGGATCTTCCCGGACCAGGGCTTGAACCCGTGTCCCCTGCATTGGCATGCGGATTCTTAACCACTGCGCCACCAGGAAAGCCCCCGAACTGCAATTCTTAAGACCCCTCCCCCAAATAAACTCTTTTTTTTTTTTTTTTTTTGTGGTACACGGGCCTCTCACTGCTGTGGCCTCTCCCGTTGTGGAGCACAGGCTCTGGACGCGCAGGCTCAGCGGCCATGGCTCACCGGCCCAGCCGCTCCACGGCATGTGGGATTTTCCCGGACTGGGGCACGAACCCGTGTCCCCTGCATCGGCAGGCGGACTCTCAACCACTGTGCCACCGGGGAAGCCCTAAACTCTTTTCTTATTTGCAACCTCCTGCATAAGTTTTTGGATGACAAAACTGATCTTGCATTCCTGGGATAAATCCTGCTGGGTCACGGTGTACCATCCTTTTTATACGTCCGTTTTCTCTGGATTCAGTTTCCTAATATTTTGGCCTCTATGTTGACTGTGGTTTTCTTTTCTGTGATGTCTTTAACTTTGGTATCAGAGTCATACTGGCCTCATGGAATGAGTTGGAAAGTGTTTCTCTCCTTCTCTATTTTCTGAAAGAATTTGTGAAAGATAAGTATTATTTCTTCTTTAAATATTTGATAAAATTCACCAGTGAAGCCATTTGGGCCTGGATTTGTTTGTGGGGGGAGGGAAGATTTTAAATTACTAATTAAATTTTTTATTTGTTATAGGTCTTTCCAGGTTTCCTATTTCTTCTTGAGTCAGTTTCAGTGTCTTCCTAGAACAGTGTCTTCCTGTCATTTTCACCTGAGTAGTTTAATTCTCTTCCTTTTGAGGTTAACTTTCACTAATATGGAAGGTATTTAATATTGGAAGAGGCAATATTTCCTTATTTATGCTTGCTCACCACTAAATTTAAACTCATAATTCTCATTGGTCGTCGCAGAGCATGACCATACCCATCATCCTGTCATACATTTGAGGTGGGGATGGTATTTATACACGTACAAATGCAGGAGATTCTAAGTATGAGTACCTTCTGCTCTGATGCATAGAACACGTCTCAGCTTCTTTCACTGCAGCCAATCAGTCCGGTAGCATTCAGGGAAGCCTACAGACAGCTGTGCACTGCATTCATTGTTCTGCAGCCAGAAAACAAATCATGATGTCCCAGTAAGTGGCTTTTTCAAACAGGTTATTATGTGTGTGATTTTCTTTCTTAAAAAAAAGATTACTAGCAGCAACAATCCATTGCGAGCTGGCTATTACCCACAGGGGAGTGACCTGGCCAATATAAAGACCACAGCACAGAGGAGAAGGCTGTTTAATTGGAGAGAATTTCATAAAGACCATTTATGGCATTTATGGCATTATTAAGGCAATTCTTCCCTCTCTATGCCAGAATAAGTGATTTCTTACAGGACACATAAGCCAGCTTTTGAACTTTTTACCTCCCTTAAGGATATTACCTCAGTGCTTTGACTCCAAGAAAAGCCTTTTAGCCAGATATTTATTAAAAAGAGAAAACAAAACTTAAGGCTACAAGAGTGGCTAGAAAAGCAAGAAGGAAAGCAAGCAAATTCATGGAGGAAGATTTTGGTGATTTTTAAGCTTTGGACAGACAGGTTTGAGGTGGGATAAGTTTATACCAAAATTTAGGACACAGAGGTGTGGTTCTGTGCGCTAATTGGAAATGATGAAGACTTTTATATTCTGTATCTGTGTTCTAGGTTTTAAATATTCTCTGAGGTTCCTTCCATGTCCAAACCTTAAGATCTCAGGGCTGCCTGTCTGAATCTATTATGTTTTCATATTTTCAGAATCATAACAGAGCAATAATTATTTACTTGCTACCTACTTCCCAAGGGTCACCATGTAGCTCAGATCTATACTGGTTGTGATATAATAAGAAAATATAGGGCTTCCCTGGTGGTGCAGTGGTTAAGAATCTGCCTACCAATGCAGGGGACACGGGTTCGAGCCCTGGTCCAGGAAGATCCCACATGCCGCAGAGCAACTAAGTCCATGCATCACAACTACTGAGCCTGCGCTCTAGAGCCCACGAGCCACAACTACTGAGCCAGCATGCTGCAACTACTGAAGCCCATGCACCTAGAGTCCATGCTCTGCAACAGGAGAAGCCACTGCAATGAGAAGCCTGCGTACCACAACGAAGAGCAGCCCCCGCTCACCACAACTAGAGGAAGCCTGTGGGCAGCAACAAAGACCCAACGCAGCCATAAATAAATAAATAAATAAATTTATTTTTTAAAAATGTTTAGGCTTCATCTGGTAGGAAATTAGGAACCACCAACATTTTCTAAACTAAGACAATTAATGAAAATTACACCACCTCTTATCTTAGATCTATTCTCAACCATCATGAAAGAAGTAGTTGAGTAGTTCATCAGATAGGATTTTTAAAAATTAATCTCTCCCTGTATTAATTTTCTATGGCTGCTGTAGCGAATTGCCACAAACTTAGTGGCTTAAAACAGCATAAATCTATTATAGTTCTAGAGGTCGAAATCCACAACGGGTCTCACTGGGCTAAAATCAAGGTGTCAACAGGTCAGCACTCCTTCTGGGGACCCTAGGGGACAATCTGTTTCCTTGCCTCCCCAATTTTGCTGCTTGGAGAGACACCGCTTTAGGAGAGATCCCCAGTGTTCTCCTTACTTGCTGCAAGTAGTAAGAAATCCTTCCTTCTCCTGCTCTTTGGTTTGGTTGTTTCTTTTGGCTCAACACCCACCAAGAGGCAAACAAAAGGGCATAGAACAGTGTAGTTAAGGGAATTCCCTGGTGGTCCAGTGGTTAGGACTCTGTGCTCTCAATGCCGAGGGCCTGGGTTCGATTCCTGGTTGGGGACCTATATAAGATCCCACAAGCCACGCAGCACCGCCATAAACAAAACAAAACAAAACAAAACAGTGTAGTTAAATTAAGCACTCAGTATAGATATGGTACAGTTAAGCACTCACTACAGATTAGTGAAGTCTGTAAACAAAGGAAATTAGCCTTGGAGAATCAGGCCTTGGAGGGCTTGGTGGCACTGGCCCATCTAGCATATTAAGTATTTAACATGAACAGACACAAATAATCATGCCCTGGGGCTTCCCAGGTGGTGCAGTGGTTAAGAATCTGCCTGCCAAGGCAAAGGACACGGGTTCGAGCCCTGGTCTGGGAAGATCCCACATGCGGTGGAGCAACTAAGCCCGTGCGTCACAACTACTGAGCCTGCGCTCTAGAGCCCGCAAGCCACAACTACTGAACCTGCGTGCTGCAACTACTGAAGCCTGCACGCCTAGAGCCCGTGCTCCACAACAAGAGAAACCACCGCAACGAGAAGCCCACGCACCGCAACGAAGAGTAGCCCCCGCTCGCTGCAACTAGAGAAAGCCCGCATGCAGCAATGTAGACCCAACACAGCCAAAAAATAAAATAAATACATAAAGATATAGAAAAAAAAATAAAAATAATAATAATCATGCCCTGTATTGGGCTCTTCACTTTTTTGCTAGTTTCAATGATTACGCTGATCCAGAAAGGAGTAAGATGATAGAGCTGATCTCTCAGGAAGGAAAACTGACTGTATACCAAACATAATCTACCTTATCCTGCAAAATTATGGGACAGGCCAAAAAAAATGGACAAAGAGTGTGGCCATCAAGCCATCAGCCACGGCAGACATCCCATGGCGCAGGGGAACTGAGGGGAACTCAGGATGGAGATAAACAGGATACTGGCCCAGATAGTTAAGGTGCACATCAAAGGAAAAGTTGCAGTAAGCCCCAGACTCTTGCATCTTCCCAGACATAGAAAAGTGCTAAATTCATTAACTTGAGACATCTGGTTTTCTTTAATTAACAGTAATCTTTTGATGTTCTGACTACCTGCGTTTTTTTGCAAAAACTCCTCTGTATCCTGGCTCCTCCCTGACCTCTTCAGAACCATCCCTCAGTTCTATCTGAGAGGCTGCATCCCAGGCTTAAGACCTGAGTAAGTCCACCAAATAAAACATAATTCTCAACTTTTAGGTTGTACATTTTTTTTTCAGTCAACACTAAGTCAAAGTGAAATGGAGCGGGACCCTGCAGGGCCCTTCTGGGTACAAAGGCCTTTCTGTGTCCCCCGTTTCTTATTTGTAGAAAAAGGCTTTAGTCTCCTGGGCCTTTCCGAAGTTCCAAAGAGCAGATTCAAGCATCTACTAATTAGGGAAGTGAGGAAATGCAGGAATAAAGGAAAAGCAGTCATGAAACAATAGCTCAGGGGTTTCCCTGGTGGCGCAGTGGTTAAGAATCTGCCTGCCAATGCAGGGGACACAGGTTCGAGCCCTGGTTCTGGAAGATCCCACATGCCGCGGAGCAACTAAGCCCGTGTGCCACAACTACTGAGCCTGCACTCTAGAGCCCGCAAGTCACAACTACTGAAGCCCGCAGGCCACAGTTACTGAAGCCTGCGGCCTAGAGCCCGTGCTCCACAACAAGAGAAGCCACCGCAATGAGAAGTCCACACACCACAATGAAGAGTAGCCCCCACTCGCTGCAACTAGAGAAAGCCCACACGCAGCAATGAAGACCCAATGCAGCCAAAAATGAATGAATGAATGAATGAATGAATGAATTTAAAAGATAAATAAAGTTCTGGACACAAAACAAATCATTTCCTGCAGAGTCGGGCACACACAGCATAGTTATAGGTGCAACCAGCTGCAGGAGCAGACCCACTTGCAGGAGACCCAGCCCAGACCCCCAGCGTGGCTCTCTCTGTCAGCAGCATCTATCCAACAGTCCCCTTACCCAGCACAACACACTGACTGAAAAGATTTACTGGCTCCTCTCTTATTTGAATGGTTGTAACCACACAAAATCAGAGGAAAAAAAAAAATCTGCTTTTTCCCTCCCAGTGTCTGTGAGATGAGTCATCCAAAGACTCTGCTTTTCAGTTCACGTGACAGTTATCCCAAAAGATCCCTTTTAAAATGTAAAATAGAATGAAACCAATTTTAAAAAGAAGTCAAACAGGCTTAGAATATAAACAAAGAAGATTGAAGAACTGGGAATATCTGACAATGTTTTAAGTAAGAAAAGAGAAAAGGAAGACCAATGAATTGAAATGAAGTCAAAAAAGAAATGCCCAAATGAGCCTCTTTTGGATGTGACGTCTCTAAAATGGCAATCAGGTTTTCCTTTAAATTACCCATCTCAGTTCACACAGAATTAGGGCAGAACTACTCGCGATAAAAACATCAAACCTTCCAGATTTAATAGCAGTTCAGAAAACCAACAGTCACAACCAGATGCACCAGGGAAGAGCTGATGGCATATTCAGACCATTTGTACACAAAGTTGAAAACAGTCTCAAGTTTGAAAGCCACTACGAAACGTAGTTTCTTGGCTTTTACCAGGTTAACAAAAATATACTTCGTAATGTACTTAGTAATTAAAATTTAGTATATTATGGATCAACAAAAAGAAATCGCACTCAAGAGAGTGACAAGATAAGCCATGGGCTGGGAGAAAATATTTGCAAAAGGTACATCTGATAAAGGACTGTTATCCAAAATATAAAAAGAATAAGGAATTTAATAGACACCTCACCAATGAAGGTATACAGATGGCAAATAAGCACATAAAAAGATACTCCACATCATATGTCATCAAGGAAATGCAACTGTGAAATAAAATTTATATTTTATGGCAAGACAAGGAAAATTTAAACACAAAAAAATTTCCTCTGCCCTTGGGCCTCCTCTCTCCCCACTACTTTGCATTGTGTATCTGCATTAGGCATCGAGCAAACCTCCCCCAGCAGCAGAAATACCTGCTCAATAAAAAAAAAAGCAGCATTCTCCTAGCATCAACAAGGCAATTCCTTAAAAGATAACATTCCGTCTTTATCTTGTAAGAGGCCACAGGACCCACCGCCATGATGACGCTCAGATCTGGATTGTGTAAACTGTCAACAATACGTCATTAAATGTACAGCTGTCTTGTCTCAAAAAACTCATATACCTGTGCCTTGACTTCTAACAGGCAATTTTTCTCAGAGCTTTCTGAGATGCTCTTCCCAGGTTTTATAAAATCTTCAAATTTGGCTTGAATAAAATTTTCCATTTTCTTTCTTAGATTGACTAATTTTTTGTTGACATAACTTAAAACAATGAGATACCAATACACACCTATTAAAATGACCCGAATCTGGAACACTGACAACACCAAATGCTGGCTAGGACGCGGAGAAGAGGAGCTCTCTCATTCATTGCTGGCGGGAAGGCAAATGGCAGGGCTGCTGTGGAAGATGGTTTGGCAGCTTCTTGCAAAACTAAGCATACTCTTACCATACGATGCAGCAATTGTGCTCTTTGGTAATTATCCGAGGGAGATGAAACTTATGTCCACACAAAACCTTGCACACAGATGTTTATAGCACCTTTATTCATAATTGTCAAAACCTGGAGGCAACCAAGATGTCCTTCAACTGGTGAATGGATAAACTGTGTACATCCTGTTAAAAGGTAAACTAAGGCATATTAACATTTTTAAACGTTTGGGCAAACATCGATTCGAATCAGGCAGCATCCAATCTAGCAGATAGAAAGGAGGTCTGAGGAGCTGTACAAAATGAAAGACTTGGGAATTCCCTGGCGGTCCAGTGGTTAGGACTAAGGCACTTTCACTGCTGAGGGTTCAGGTTCAATCCCTGGTTAGGGAACTAAGATCCCACAAGCCATGTGGCATGGCCAAAAAAAGTCTGCTTTTAAAAAATTCAATAAAATAAAAAGTTTCTAAAGAAACAAACAAAAAAATAAATCACACAAAATTTCAAGAGTCAGACTATTTCCACGGACATTTCCTTATTTCTTTTTTTAAATTTTTTTAAATTTTTTTTTTTTTCATTTCCTTATTTCTTAAGAAAATATAGACAATTCTTTTCTTAAGAAGTATAAGTTGTTTAACTGTGTTTTACTTGCTGGAAACCAAACCAAAAGAAGCCAACCAAACAAGCCAAAGTAGTTACGTTAATAAGACATTTTAACTAATTATGTAATGAGACATTACATTTTAATGAGACATTAACTTTTCAAATCTAATTATCTTTTTTAATTAAAATATTTTTTTGAAGTATAGTTGATTTACAATGTTGTATTTTTTTTAAATTTATTTAGTTTTGGCTGCGTTGGGTCTTCATTGCTGCGCACGGGCTTTCTCTAGTTGCGGCGAGCAGGGTCTAGTCTTCATTGCGGTGCGTGGGCTTCTCATTGTGGTGGCTTCTCTTGTTGCAGAGCACGGGCTCTAGGTGCGCGGGCTTCAGTAGTTGTGGCACACGGGCTCAGTAGTTGTAGCTCACAGGCTCTAAAGCGTAGGCTCAGTAGTTGTGGCGCACAGGTGCTCCAAGACATGTGGGATCTTCCCAGACCAGGGCTCAAACCCGTGTCCCCTGCATTGGCAGGTGGATTCTTAACCATTGCGCCACAAGGGAAGTCCCTACAATGTTATGTTAGTTTCTGGTGTACAGCAAAGTGATTCAGTTATACATGTATACATTCTTTTTTATATTCTTTTCCATTGTGGTTTATTACAAGATATTGCATATAGTTCCCTATGCTATACAGTAGGACCTTGTTGTTAATCTTTTTTTTTTTTTTTTGGCTGGTGCAGCTTGCAGGATCTTGGTTCCCCAACCAGGGATCGAACCTGGTCCCCTGCAGTGAAACTGCCAAGTCCTAACCACTGGACCACCAGGGAATTCCCATGTTTATCTATCTTATATATAGTAATTTGTATCTGCTAATCCCAAACTCCTAATTTATCCCTCCCCCACCCCCTTTCCCCTTTGGTAACCATAAATTTGTTTTCTATGTCTGTGAGTCTGTTTCTGGTTTGTAAATAAGTTCACTTGTGTCATATATATATATTTTTTAATTATTTATTTTTGGCTGCATTGGGTCTTCGTTGTTGCATGCGGGCTTTCTCTAGTTGCAGCGAGCGGGGGTTACTCTTTATTGTCGTCCGTGGGCTTCTCATTGCGGTGGCTTCTCTTGTTGCAGAGCACGGGCTCTAGGCACACGGGCTTCAGTAGTTGTGGCTCGTGGGCTCAGTAGTTGTGGCTCGTGGGCTCAGTAGTTGTGGCTCGTGGGCTCTAGAGTATAGGCTCAGGAATTGCGGCACACGGGCTTTGCTGCTCCGCGGCATGTGGGATCTTCCCAGACCAGGGTTCGAACCCTTGTCCCCTGCATTGGCAGACGGATTCTTAAGCACTGCGCCACCAGGGAAGTCCTTTGTGTCATATTTTAGATTCCACATATAAGTGATATCATATGGTATTTGTCTTTCTCTGACTTACTTCACTTAGTATGATAATCTCTAGGTCCATCTATGTTGCTGCAAATGGCTTTATTTCATTCTTTTTTATGGCTGAGTAGTAATCCACTGTGTGTGTGTGTGTGTGTGTGTGTGTGTGTGTGTCTTTATATATATATATATATATACCATATCTTCTTTACCCAGTCATCTGTTGATGGACATTTAGGTTGCTTCCATGTCTTAGCTATAGTAAGTAGTGCGGCTATGAACACTGGGGTGCATGTAATCTTTTCGAATTAAAGTTTTCTCCAGATATATGCCCAGGAGTGGGATTGCTAGATCATACAGCAACTCTATTTTTAGTTTTTTTTAAGGAAACTCCATACTGTTCTCCATAGTGGCTGCACCAATTTACACTCCCACCAACAGTGTAGGAGGGTTTCCTTTTCTCCAGGCCCTCTCCAGCTTTTTTTATCAAATCCGTCTCCTAATCAATAGCCATAATCCATATTCATAATAATTTCACTGCTGATTATAAAACAAAGGCTCACAGTATCACATTTATCCCCTTATATGGCTGGAATTTTATCCAATCTTCCCAAGACTTCTATTTTCTTGAAATACCAAAAGTAACAGAAGTGGGGGACTTCCCTGGTGGCGCAGTGGTTAAGACTCCACGCTCCCCACGCAGGGGGCCCGGGTTCAATCCCTGGTCAGGGAACTAGATCCTACATGCATGCCGCAACTAAAGAGTTCACATGCCACGACTAAGGAGTCCTCCTGCCACAACTAAGATCCAGAGCAACCAAATAATTAAATAAGTATTTATTTTTTAAAAAAGTAACAGAAGTGGACACTTAGGCCATATTGTAAAGAATCTTTGCTTTCAATTAGTCTCTCAATTTGAGAAAATAAGGATATACACATATTCTATTTAGATGACTTAATTCACCTAAAATTTCATAAAATTCGTTCCAAGAACAGCAATGACAGTTTCTAGAATCACTTGCTATCCTGGTCTTTGACACTGGTACAGGAGTCACACCTAACAACAGGGGTTTCGGAAATACCATCATCCTTGAGAGCAATTCTAAGATTCCCTGACACAAAGCACCCCAGGGAAGCCTCAGAATGGGCGAAACTGGAGATTCCCATCTGTGAAAGTCACATACATCTAGCTCACAAGAACAAGCCAGAACAATTCCAAGGATTGTGGCCCTGAAGGAAAAAGCCTGACAACGATAAACCCAGGGCTAGTTCACTTCAAGGCCTTTCCCTCTATAGGATTTTCTGTGTCATTGGTGATGCAGAAGAAATATTCTAACCTTGTTTGTAAGATGCTCCTTTAACACTGCCTTGGCCTTGTGCATGAAAGGGTAAATACAGCAGGCAGGGTTGATCATCGGTTCTAGCCAACAGTTAACGGGGGCAAGAGTATCTCACTGTGTCTAGACTGTGCAAAAAAATGCGGTTTGTGCTGAATAATTGCCTGCTTTCTCTATGCAAGTCTAGAATCTTGGTAAATGCCAGGCAGAGGGTGCCTGCCACCAGCCCCTGTAAAACCCTTGGGTGCTGTGTCTTTAGTGGGCTTTCCTGGATAGAAACATCCCACACGTGCTGCTGCATCTTCAGTGCTGGGGGAAGAGGAAGCTCTAGGTGACCCCTCAGGGAAGGGAGGGAGCATAAGGTAGCCTTGCACCTGGATTCCTCTAGACTCCCCCGGGTCTTTGTCCCTGATGACCTGGTTGTATATCCTCACCATGTCACTGTAGTGAACCCTAGCTGGGAGTACCCTGATTCCTGCTAGCAAATCTTTCAATTTAGGAGAAGTCCTGGGGTCCCCTGAGACATACCATGCAGCGCCACAAAATTTTATTGTTATTTTTAAGTGGTAAAATACATGAAAATTTTATCCATAAAATTTACCACCTTAACCATTTTTAAGTGTACGGTTCAGTGGCATTAAGTACGTTTACATTGTTGTGCGACCATCACCACCATCTCCAGAACTTTCATCCTCCAAAACTGACACTCTACTCCCACTAAACAATACCTCTGTTTCCCCCCAGCCCCCCAGGCCCTGGCAACCACCATTCTACTTTCTGTCTCTATGAGTTTGGCTCTTCTAGGGATCTCACATAAGTGAAATCATACAGTATTTGTCCTTTTGTGACGGGCTGATTTCACTTAGCATAATGTCCTCAAGGCTCATCCATGTTGTAGTGTTATCGAACCAAGTCCAGCCAAACAATACCAAAACGCTGGAGTTTGGAGCAGAGAAAGGAGACGGGTGAATCATGCCTTAAAACACTCCCAACTTGGGAGTTCCCTGGCAGTCCAGTGGTTAGGACTCGGCGCTTTCACTGCGGTGGCCCATGTTGGATCCCTGGTCAAGGAACTAAGATGCTGCAAGCCGTGTGGGGCGGGCAAAAACAAACAAAGAAAACCACCACCCCAACTCCCAAAAAGCTTTCAGCAAAGCCCTTTTACAGGAAAGGTGAGGGAGGGGCGTGGTTAGTTGTTGCAGACTTCTTGGTGTCAGATCCTTTGTTCCTGAGGCCAGGGCATGGTCAGATCACAGGTTCCTGTAACCCTCCACCAAAACAAATGTTATTCTCTGTTCTGACGAGAAAGGGCAAGGTCCCAAGGCTCAACTTTCACCCTCTGAGATCCAGGCCCTGGCTAAAAGTAGGGGGTCCCTGCACAGGCCGGTCACCCTGCTTGGGACCGTTCGTCCAGCACCCCAGTCTGGGTCCTCCCGCCAGTGCCCAGGCCCGGCTGAGAAGGCAAATCTGGTAGTGCCCTCGGGACCAGGTCCCCAGACCCTGCCCAGCCGTCATCACTGAGGGAGCCAGGGGCCCAGGACCAGCCGGACTCAGGCTTCTCATTTAAACTGGAGGGGATCCGTTGTATAGGATCGATAGGAATACATGTTGTAGCAAATACCCATCAGGTGAAGTCCCAGGTCACAAACAATTGCCCTTGAGAATAGCCCCAGCCACAGAAGTGGACCTGAAGTAATGATGTGCAGTGTCCTTGCAACTGAACCCTGACCTCTGGCCACCTCCTAGCGGGAGACAACGGATCTAAGCTGGACCAATTTTTGAAACTTGAACTGAGAGACTGAAGATGGTTGAAGCTGTTACCTTTTTTTTTTTTCTGGTGCGGCTTGCGGGATCTCAGTTCGCCAACCAGAGATCCAACCTGGGCCACTGCAGTGAAAGCGCCAAGTCCTAACCACTGGACCACCAGGGAATTCCCTGAAGCTGTTACCTTAATGGCAATGTCCACATACTCCAGGTGCTGAGGCCTCCATGGTCTGTGACCCATGGAGACTGCCGCCGCCATCAGGTTGCCGAGGGAGGGATGGGGAGAGGTTAGCTGCTGCTTCAAGGCCTGGTCCCAGCCAGCGGGCAGCCGAGGGGAGGGCTCTGGAGCTCTGTGGGACACAGCCCTCAGCCCGTCCTCAGGCCCCCACCTCACCCGCCCATCCCAAGGCCGGAGGGCCCCAGGGAGAAGGCCTCCATCAGCTCTCATTGTACTCTCCGCTCGAGGACCCCAACGAGGCTGACTGAGCGGGACCTCTAACCCTGGTCTCGCACTCAGGGTCTCGCGTTAACTGCCGCGTGCTAAGCGTGCGGCGGCTCTGCCCCCATTAAATAGCATGCAGGATACTATTGTATGTATGGACCACACCTTGTTTACCCATTCATCCACTGATGGACACTCGGGCCGTTGTGAATAATGCTGCTACCAGCAAGATTGTACAAATCTCTCTTCAAGTCCCTGCTTTCATTCTTTGGGGTACACACCCAAACATGGAATTGATGGATCATACGGTGATTCTAGTGTTAGCTTTTTTTTTCCATAAAGGCTGCACCATTTTATCTTCCTACCTCCCAAGGATTCCAATTTCTCTATATCCTCACCAACACTTTTTTTTCTGTTTCATTGGCAACTTTTCTGTATTCTGAGAACTTAAAAATTTCCAAGGGATTTTTCTGTATTAAATCAACAACCAACCAACCAGCCAAAACTCCCAGAGGAAAGAAACCCTCGGGATAAACAGCCAAAGCCTAAGTTCTGAGGTTTCCAAGCCTTTGGGTATGGGAAGAAAATAGGGCGTGGGAGGGGAACCTCTTCACAGAGAGAAACATCTGTGACTCAGTAAAGGCTGCTCAAGGGCTAAGCCAAATTTCCATACACACCGTATGAAATTTGTAGCAAAAGAGCGGCACACCCATATTTACACACACACACACCCATGTGAGACAAAGCGAAGACTTTTACTTACCTAGAGGCATGAAGATAGATTATTTGACAGAGTCCATAAGATGAGCATAAAAATTAAACTCTTTATTTCATCATATTCCATTTTAAACTCAAATAATGATACAAATTTAAAAGATGAGCTTACTGTTACCAGTCAAATAAAGAGCTCACCAAGGTCAACACTATTTATAGGCACAAAAACTGAGTAAAAAACAAAACCAAACCCTCAAAACACAAAATGTGAGTACAGAACTTAACGTGAATACCATCACACACAGCAATGGGAGGGAGGCAGCCCAGAAGTTGTGTTTCTGACCCACTTACCTCACTCCGTTTCATTTCCCTTTTGACAAGTTACCAGGAATCCTAGCAGTGGAGATGAGAGGCTACAGCTGCCTTGGGTGGAGGTACTCAGCGGCATTAACAGAGGCTATTTAACCTCTGCCGCCTAGTTTTGCAGATCCATCAGGGGCAAAGGGAGCCCGAGCCTGGGAGAATGAGCGACATGGGAGTGCAGGACCCAGTTCCCAGCTGACACGTGAGACAGGCAGCCTTGTGAGACGGTGCTGGGGATCCACTACTGGTCCTACTCACTCCCTGGTGTAACCCCCGCCCCCTCCCTTGAGTGTGGCCAGGAACTAGTGACTTGCATCTAGCAAAGAGAATACAGCAGAAGTGAGATGTCACTTTCAAGATTAAGTTATAAAAGATGGTGACTTCTGGCCTGCTGGCACCTGCCTTTGGCTTTCCCACTTGCTTTCTTTGTTGAGGACAGCTGCCTGAGGACAACCGTGAGAAACTAAGACCCTTAGTCCAACAGGCTGCGAGGAACTGCCTTCTGTCCAGGACCACACGAGTGAGCTGAGAAGCAGGTCCTCCCCCCGGGGGGCACCCGGCCAACACCTTGACCTCAGCCTCGTAACAGACCCTGAGCTGGAGGACTTGGCTCAGTCACGCCCAGATTCCAGACCCACAGAAACTGTGAGAAAATACATAGGCGCTGTTTTAAGTGGCTAAGTTCTGGGGTGATGTGTCATATGGTGGTGATAGAAAACTAACACAACTGGGTAAACAATGATGTGCTTAAGGAGATAATAAAATCATTTGTTATTAATTCTGAAATAGCATTTACAAATTATTTATATAAAATCAACTAACAACTGAGTTTATCTCAACTTCAAGAAAGAAAACCAAAACTTTACAACTTGGGGCAAAAGAGTTTAGTGTTGCATACAAATGAAACTTCTCTAAGGGTCCCGGCTAACTGCAGAGCTTTCCGAGCCCCTGCAACTGTCATCAAGTCTGAACATCACACTCCATAAAATTTCTAAGCTGGCTTTTAAAAACAATGGAAAACAAAATATTGTCTGTCTTCTTGGTTAAATTTACTTTGCCATAAAAGTCTTCATTTGTACAGTTAAGCATGACTTTCAAAAGTGAGCTTTCCCATTTATATGAAATGTCCACGATAGGCAAATCCACAGAGGTAGAAAGCAGATGAGTAACTGCCAGTGCCAGGCCAGAGAACGGGGAATGACTACTAACAGGCACGGGGCTTCTTTTTGGGATGATGAAAATGTTCGGAAAAGATAATGGTGACAGGGGCTTCCCTGGTGGCGCAGTGGTTGGGAGTCCGCCTGCCGATGCAGGGGACACGGGTTCGTGCCCCGGTCTGGGAAGATCCCACATGCCGCAGAGCGGCTAGGCCCGTGAGCCATGGCCGCTGAGCCTGCGCGTCCGGAGCCTGTGCTCCGCAACGGGAGAGGCCACAACAGTGAGAGGCCCGCGTACCACCAAAAAAAAAAAAAAAAAAAAAAAAAGATAATGGTGACAGTTGTACAACCTTGTGACTGTACTAAAAAAAACACTAAATTGTATACTTTACAATGGTGAATTTTATGGTGTCTGAACTATACCTCAATTAAAATAATTGTTTTAAGCTCTTATGGATTAAAGTTAACATTTCCGGGCTTCCCCGGTGGCGCAGTGGTTGAGAGTCCACCTGCCGATGCAGGGGACACGGGTTCGTGCCCCGGTCCGGGAAGATCCCACATGCCGCAGAGCAGCTGGGCCCGTGAGCCATGGCCGCTGAGCCTGTGCATCCGGGGCCTGTGCTCCGCAACAGGAGAGGCCATGGCAGTGAGAGGCCCGTATACAGCAAAAAAAAAAAAAAAGTTAACATTTCCATTTAAACATCTCCCCAGATAGTTACATTCCATTGCCAGACACACTTATGGAATGGTGTCTGCTGTAAAAAGATATATAAGTGACGGCAGCCTGCCACCATAGCTTAGACCTCACTACATGTTTTGGGGTTTTTTTTTTTAATGCATTGCATCCTCCAGGAAAATTACTAGCAAAATCCTCCCCCAGTAAATGTGTTTTTGTTCATCTACAAATGTTAGATTCCTGTTTTTAAAACTTAAGACAATTTTTACCCCATTTCATAATACTTGATTAGCGCCCCCCCTTGCTATGAACTACAAGGTAAGAAAACTTTATCAAACAAAAACATTTAAAGAGAAAGAATGTGCAAATCTTTTCAAAGATTCCATTTCAGCATCACATGATTTATTTAAATGTCATTCCCAGACACGTGTGGGGTGGCATATGCTCCCTTTTATTACATAGTAACACATATGCCATACCCAGCAGGAGTCTTTATATGACATATGGCCTAGTAGTTTCAATCAAAGCACGATCGTTCAAAGAGAACAGGGGGAGAAGAAAACACCTACACGTTTATAACATGATCAAAAGGAACGCGAGACAGATGAACTGAAAAAACAACATCTTTGAACAATCATAATCGACAGTACAAGTCTCCCTTATTCCACTAGTTTTAAACAACTAACATCTGTAAACTTGAATACCAACTCTGGCAGATTTAGCAGTCTTAAATCTCTGATTTTCCATCCTAAACATCCTCCAATGTACTGTGAAGATGAGAGCGGGCCTCCTCCACCGAGCCCTACCGCCCAGCCGAGCTGTCTGAAGAGGCAGCCTCCTCTCGTGCGCACCCTTCATCAAATACTTCGGTAGTCAGAGCCCCGGGCTACAATGGCAGCAGCTTCCCACTCCACAGTGAAGAAGGAAACAGTTCCAAAAAACCCAAACATCACCATGACCAGGAGTTGCCAATGAAGGAGAAGGTAGTTACTGTAGAAAAATGCCACGGCTGCGCAAATGGACTAAAAATAAACAAGACAAAACAGATCACAAAATGCACACAGGTGACCCAGCCGCTCCACAAAGAGCCCCACCGCTCTCTGACCCAAGGCTTCCTGTGCCTTGCACGGCTCCCTGCTCTTTCTGCATCTACACGGCACTTCCTTGGTCACTAGCTCACAAACATGCACCACAAACTCCTGCTGAGAGCTGGGAACAATCAAGTAAGCTACTGTTTAAAATGGTATTTTGTAAAAAACAGGAGTTATAAAATAATGTGCATGAACAGTGTGAAACACTCCTGTTACATGTGTGTACTATGAGTTCTGGTATCTAAGGAAGTCTGAGCCACAGAGAGACCAGAACATAAAATCTCTTATACAAGTGATGCGGCAAAAAAGATCACACTACTCATTGCTTCCTAACTCTAATCACAAATGCTTTTTTTTTTTTTTGCGGTACGCGGGCCTCTCACTATTGTGGCCTCTCCCGCTGCGGAGCACAGGCTCCGGACGCGCAGGCTCAGCAGCTATGGCCCACGGGCCCAGCCGCTCCGCGGCATGTGGGATCCTCCCGGACCGGGGCACAAACCCGCGTCCCCTGCATCGGCAGGCGGACTCTCAACCACTGCGCCACCAGGGAAGCCCTATTATTTATTTTATTTTTTATTTTTGGCCGCGCCATGCAGCATGTGGGACCTTAGTTCCTTGACCAGGGATCAAACCTGCGCCCCCTGCAGTGGAAGTGCAGAGTCTTAACCACTGGACCTCCAGGGAAGTCCCATAAATCCTTTTAAAGGTTGTCCTTGACTTTCATTTAAGAAATATTAAGAAAACAAAGTTTGCTAAAAAAAAAAATAGACCCTGCTTTAAACACAATCTGAAGAAGAGGTTACCTGCACAAATTTAAAGACTGCAAAAGCCGGTGCACTGTCTTCAGAATAGAGAAAACCTAGAATACTAAGCAGCTGGGTGTTGAAGCAGCTGTCTCCAAGCCCCAACAGGAAGCTGCAGAAGATGGCAACTTCTTTGCTGAATAAAACAAAATTAATTTAGAGTGAGCATTAACAATATTTGTTAGAGTTGATTAAAATGTAGAAACAACTCACCCACAAAAGCATTTTACTTTCAAGTTTTAAACACTATGAAACAAGTATGAATAAATACTGGAATTTACAAAGTCAGAATTTATGCTCAAACGCACTCACCTTCGCAGTCTAGCAAACTCTGGTCTACTAACTATTGGGGAAGCAAACACTGTGTTTGGGGCAGAGCTGCTCTTGGACTGTGGATCTAGACATAAACACTCACATCTACAATGACTCTGAGAGTTGAGTGCAAAAAAATGACACCCTCAAAGCTCCTGTGGACACTGTGAGAGAACAGGGTGGCCGGCTCAGCTGGCAGATCACCCCTCGCTCCTCATTGCTCTTCCTCGGGGCCCAAATTTCTAGACATTTCACTGGTTGAAAGGCAGAGATATAAAGTTCAAATCAGATACTTATGTGCTCCTTCACAGGTCAAGAAAAAGATTTAGTGGGGAGAAAGGTTAAAACCAGCAATTAGAAAAATACCTTGGGATTCTCTATGGATTCCTATCTAAACTCATTCTGGCTTCATTAACACTTGACAGATGACCTTTTAAAGATAACAGACTTGCAGAAAAGGATTAACTGCTCCATTCTAAATTCCTAGCCATCCTCTACCTCCCACTCTTCCTTAAATTACTAGAAAAAGGAGAGTCACTGTACCTGGGTTTGATGTAAGCACTGCTATCAGTTCCTTCAACAGGAGCAATAGGGGCATCCCCCGGCATGTTGAGAAATATTAAATAAAAAGCTATAAAATGCACCAGGATGCCCAACAGCACAACTGGATTCCTACCAAAACGATTATTCTTGCTCAGCAGGCCAAAGAGGCTTCCACCTATAAAATGAATGAAGTAGAGAACAGAAAAACCCAAGGCCAAGTTACTATATCAAAATCTTAGTTCTTTGAAAAAATAAATTAAACGGACAAAACAATAGCTAATTTAATCAAAAAAGAGAGAAAGAAAGAAGGCACAAATATAGAAAGTAAGAAATAACTGTTGAAACAGTTATTAACAGAGCCCCGGGCTACAATGGCAGCAGCTTCCCACTCCACAGTGAAGAAGGAAACAGTTCCAAAAAACCCAAACATCACCATGACCAGGAGTTGCCAATGAAGAAGAAGGTAGTTACTATAGAAAAATGCCACGGCTGCGCAAATGGACTAAAAATAAACAAGACAAAACAGATCACAAAATGCACACAGGTGACCCACTCCCCCACATGCCAAAAAAAGTACCAGAAATATGACACAATGGTTTTGAAGACGCGACAAAGGGCAGTGATCTTTGAGAGTCAGGAAACAAATGAGGTGAGGCCCACACCTGCCCCAGCTGACTGAGAGGCTGTGGGCTGCAGGGAGGGAGAGGGAGGAGAGGAGGGAAGGCAGGTGGAGGCCCGCAGCCTCTCTGAGTTGAGGAGACAGACCTGAGAGTCTGGGGAGATAAGGTGCCTGAGTCCCCAAGACAGAGTATAAGAAAGGACAGCTGATCAGCACAGGATGTGAGTAAATGAGCAGAGGCCTGGAAAGAAACTTCCAAGAGGATTAGAGGTGTTAGTGCCCTGCCCTGGGCAGGGAAGAGTGCCTGGCCCCACCAGCCAGACTGGAAATCTTATTATTCACGGGCACTGGGTGTACACAGAAGCGTCTTCCATCAGGGGTGAGGGATAATTAGCCCTAGTCTGAGCAGTGCTCTGATCCCGTCCAACAAATTTTAAAAGCAAGACCTAAAAAAAATCACACTGTTTCCAAGTAAATGAACCACATCCAAGAACAAAGCTCAAGAACGTTAACAGGAATATAAAGAACATCCTGCACCCAACAAGGTACGGTTCACAATGGCTCGTATCCACAACACTACCAGGCATGCAAAGAGACAGGAAGACAGGACCCATCGTAAGCAGACAAATCAGTCAAACACAGAGTTAGCACATGGCCCAGCAATTCTAGTGCTGGGTTTACATGCAAGAGAAATGAAAACGTAAGCTCACACAAAAAGTATACACCAATGTTCACAGCAGCGTTATTCATAATGGCCAAAAAGCGAAAACAGGGCTTCCCTGGTGGCGCAGTGGTTGAGAGTCTGCCTGCCGATGCAGGGGACGCGGGTTCGTGCCCCGGTCCGGGAAGATCCCACATGCCGCAGAGCGACTGGGCCTGTGAGCCATGGCTGCTGAGCCTGCGCGTCCGGAGCCTGTGCTCCGCAACGGGAGAGGCCACAACAGTGAGAGGCCTGCGTACCGCAAAAAAAAAAAAAAAAAAAAAAAAGCAAAAACAACCCAGATGTCTGTGACATGATAAATGGATAAATAAAATGTAGTAGATCCATACAACTAAATATTATTTGATAATAAAAAGGAATGAAGTAAAAAATAAATAAAGAAAAAGAAATGAAGTACTGATACATGCTACACCATGGGAAAATCTTGAAAACATTGTGCTAAGTGAAAGAAGCCAGACACAAGAGATTATATATATTGTATGATTCCATTTACACAAGATGTCCAGAATAAACAAATCTATAGAGAAAGTAGATTAGCAGTTTCCTGGAGAAGGGTGATGACAATGTTCTATAATTAGATTACAGTGATGGCGGTACAACCCTGTGAATATACTAAAAAACACTCATCTGTATACTTTAAACAGGTGAACTACACGTCATGTGAATTATGTCTCGATAAAGTTGTAAAGGATAAAACAACACTACCCCAGAGCTGTTGCAGATGTTAGAATGAGCAAAGACATTAAAACAAGTTCTGTAACTGTATTAACATGTTTACACACACACACACACACACACACACACACACACACACACACACACGTGCCAGGTGTTGGCAATAAATTAGGGGAGGGGTACCGGTGCCCTGCTAGGAACCGGGCCCCACAGCAGGAGGGGAGCAGCAGGCCAGCCGCTTCTTCCATATTTACAGCCGCTCCCCATAGCTCGCATTACTGCCTGAGCTCCGCCTCTTGTCAGGTCAGCAGCAGCATTAGATTCTCATAGGAGCATGAGCCCTACTGTGAACTGTGCATTCGAGGGATCTGGGTTGCATGCTCCTTTTGAGAATCTAATGCCTGATGATCTGAGGGGGAGCTGAGGCGGTGATGCTAGCGCTGGGGAGTGGCTGCAAATACAGGTTATCATTAGCAGAGAGGTCTGTCTGCACAGAGACCATAATAAACCAGTTGCTTGAAGACTCATATCAAAACCCTATCAGTGGGGCTTCCCTGGTGGCACAGTGGTTAAGAATCCACCTACCAATGCAGGGGACACGGGTTCGAGCCCTGGTCTGGGAAGATCCCACATGCCGCGGAGCAAGTAGGCCCGTGAGCCACAACTACTGAGCCTGCACGTCTGGAGCTTGTGCTCCGCAACAACAGAGGCCGCGACAGTGAGAGGCCCGCGCACCGCGATGAAGAGTGGCCCCCACTCGCCGCAACTAGAGAAAGCCCATGCACAGAAACGAAGACCCAACACAGCCAAAAATAAATAAATAAATAAATAATGAGTTAGGATTTGAACAAGACACCTGGCCAAAAAAGATATACAGATAGTAAAAATCATACAAAAATATCATATACTATTAGGGAATTACAAATTAAAATCATACCACAGCACACCTATTAGGATTGCTAAACTCCAAAAATATGACAATATCAATTGCTAAAAAAAAAAAAAACCCATCAGTGAGTGCCACATGACAATTAAGCTGCATCTTATGGAGTAGACTGGACATAAGCAACACATGTCAGGTGCCACTGTCTCCCATCACCCCCAACGGGACCATCGAGTTGCAGGAAAACAAGCTCAGGGCTCCCATTGATTCTGCATTATGGTGAGTTGTATAATTATTTCATTATATATTACAATGTAATAATAATGGAAATAAAGTGCACAGTAAATGTAATGTGCTTGAGTTATCCCGAAACCATGCCCCCGCCCCCATCCATGGAAAAACTGTCTTCCATGAAACTGTTCTTGGTGCCAAAAAGGTTGGGGACTGCTGAATTAGGGAACAAAAATACACCCAAGTCTGCTTTCTCCATAGTGCTTATCACTGTCTGACATTCTAAGTTTCCAATGTTTTTTATTGTCTGTGTTCTTCCCCAAGAATATAAGCTCCATGTTTTGTTCATACAATGGATTCCCAACAAATACGTGCTGAATTGGTAAGTTCCTCATATGTGACACAACACCCAATATACTGCAAGTACTGAACGGATCATTGCTGAATAAGGAATACCTGGCGGTATAATAAAAAGAGATTTGGTCTTTGCCTTGTCCTCTCCTCCTCTCCACTTTCCAGCATGGAGCTCTTAAAACCCTAGGAATTTCTCAGTGAAAGGAATGTCTCTAGTTATCTTAACTAATCCCTTCCAATGACACCAGAGTTTATGATGATGAGGTGATCCTTGAGGGGGTATGGAGGTGGCCCTAGATAGTCAGGATGGGGGCTGGTTGTCAGAAGGACCCAGCCTTGATTAGAGGGTTGGAACTTTCAGCCCCACCCCCCAATCTCAGGGGAGGGGAGAGGGGGTAGAAGCTGAGTCTAATCACCAATGGTGGATGATTTAATCAACCATGTGACATAATGAGATCTCCCTAAATCCCTACAAAACAGGTTTGGGAAAGCTTCCTGGTGATGACTGCATCCACATGACGGGAGGGTACCACACCCAGCCTCCATCGGGACAGAGCTTCCTACACTAGGGGCCCTTCTGGACTTTGCCCTATGTACCTCTTCATCCGGCTGTTCGTTTGCATCCTTTATAATAAACTTTAACAGTAAGTATAGCATTTTCCAGGGGTGTGGTGGGAACCCTTGAATGTGTAGCCAAGCTGGACAGAAGGGAAGATAGCCTGGGACCCAGGACTTAATGACTGATGTCTCAAGTGAGGCTGGTCTTGCAGGACTACACCCTTGAACCTGTGGAGTCCGATGCTAACTCTAGGAGTGTCAGAATTGAACTGTATTGTCACACATCCAACTGGTGTCAGAGATTCAGAGAATAAGAAATTCAGGAATTCTAAAGATGCAGATGTAGAGAATGAACTTGAGGACATGGGGAGTGGGAAGGGTAAGCTGGGACAAAGTGAGAGAGTGGCATGGACATATATACACTACCAAATGTAAAACAGATAGCTAGTGGGAAGCAGCCGCATAGCACAGGGAGATCAGCTCAGTGCTTTGTGACCACCTAGAGGGGTGGGATAGGGAGGGTGGGAGAGAGACACAAGAGGGAGGAGATATGGGGATATATGTATAGCTGATTCACTCTGCTATAAAGCAGAAACTAACACACTAAAAAATAAAAAATAAATTTAAAAAAATTCAGGAATTCTAATACACCTTCGCTAAGTATTTTAAGAGGAAAAGCTGGGAGAGACCATGTTTTCTTACTTATGGTTTTGTCTTGAATTATTTGGCAAATGTTTTGTAATTTAGTTTTAGAACAGTGATAACAACAAAAAAAAACAAAGACATACCCATTTGTATAAAAGCAAGGAAACAGAAATTCAAGGATAGAGAGGTGAAGTACATTTAAAATTTCTGTAACAAACTGATTTAGTGCAAAAACTTTTTTTCTTAAACCAACCTAAAATTTCTCCAATGCCAATGAAAATGCCAGAAAGTCCAATGAGGCTTTTCTCTTCTGTTCCAAATTTATTTATAGCGCCGATACAGGTTCCATATACACCAGAGAAGAAAGTCAATTCCAGACCTTCAGAAAAAAATGAGATTTAAATTACAGTTGTCCCTAGGTATAAAACTCCATAGATACTCAAGTCCCATAGTCAGCCCTCCATATCCAAGACTCTGCAGCCTCAGATTCAACCAACCATGGATTGGGAAGCACTGGATTTAGTATTGAAAAAAATGCACAGTCTCCCTTTCCTGGTTTTTCTTCGTGACTAGTAGTATTTGAGCTATACACGCATAAAACAAAATGCACACAGGCTGAAATGCTACTCCCCAAGCACAGCATAATTTTACGTGACCTAACTGATGACATGGAACTAGCCACAAGACGGCAGTTGTCACACATTTCAGATAAAAGCATACAACTCAAATAAGCGAAGACACCCTTATGTTAAAAATGGTCACTCTGTGCGCAGACAGGGGATGAACAGAGAACATAATTAACATAAACTTGTAACAGTGAAACTAAAGTGCTCATTATCCTTATTAATAGCTTCCCAAGGGAACAGGGATATACATCTGTAAGACCAATAACTACTATCCACTTTTGCTTAAAGTCAAAAGTTTTAATTAAACACACTGTCCTAGGAAAAGAAATTCCAAAAATTCGGGTAGAAAATAAGAGCAAATGAGTAGAAAACCTGATTCCTTAACGCTACAAAACCTTAACTGAATTCTGAGGATGTTTAATATTTATTCTGTTTGACCTAAAAATAAGACGTTTATACCGATGAGGCACATACAGTTGAACCTTGGACAACACGGGTTTGAACTGTGTGGGTCCATATAGACTACAGGATCCACACTAGTTCAATCAGCAGATAAGGAAGCACGGACACAAAGGGCGGACTAAAGTTATATGAAGATTTTAACTGCGGGGGAGGTCAGCACCCCTAATCCATCCCTTCACTGTTCAAGGGTCAACTGTAACAGCAAAAGTAATAATTGACACATTAGAGCAATTTTTACAAGGAAACTGATTTCCTTAAGACCTAAGAGTATTCCACCTATTATCACATCACATTATCACTGTAAGCCACAGAACTCATTCCATTTCATTAAAAATTATCTTAATTCACGCCAAGTTACACAGATTTACTCATGATTATTTTCTGTAGTGTTCTATTTTGCCCTAAAATCACTGGTTGGGATGAACCAGGCCTCCCAGTTTTCAAACTCTTGTGTAGAATCATCCCACACTGAATTTGGGCTGGCCCTATGATTTGCTTTCACCTGTGTGGGAGGGGGTCACATAGCTGGCTGAGACACAAGGAGAAATCTGAGACCCAGCTAGCATCAGACCCGTTCAGACATGCAAATGAAACTTCCTTGGAAGTTTTAGCCTCAGCCACCCTGTAACAGCAGCCACAAGAGACCCCGAGACCATCAGAAAAACCATTTAGCTGAGACCAGTCAATGCACAGAATTGTGAGAAAGTAACACAGTTGCTGTTTTCAACCCTTACTGTAATTATGCAGCCACAGAAAACCAAAACCATAATTAATCCCATTACCTGTATAAGCAGTTGTAATGCTAAGAAGGAGCATCTCCTTGGTGACACATAACTTAAGAGACTTTTCTATAAAAAAGGAAAAAAAAATTTAGGAGTACTTAACTACATTTTAATCAATCAAACAAAACTTATAAAACATTCATTCAACCAAAACACCTCTTGTCAATAATGCCAATAAACAAATACATTGGGACAGAGGTTAATGATTCAGATTCAAATGGTTAAGGTATGAACTAAATCTGCCCTATAAAAAAAATGTTGATTTCAACTGTGTAAATACAGTCTAGAGTTGTGCTTTCTCTAACACATTCTCCAGCTCTCATGAAAACAAACAAAACATGAAACAGAGAAAAGAAATAGAACCAAACAAAACAACAGAATATTCCAACAGACTTGATTAAAGGCTAGGCTATTAAGAGAGTCAGCAGTTGGCAAAGTGCTGACTTCCCTAAGGAACTGTCACAGGGCAGCTTTAACACTGGACTCTAGGTCAGAATCAGCAGCGGAGCTCTTTGACCACCAGAAGCTGGGATGCCGCTTCCTGAGATTCTCTCTCTGGATCTGAGGACTGAAACTTCAGTTCTGCCTATTTGTTTCTGATCCCCTTAATGTTTATTTCTATGTTGTTCAACTTAGTTGAAATCTGCAATGGAAAATGCATTTCTAAAAACTGCACATTTTAACTTTTTTGAACCTGCTCACATTTCATAATTTAAGGCCACTTATCTAGGATCCTACTAATAGCAGATCCAGATTTTTTTAAAAGGTGGCGGGGGAAAACAAAACCAAAATCCACCCCAAATCAGAACCAGCCTGGAAATAAATGAAAGCTCTCCAGTCTCACAGAGACATTATTTGGTGCGGCCAGCTCTGCAGCAGGAGCGCTCAGGCCTCAGTTCAGCCCTGGGGGCGGTGGTGTGGCCCCTACAGCTCATCCTTGGCCTGAGGATCCAGATTTTAGTTCCTATTCAACGGATGACTAGGAAACGCACATAAATCACACTCTGTCCTGAATTTCTCCATATACAAAAGAAGATAGTTTTTTTTCTTCTTCAATTTCACGAAAATAAAGTGAACTAAATGCAATATTTTCACCAATCATTTTCACATACTTCCAGAAAAAAAATACATGATCAACAAAGTTTAAAACAATTTTTTTTTTTTTTTTTTTTGCGGTACGCGGCCCTCTCACTGTTGTGGCGTCTCCCATTGCGGAGCACAGGCTCCGGACGCACAGGCTCAGCGGCCATGGCTCACGGGCCCAGCCGCCCTGCGGTATGTGGGATCTTCCCAGACCGGGGCATGAACCCGTGTCCCCTGCATTGGCAGGCGGACTCTCAACCACTGCGCCACCAGGGAAGCCCAAAACAATATTTTTAATTAAAAACATTACATTAGCAAAGCATATCTGCTTTTGACTAATCAGAAAATTTAGGTAACAAAAAGAAATTTTAAAATATAATCTAGTATGATCCTATAATGGTGAACTCACGTCATTATACATTTGTCCAAACCCATAAAATGTACAACACCAAGAGTGAACCCTAATGTATGTAATCTATGGCCTCTAGGTGATAATGATGTGTCACTGTAGGTCCACTGATTGTAATAAATGTACCACTATGGTGAGGGACAATGATAATGGGGAAGGTTATGTGCGGGTGAGGGCAGGGCATATATGGGAAATCTCTGTATCTTCTTCTCAATTTTGCTGTGAACCTAAAACTTCTCTAAAAAATTGTTTATCAAAAAAAAAAAACCAATATAATCTATTTGCAGAAACCAACAAACTGATCCTAAAATTCATATGCAAATTCAAGGGACCAATAATAGCCAAAACAATCCTGAAAAAGAACAAAGCTGAAAATTCATGCTTTCCAATTTCAGAATTTACAATAATCAACACAGCATTGTACTGGCATAAGGACAGACATATATCTAGAAATAAACTCTTACATTCACAGTCAATTGATTTTCAACAAGGGTGCCAACACAATTCAATGGGAGAAAGAATAGTCTTTCCAGCAAATGGTGCTAGGACAACTGATCTCCACGTGCAAAAGAATGAAGCTGGACTCCTACATCCCAACATCCATAAAAATTAACTCAAAATGGGGCTTCCCTGGTGGCGCAGTGGTTGAGAGGCCGCCTGCCGATGCAGGGGACACGGGTTCGTGCCCCGGTCTGGGAAGATCCCACATGCCGCAGAGCGGCTGGGCCCGTGAGCCATGGCCGCTGAGCCTGCGTGTCCGCAGCCTGTGCTCCGCAACGGGCGAGGCCACAACAGTGAGAGGCCCGCGTACCGCAAAAACAAACAAAACAAACAAAAAATTAACTCAAAATGGATCACAGACCAAAATGTAAAAGCTAAAACTATAAAAGTCTTAGAAAAAAATACAGGAGTAAATCTTTGTGAACTGGAGTTAGGCAAAGCCTTCTAGGATACCAAAAGCACACACAACAAAAGATAAAATAGCTAAATCAGACTTCATCAAGAATTTAAAACTTCTGTGATTCGAAAGATACCATCAAGAAAATGAAAAATCAACCCAGAGTCGGGGAACTAAGATCCTATGAGCAGCATGGCGTGGCCAAAATAATTTTTTTTTTTTTAACTTAATTTTGGCCACACGCACAGGGGCTGAACCTGGGCCATGGCAGTGAAAGCACCAAATCCTAACCACTAGACCACCAGGGAACTCCCTGAATAGGTTATTGATTGTGGTGACAGTTGCACAACTCTGTGAATATACTAAACACCACTGAATTATACACTTTCAATGGGTGAACTGTATACTACTATGAACCACATCTCAATAAAGTTATTCTATTAAGGAAAATAATCTAACACCTTAATGGGTCTCTTCCCAGACTTTCTCTATGCTTTTTTTTAATTAAAAAGAAATTCCACTATTTATACTATTTTATAATTTATTTTCACATAACAAACATTTTCTAATATTCGTAGTGATCATCTTAATGGCTACAGTAATCTGTTGGATAGATGGCTTGTAGTTGAATATTTAAATTATTTCCATTTCTCACTAATATAAACAGTAGTTAAATCTTGGCCAAAATTCTTAATTATTTCCTGAGGATAATCCTATTAGTGGAATTGCTGGGGTAAAGGTATAAACATTTTTAAGGCTTTTGATACTTACTGACAAATCACAGAAAGTAATACAAGTGTATATTTTTAGCGTTGTGGTCTTACGCATGTACCTATGCCCCATATACTGAGAATTATTTTTTATCTTTTGAAATTTGATAGAAAACTTAATTTGCATTTCTTATACTTAGCTTATAATAATTCTCCTTTGTTTATAAAATAAATATTTTCTACTGGAGTGTTTATGCTTTTCTTATTGGTTCATAACTATCATATACTGTAAATATTTTCCCTGCCATTTTAACTCATTAGATTTTGAGAGACCGAAATTTTATATTTTAGGTAACCAAAGACCATTCTTTTTTTTAAATTTAATATTATTTTTAAATTTTATTTATTTACTAATTTATTTCTCTTTGGCTGCATTGGGTCTTCGTTGCTGTTCGCGGGCTTTCTCTAGTTGCGGCGAGCGAGGTCTACTCTTCGTTGTGGTGCGCAGGCTTCTCATTGCGGTGGCTTCTCTTGTTGCAGAGCACGGGCTCTAGGCGTGCAAGCTTCAATAGTTGTGGCTCACGGGCTCTAGAGCACAGGCTCAGTAGTTGTGGCACATGGGCTTAGTTGCTCCCGTGGCATGTGGGATCTTCCCGGACCAGGGCTCGAACCCGTGTCCCCTGCATTCACAGGCGCATTCTTAACCACTGCGCCACCAGGGAAGTCCCCCAAAGAGCATTCTTTTCCCTGTTTGACAGACCTGCGTGAAGGGCTTTCCTCTACCAAATTAATTTCTTACGGTTACTATTATGGCCTCATTTTTACATTTAATCTACCTGGAATGTTAGTGTAAGACTCCATTTTTTCCCATGCAGTCAGCTGTCTGGCCTTGCTTTTCTAAGACTGCTTTACTGTATTCCGAATTCCATTGTGGGTCTAGACTTCAGTTCCACTGCTTTTTGTATTCCAATGTTTTCAAATGGATTCATAACAGGTTTTGATATTTATTAGGGAAAGTTCTTTTTAAAAATTATATTGGCTATTGACAGACGTTTATTCTTCCAGGTGAACTTTAGGAACTTTTCATCAGGACCAAAAAATAGATGTAAGAAAATTTTATTGCAATTTTCTAGAATCGCATTACACATATACATTCAACTGAGGAATGAAGCGCCTTCTAGATAAGCGAGAACCCTTTCTGTACAATACCTACCACGGCACCAACTGAAGGAAAGTCACGATTAAATAATAAATGAACCACCGACTCACAGACAGAACAGCTTGGACATTCTTTTTCCTTTCTCTCTTTGCCTTCGGCTTCCTTGCCGCCTCATAACGTCACACTGCTCCCTAGCTGCCAGGAATCGTCACCTAAATTTAAATGTTCTTGCCCTATAGCACCTCATATGTCTTGTCCTTTTTGGCCGCTGCCTTCTTTCTCTCCATTCAAACCTGACAGCCCAGTTTCTTATTACTACTGAACCCTACACCAAGTAACCAACCAGCTCCGTGATAAAAGGCATGAGGCCCTAACTGTGTTAGTGTCTCATTTCACAGAGTTGAGGCAAAGTTTGTACAACTGCCTAGGAAGGACATCCTGAAACTGGTTAATATCAAGAGACATCCAGAGAGGGGTTCAGTAATAGAGCAGGGAGGCTGGACAAACCATCCCATAAGCCTGAAGGCCATCAGCCTCCCTCTGCCTGACTCCATGTTCACCAAAGAAGCCAACGTGGCTTTCTAGGCCTCTGATAACAAGAAAGGAATGCCCTGTTTGACCTTGGGTAAACGATTTCTCTAAGCCTCAGTTTTCTCTTCTATAAAATGGAGATAATAATACGTGTGTGTTATATGATACTCACAGAACTGTCGTGAGAACAAAACAACATAAAGCACATCGAGAGGTTTAGTCAGGAAGAACCCTCAACAGATGAGCGTGATTGGCCTTACACGCTATTGGGTCACCCAAGCTCCTGCGTGGCTCTGAGGAGTGACAAGCGATGCACGAAGAAATGGTCTGTGTCCTCACTTCCTCGGGTAAACTCCTAACCTCAGGCCCCCCTCACACACGTGCTCAGGTAGGGCACGGAATTACCCTTCATCCCTCACATCCCCCACGTTACAGAGATACTTACTGAGAAGACTAGCATATTTCAGAGCGGCATACCTGGAAGCATGAAAATACTGGGGTATCGTCAATCCAAAGTTACCAGGGAAAGGGGGAAAGGCAAATGCTGAAGTTGTTCCTGAACAGTTCCTGCATTTCAGACACGAAAATACTTACTAAATGCATCTACTGCCTTTGTCATATTGTTCTGGGCAGACCTGAAAAGATAAAAAGAGAAAAGTTTTTCCCCTGAAAATGGAGAAAGAGAACAAGAATACTATCACATTTTCACTTAAATCTGTAAAAGCGCTGTCCTCTACGTGGTCTGGCAAACACTTTCAGTGGCCTCAACGCGCCCTGCTCCAGGGTGTCCCTTCATGACCCAGGTCCTTGCTTCAGAGAACGATGTGGTTAAAGTGCCACCGTGGAGCACGCTTCCCTCCCATTAAATTTAGGGCACGGAGTCCTGCATGTCTTTTTCACAAATGATACTTCAGGCAGGACAGAAATCTCCTCCACGCTGTTTCCAAACTGTAAAAACAATTTGTCAGGGCTCAATCTTCCACCACTCCAACTATGTAAGAACTACTCGGTGGTTCTTCAGTGTTAGAACTCTTGAAAAGCATCGCCGTCGTTGGCGGTAGGGGGTTGGGTGCGATGTCATCTATGGGTTAAAAACGTGGGCTTTGAGGCTGAGGCCTGCTTTGCCACTTATTAGTTGTGTGGTTTTAGACAAATGACTTCATTTCTCTAACTTTCATTTCCTCATTTATAAAACAGGGACACTATCACTTACCTGTGAGAATTAATTGAGATAAAGTAACTTAAGTGTAATTATTTACAAGGTTAGGGTAAGAAAGTTTTTAAGAAATTACATTTCTTACCCTACCAGCCAAGTCTACTCCTCTTAGATCTTTAAAGGATATCATTTACAAACAAACAAACCGGAAATAACAAGAACAGCAAAAAAAAAACCTAAAGGAGATCTGGTTGACTTAAATAAATAAATTACTAACACAAAAATGGTAGTATCTTCTAACCAACAGGAAAACTTTTTTCCCCACCATAAAAACTCATGCCTTCCCTGGAAGCAAATACTATGTGAATGCCATTTAATGACAGTTCCCTCATCTAGTACTTGGACAGGATCAGGTGTGGATTATACTATTTCACACTCAAGGCCCCAAATAAGTAGAAACTGATTTGTACTCTATCGACTATTAAAATATAATCAACTCAGCTACTATCAGCTGCAAATCATTCAAAGTGGATTCCACAAAGTGGAATTCTTTAAAATCAGATCCTACTTACTTCCTCAGCGGCTTCTAATCACACCAAGAAGAAAATCCAAACTCCTGCTGTATCCTTATGTAATCAACTCTCTGTCTGCTGCACTACTCTCACAGTGCACTCCTACTTGCACTGTGAGAGGCCCAGGCGCCTCTGGCATTCCTGGTGCCCACCACACCCCTTTCCACCCCTGGCATCTGCTGCAATGGCCATCAGTAGATCTTCACACCTTTTCACCTCCCAGCTCTCCACCACCTCCCCCTTTCTCACTGCCTTCTAGCACTTACTCTGCTATTTTCTTACGGGGTATCGTCTACCAGCCCCTCTACAATTAAGTTACATAACAACAGGGAATTCTCTGTCTTGTTCATTACTCCTTCCCTCCCCTTTAGAAGATGGCTGGCACATGGTGCTATTTACAGAATAAAGACACAAGTTTCAAGTTCGGAAGACAATTCAGAAACAGAGAATGCTAAAAAAGGCTAAGTGGTACCCCTCAGCATAGCACCTTATGACAGTTACATGATCCCTTGTCTATCAGAAAAGTTCCTTGAAAACAGGGACAGGTTGTATTTGTCTTCACAGTACCAACACCTAACATTTGCTGAATGAATGGGTGTTTAATTTTTGTTGAATCTGTGGCATTCATCTTCACAGACCCCTTCTCCAATATCCATTGGTTTGTGCTTAAAAAAACACATATGTGGTACATATACACATAAATGTTTGTATACTTATATAAACATGTATTTTTTGCTCTGAACAGCGCAAATTTTGAATGCTTAATGATCCTATGACTGGAGAATTTTATGCCCTTTTTGGGCTTTAAAAAGGCAGCACAGAAAGTTCGATGCAAAATTTTTAACAATAGGTAAAATGCTTATAAGGCAAGCTTCATAATTTTATCAATTCACAAAGCAGAACAAGAGTGGCGAAGATTTCTCATTCCCCTTTCTTCAAATCTAGATGATAACCTGCAGAGAAATCATCTGTGATGTTTCAAACAGTTTTAGTTATAATTGAAATAGGTCCTTGCTTCCGGTGGCAGGGTCTGGGGAAGGGGAGGAAGGAGCCATGTCTTGCCTCAAACGTGGCAAGAAGCAGCCCCTGAAGCAGCCCAAGGACCAGGACAAGGAGATGGATGAGGAAGATAAGACATTTAAGCAGAAACAGAGAGAGGAGGCCTCAGAGAAGGGCCCCTGGCCAGAGGTGGAATTAAGAAATATGGCCAAAAGTAAGCTGTTCTTTGTGCCTGAGGCAATGATGGTCCTTAATTCCATTCCTGTTTAACCATCTGGATTTCCCAGTCATAACATCTGTTGCCACCTACAGCTAGAATGAAGTGTTGTTTGGGAGCCTATTGTACATTTAAAAATAAACTTTTGTTGGGACTTCCCTGGCAGTCCAGTGGTTAAGCCTCCGTGCTTCCACAGCACGGGGCGCGGGTTCCATCCCTGGTCGGGGAACTAAGATCCTGTGTGCCGTGCAGCTCGGCCAAAACAAAACAACAACAAAAAGTTTTGTTAAAAAAAAAAGAAATAAAAGAAAAGAAATATGCTCAAGGTAATTCACAATTTTTAGAAAAACAGGACTGTGTAATTGTTTCCCAGTAGGGACTACATCGGGGAAAACTACCTGCACAGGTTACTGCAAAATCCAGAGCGTGGGGCTTCCCTGGTGGCGCAGTGGTTGAGAGTCCGCCTGCCGATGCAGGGGACACGAGATCGTGCCCCAGTCCGGGAAGATCCCACATTCCGCAGAGCGGCTGGGCCCGGGACCCATGGCCGCTGAGCCTGCGCATCCGGAGCCTGTGCTCCGCAACGGGAGAGGCCACAACACTGAGAGGCCCACGTGCCGCAAAAAAAAAAAAAAAAAAAAAAAAAATCCAGAGCATGGGTGTAACCACAGCTCATCTGTAACGACTGCTGATGGCCCTGCCACTCACTTGTACCACATGATCGGAAAATTTTAGGGCTGGATCCAAGAAATAGTAACGGAGGATTGTTTGCTATATAACTTTTTTTTTTTTTTTTTTTTTTTTGCAGTACGCGGGCCTCTCACTGTTGTGGCCTCTCCCGTTGTGGAGCACAGGCTCCGGATGCACAGGCTCAGCGGCCATGGTTCACGGGCCCAGCCGCTCCGCAGCATGTGGGATCTTCCTGGACCTAGGCACAAACCCGCGTCCCCTGCATTAGCAGGCGGACCCTCAACCACTGCGCCACCAGGGAAGCCCTGTTTTCTATACAACTTTATGAGCCTATATCCTCACACATTAAAACACAGGAAATGTCTGCTGAATTGAATGAGGAAACTGAGGCCTAGAGAAACTCAGGGGAACATTGCTACTGTCCACGGTCACACAGCTGGTGACCTGGGATTAGACTTAAATCCCCCACAAACCTTTTCACTACCTTCCCCGCCTCTGTCTACCTTCCTTTCCCTTCCTCCTCCCTGGCAGCTCCCCTTTATCTTCTTTCTCTGCTTATTTGCTTTAAAACTTTTCCCTCATTTCTGCCCAGCACTGGATTATCAGTTAGGGCTATAAAAGGCTGGTAATTCCTAGACTAGACCTACTCAAAATATAGTTTAAAATAGAAAGGAATGTTTCCAACTTCTTACTCGTTGACATCCAGGTCCTGGTCATCAGAAGATTCATCTTCTCCCAGGACATTTTCGGAATCTGGTTTCCGAATGAGAAAGAAGAGAACTGTCCCCACAAGGCTAATCACTGTCAGGGCGATAAACACTGTTCTTCGGTCACTCTCTAGGGAGAAAAACAAAGACGAAAGTAGATAGTACTGGCCATACAAACAATTCCAGAGTTAGCATTATGTTCAGTACTATGTTTGTTTATAACCATCAACACACTTTGTCATTAAATCTTACTTTACTGCATCAGTAAAAACCTAGGACAAGGAGAAAAATAGGATACATCCCCCTTTGTCTTTCAGTCAGAGAAATACTAATAAGCCAAAAGAAAAACAGCACAAGAACTTAATCTTATTCTTTTAATCAAAGAAGGGAACAGACAAAACAACTGAATTAAAAAGTCTTCTGACAACTGACTAGTCTCCTCACACAGAGCATAACCTTCTCCCACACTTTGAGATGCTGCCTGAAGTGCAGTCATAAACTGTAGTCTTAGTATAATAACATAATCCAAGGGAAAAGATGACTAAAAGCTAAAATGTGAGAGAACTGAGGGTACCACGGTTCACTAGAACAATGTGAACAAAGCAATATGGGGCATTTCCGTGGAACAGCTATTTTGCGCTGAACTTACTGAATGAGGCACAGTGAATAAGACAAACCTGATATGTGAGTTTTCCCTTGCCAAGCAAAATATATGTAGAGATTTCCAAAGAACAAGCTGGGGGAAGAAAAGGAGGGAGAGGATGTTGGGAAGTTATTTTCATATTTATGGGTTTTGAAATAATTTTTCCATTACCTGTAAAAGAAGAGAAAGAGAGGCCTACATGATTAAAGAAGTTATCTACCTGCCCTAAGTCATTGAAAACATCAACTTCACCCTCTTTCTGAAAAACTCAACTGAGCCAGATGGAACTGTTTCCTTCCCCATGAGAGAAGCCTGATTCAGACTGTCCTCCAAAGACCTGACTCACTGTGAAACATGCGACTTATTGAAGGTCTGGAAATGACTCCTTGGAAACAAGTTTACCCTTCCTCTAAAATCCTATATTTTAAAGAATTGGTGAAAAAAAAATCCATGATTTAGTTATCTGCATCTAATGAGATACTTTATTTAGTATTTTCCTAGGGAAGAAATCATTCACTTACACTCCAGTTTCAGAATATACAATCTCTTAAAACAACATCTGCATTTGTTAAGTCTTATCATGGCCAAAATTTTAGGCGTTTAGGATTCATGAGGGTAAATCGTCAGGACAGACTCCATGACAGAATGACTGTTGTTGCTTTTTACTTAGGAAATGTATAATATGCTGTATCATTATAGAGTTAGTCTCACTTTAGAAATTTAACTGTTAACAGCTACCAGGTGGCATAGCTGGGTGGGAAGGACATGGCCTTTGGAATCCAGATGATTGGATCAGTTAACTTTTAACTAAGCCTTTGTTATCTCATCTGTAGAATGGAGCTAATACCTTCTTATTGCAGGGGGTTGTGAGGATTATTGAAATTCAAGAGCCCAGTAGTACCTAAAGTATAGCAGGTGCTAAATACATTATGGTTAATATTATTTTCCATTTACGAGTCATAAATTCCAATGAGGTAGGTCCATGCATTTGTAAGTAATCCCATAAAATTTTAAATCTCCATCACATGTACCTAGGAACTTAACTCATGAAACAAGAAGATCTGAGTTTTCAACACAACCAGGGTCTAAAAAATGGTGTGACAAAAAAAACTATAGGAAAGATTGAGCCATAAGAATTATTACCTGGATTGTAGGAGTGCCCAGAAAATGCCACTGTTTCTCCCAATAGTGTGCTCATCTGAATTTATTGTCAGGCAGTTTCCTTGTGCTGTCCAAAGTACTAAAATTCAAATCAAAAGTTTATCAAGGGAATGAAATCATTTAGCTTTATATACTAAACATATAAATAATATTCTTAGATAAGACCTGGAAAGTAGGGAAAATGAACATCAAAATACTTACCAGCAGCTGCAATTCCAATGAAAACAGAGGCTGTGTAGAAGGACCACGGGAAAGGCTGGATAAAAACGGCAATGTACATGCTAAAATGTAACAGGTCAACGTATTATAGTCAAACAATACCTGAAACAGAATGCCAATTATGCCTTCTAGGAATCAATTCTGAGGGATCTCTTCTTTTAAAATTCAGACTGTAGGACTTCCTTGGTGGCACAGTGTTTAAGAATCTGCCTGCCAATGCCGGGGACACGGGTTCAAGGCCTAGTCCAGGAAGATCCCACATGCCGCGGAGCAACTAAGCCCGCGAGCCACAACTACTGAGCCCATGCACTGCAATTACTGAAGCCTGCACGCCTAGAGCCCGTGCTCCGCAACAAGAGAAGCCACCGTGATGCGAAGCCCGTGCACCACAATGAAGAGTAGCCTCTGCTCGCCACAACTAGAGAAAGTCTGCGTGCAGCAAGGAAGACCCAACGCAGCCAAAAAAAAAGAAAAGAAAAAAATTCAACCTGTAAAGGGCTTCTCTGGTACTGGCAAAAAGGGGACAAATGTGACCTATCCATTTCTTAACGTACTATTTCAAATTTGTGAACTGAGACATTGAATAAAGATCTGCAATTGGCCTCTGCCAACAGCTCAGTACATAGTGCAGTTCTATAGCCCAGAAGAAAAGTTCAGTTATTTCGTTTTAATTCCCATTAGTCAACTTGATACAAAATAAGATTACTTCATGAGTTCTTTTCAACTCTTGTAGAGAAAGGTTTTTGGATGCTATTTTTATTGGTGGTAAAATGAAAGCAAATATACACAAATTCCATCACATTAAAACAATGGTGTCCCTGAGCATCAAGTAGAGAACCAAATCCCTGAAATACTTCCTATAATCTATTCAATCCGAGTCAGCAAGTTCTCGTTAAAAGTTTACTGTGTGCTTGAAAGAAGCTGAAGGTGTTCTCATTAAATGAAAGAAAATTGGACTACTCACCTGTAAAATAAACCACTAGCAAACATAGAGAGCTGAGGTCCTACAATGGCAACCACTGACGGCGTAATCAAATTTGAAGCAGAGAACACTCCATAAATAATTGCCATGCTGCACACACAACACACAAAAGGAAAAAACAACTCTTGAAAGACTGTCAAAAGATCACTTTTTCAAACCCACTTAGTCTATAGTTTGTTTTGCAATAAGCACTCATATTCTTTAGTCAGGATTTATAATTATATCCTTACACTGAATGTCATATTAAAGTTTTCACTTGTACAAAACACTGAAGTCTTGTCAAATGTTTCTTTGAATCAGTCTGCCTTAGACAATATGGTTTTTAATGTACCAGTAAATTATAATAGCAGCTAACACAGCTCTATGAAAAACGTATCATTATCCTCATTTTATAGAAAAGAGAACTGAAACACAGAGGGGTAAGTAACGTGTCAAAAGTCCAGCCTCATAGCTGGTCAGTGGTGGAGCCAGAATCCCATCCCTGGTAATCTGACTCCAGAGGCCCTAGTCAACCAATCTGCTCTACAAATTTAGCCTACAACTCCTGGCAACAGCATGAAATTTCACTGCTATAAATAATCACATAGTTAAAACTTGCTTAAACCAGAATTTATTTAACTCAACCTAACGGTCTCACTTGAACATTATTCAGCTACTGTAGACCTGGCCCCAGTATATATGTCTTGTGGCAAAGTGTGACTAAAATCATTTCAAGAGTCATTTATAAGCCACTATTTATAAAACCAAGTAAATTATTCTTTGGCTTTTATGAATCTCTAAAATATCAAATGTTCTTTCATTTGTTCTTTACAGTATACATGAAGACAAAACATTACAAAAAATTGTGGTATTATTATTAATCACTTCAAAAAATGGACATTAGCATTCTTTTACTCTCAATTATCATATATAAGGTCAGATTTAGGTTAGGTAACACAGAACCAAATAAGAACAGTTGGGGAGGAAGCGGGTAAGGGGTTGGCCGCAATCTAGTATTTAACCATAGAGAAAGTAAGAAATCTGTAAGTGTTTACATACAGGTATGTATTACATTCCCAACTTCAACCACAACGTACTAGTGACTTATGAAGATCTTTTCATTTCATTTTCTCCACCTGTAAAATTGGCCCTAAACACCTTAACAAAAAGCTAAAAACTCCTGATGACAATATATTAGTAATTACGAAATCACAAAAACAGGAAGACCAAATATTTCGAAAGTCATATAAAACATCCTCTGTTTAGGATTTGGAAGATGTAATTATGACAATACCTGAGTGCTTATTAAATGCCAGCCACTGTGCCAAGCGCTTTACAGGCATTGATCTGAGCAAGGAAACTGGGCTCATAGAAGCAACTTCCTAAGATATCGCAGTAATTAAGTTTTGAAGCCAGTATTTCAAACCCAGTGTCTAATTCTATATGAAACCTAAACTCATCACCTTCATCCTATTATGTTCTCCTAAGTAGTCTGGATAAAGAAAAAATATCAGTAATAATCTAATTACAATACGTTGTCTGTGATTTTGATGAAATTAAGCAACATCTGTGATATACAAAGTAAAACCAATCATACAGTACAATACCTGGTATAGCCACTGCCGTGAAAATCTGTGCTATTTAAGCTCCTGATGACAGTTTGCTGTGTGGAAGATAAAACTAATCAATGAAAACCTTTTGTAATTGCCCTCACCCCAGAAAGTCGCTCTCCAAATACTTGGAATAGAGTAAAAATTCAAGATGCCGAATACTTAATACTGAAATTCTAACACGAGAGGAGAACGGACTACAGAACAGAAGGCAAACCATTGAGGGGCGTGTGGGGGCGGGGTGGGGAAGGGTGAAGACCATCTGAAACTAGGCCTTAGGTTTAGTCCCTCAACTCTCCAAGTACTAATGTAGTCCTTAATATAAATAAAAAATATAAATGGGTCAGCATACAAACCCCAAATCAAGTAAGAGAAATAAACGACCCCAACAAGAAACGTCTGCCACATGAAATCAAACCTAATCATGGAAAACGAGGAAGCGTAGGTGACAAAATAAAAGGTGCGACTTAATTGCATTATTAGACATAACGTTGATTATCATTTTTGGAATGCATTATGATAAGCACTTCAAAGGAAGGAGATCAAATTCCAACTCACCGCTACATTTCCACAAGTTTGAAAGGCGGTGAACATAAACATAAAGGCAATTCCTAAAATAATGATGTTGAAAAGCTTTTTAGATTCCGGGGACATTTTGGCTTAACTCTGCCAAAAGGTCGGCAGCAGCAGAGGGCAGTCAGCTCTCCTCGGGGGGAACCCACTGCAATCCTGGGAGAAGAAATGAGATGGTGAGAGGAGGCGGCAAATCCAGGAGCGGGGCAGCCAAGGTGTCAACTTCCAGGTCTTGGAGTGGAATCCCGGGCTTAGGGTGAAGTTCTCCCCACGGGTACAGTTAGGACATTCCTAGGACACGATCCGAGTAGGGAAGAGCCCAACACCCGGAGAAACGCCAAGAACGTTGTAGCTGCAACTTAAGGGGCCCGAGAGGGGGATTAGGGCCAAGGGCCAGAGGCAGCGGCCAGCACGGCCCCGCCCTCCCTGCCCTGACTCACCGCAGGTCAGGCGACCCGGTCACCTAACCGCAGCCGCGGCGCCGGCCGCTGGGCCTGCTGGGGAATGTAGTCCTGGGCGACCCGGGACGTGCAAGCGCGCCGCTAGGGCTCCCTCACCCGCTCCGGGGGAGCGGGGCCGACCTCGTGGGCTCTGGCAAGGGTGGGGTTGCTAAAAAGCGGAACGCAGCGAAGGAGACAGGAACTGCGGAAGGGGGCCTGGAGACGCGGTCTGAAGAGGCCGCAAACACAGACGGGCAAGGTGAAGGAGTACGCCCCCCGACAGAGGCGGGGCGGACGTCCGAGCAGAAAACCTGCGTGGAGCTTAGAAATTGGCATGAAAAGAAGGCGGAGCCCAGTAGGGGAGCACCTCCCTTTCCTGCCGTCACAGCGCGCTTCGCAGCCGGAAGGAGCGTTTCGCGGGCTTTCCAACTGCCGGCAAATCCCGCTCCCCCTCCCATCGGCAGTGACTGCGCGCTTTTCGACCCGCCCGCGGGGCTCTGCGCAGGCGCGCCGGACAAGGGCGGGGCGCGCGGCAGGGACGTTACGGGGCGGGGCGAGACGAGCCAATCAGAGGTTTCATTTCCGGGTGGCGCGGGCGCCATTTTGTGAGGAGGGATATAAACGGGCACTGGAGCCGGCCGCCGGCCCAGTTGCTTCTCTGGTGGAGCCAGGTGCGTAGCGCTTTATCAGTTGTCCTAGTCAGGCCTTTCCAAACGTTTCCACGCGGAAAGCAACCGCCAGGGGAGAGGCGCGGCGTCGAGCCGAGCTAGGCTGACGAGACCGCCGCCGCAGCCGAGCGCGCGAGCCCGCCGGGGCGTTAGTCCGTCGGCGCGCAGTCACGGGCCCCGGCCCGACTCTTCAGAGCCATGAGTTACGGCCGCCCGCCTCCCGATGTGGAGGGCATGACCTCCCTCAAGGTGGACAACCTGACCTACCGCACCTCGCCAGACACCCTGAGGCGCGTGTTCGAGAAGTACGGACGCGTCGGCGACGTGTACATCCCGCGGGACCGCTACACCAAGGAGTCCCGCGGCTTTGCCTTCGTCCGCTTCCACGACAAGCGCGACGCTGAGGACGCCATGGACGCCATGGACGGGGCCGTGCTGGACGGCCGCGAGTTGCGGGTGCAGATGGCGCGCTACGGCCGCCCCCCGGACTCGCACCATAGCCGCCGGGGACCCCCACCCCGCAGGTACGGGGGCGGTGGCTACGGACGTCGGAGCCGCAGGTAAGCGGGTGGGCGTCGCGGCCGGGGTTCCGGGAGGGCCTGGGTGACTCACAAAGGCCTGCCGGGGACACGTGGTGGCGGCCGGGCAGAGCCGGCGAGCCGCGAGAGGGCGGGGGCCCTCTTCTCGCGACCAGGGAAATGGCGTCTGGCGGCGAGATAATGGCGGGCGGGCGGGCGGGCGGGGCCGCGGAACCCTAACGCGCCGCCGTCCCTGTCCGCAGCCCTAGGCGGCGTCGCCGCAGCCGATCCCGGAGTCGGAGCCGGTCCAGGTCCCGGAGTCGATCTCGCTACAGCCGCTCCAAGTCCCGGTCCCGTACTCGGTCAAGATCGCGATCAACCTCCAAGTCCAGATCGGCGCGAAGGTCCAAGTCGAAGTCTTCGTCTGTCTCCAGATCTCGCTCGCGGTCCAGGTCCAGGTCTAGGTCCAGGAGTCCTCCGCCCGTGTCCAAGAGGGAATCCAAGTCCAGGTCGCGATCCAAGAGTCCTCCCAAGTCTCCTGAAGAGGAAGGAGCGGTGTCCTCTTAAGCAAATGGTAATGTCTGCGGGGCTCCGAGACTCATGGCCCGAATTCAGAAATGGGGTTTGGAGTAGTTGTTTTGATCCGATTAATATAAAAGTGACTCCTCATGTTAGGAGTGCTGCTCTGAGCTAACTCAGCTTTGGGAGTAAAACTGAAGAGGGGTCTGCAGAAAGGATGTGTATGAAGCTTAGATAATAATGGCTGTTTCGTAAACTGTTTTGAGACCTATTAATGAAAATGACTATTTCTTGCTGTTTTTATCCAACGTCTGCATTTTCCCCTTTAAAGCTGCGGTCTCCTGTTTGATAAAAGAATATTGGCCAGTATTGCAGATTTTAACTGATTTGGCTGATCCTCCAGGGACCAGTTTCTGTGGGCGTGTATTGGAGCAGGTTTGTCTTTAAATGTTAAAGATGCACTATCCTCTTAGAGAAAACAATCAGTTCAACTATTGTTGTGCTGACTGGGACTTCATATTCTAATGGATGTGGCGCAAACGAATTGCAAAAACGAAGCAATGAACTTTTGGAACCAAAAGTTTACAGGTATTGATTGCACTGGGTGGGGAAAGGATAGTGTGTCTTTAACTCTCAAATTGTTTGGTCCTATTTTTTAAAAGGAAAGGGCCCTAAGTAGCTCAGATGTTAAAGCATTCTGAAATGCCAAATGTGTTTCATTTGAACACTAAAAACTTAAAATGTAGACTAATTGTCTGATCTCGAGTTGCTTTTGTTTGGATACAGCCCTCTTTTTTTTTCTTTTCTTTTTTCCCCCCTTACCATTTTTCACCTGGGTTATTTGGCCAAGAATACATAAACACAAACTTTTAATGCTGATGGTAGCCTTTGTGAAATTTTCCTAATTGGGCCTTTAAAAAACTGATTAGTGGCTGGTTGGAACCTTTCTGTAACCTACTGGTTTCACCAGACCCTTAGTAAGTACTGAAATTAAAACCATGTGCACCTTTGGTGATTTCATAATAATGGAAGGTAAACTGAACTTATTTTTTTTCAAACCTAGATGTGTCGACAAGCAACATAAAGGAAGACTTGGGGGAAAAGGACCCACGTACTCAGTAGTACTCAGTCCACTGAAGAGTCCTTGGAACAAGCAACTGGCTATTGAAAAGGTTATTTTGTAACATTTTGTCTAACTTTTTACTTGTTTTAAGCTTTGCCTCAGGTGGCAAACTCATTTTATGTGCCATTTTGTTGCTGTTATTCAAATTTCTTGTAATTTAGTGAGGTGAACGACTTCAGATTTCATTATTGGCTTGGATATTTGAGGTAAAATTTCCTTTTTGTTTATATAGTGCTGACTTTTTTTGTTTGAAATTAAACAGATTGGTAACCTAATTTGTGGCCTCCTGACTTTTAAGGAAACGTGTGCAGCCATTACACACAGCCTAAAGCTGTCAAGAGATTGACTCAACATTGCCTTCATACCTTAAAATTAAAAACCTACGAAAGTTGGTGTAAATTGTTTGTATATGTTATTTACCTTCAGGTCTAAATGGTAAACTGAACCCAAATTTGTATAAAGACTTTTCAGGTGAAAAGACTTGATTTTTTTTAAAAAAGGATTGTTTACCAAACACAATTCTAATCTCTTCTCTTATGTATTTTTGTGCACTAGGCGCAGTTGTGTAGCAGTTGAGTAATGCTGGTTAGCTGTTAAGGTGGCGTGTTGCAGTGCAGAGTGCTTGGCTGTTTCCTGTTTTCTCCTGATTGCTCCTGTGTAAAGATGCCTTGTCGTGCAGAAACAAATGGCTGTCCAGTTTATTAAAATGCCTGACAACTGCACTTCCAGTCACCCGGGCCTTGCATATAAATAACGGAGCATACAGTGAGCACATCTAGCGATGATAAATACACCTTTTTTTTTTCTTCCTCTCCCCCCCCCCAAAAAATGGTAAATCCGATCATCTTCATGTATGAACTTAAAATGTGGAAAATGTTAAGGAAACAAATGGTTTGTAACTTTGTAAGTACTTATAACATGGTGTATCTTTTTGCTCATGAATATTCTGTACTATAACCATTGTTTCTGTAGTTTAATTAAAACGTTTTCTTGGTGTTAGCTTTTCTCAGAATATGTCTTGGTCTTTTTTCCCCCGTTTATTTGAAAGACCTGTGCAATTATCTTGTGAATGTTACTGACTGTATAGAATTAAAATGAAATGTTTAGTAGTTGATTTTTCCCCCTAAGTTATAAAGTGGAAATGCCAGTTAAGTACCTACTGTCCTCAATGCTCTAAGGTAGCACTTTGTTAAGGTTCTGAGCCCTCTTCTCATAACCTAATTCATGCCCTATTTTAATGACTTAGGGACAATCGAAGTTCTTTTTCTTATAGGAGTTTTAATTTTTGTTGTAATGGTTATGTGACCCATCACAATCTAAAGTCAACCAATCTGACCATCTTCAGATCCACTGTACTCAAGCTGAAGTGGTCTGAGTCACACAGTTGGCTTGCCAGGTTGCTAATCAGTATTGACATTGTCCCAAAACAGCTTTTAGGTATAATTCAGAGACTGTCCTTTGCAAAGGAAATGACCAGCATTTCAACGGTATGTCTTCCTGGAAGGGCAGATTCTGCTATATCTTCTTTGTCTGCACCAAAAGACTCCAGAGGAATGTGGACACATTTCATGTCCCACTTGTAGAGCAAAGCTTCAAGTGACCAGTCAGCACTGAAAAAAATAAATTATTTTTAAAAAACCAAGCTTTTCCTGTTTTGCTTTAGATATATTCTCATTATATCCTTAAACTACACACTGAATGAGTAGACTAGTAAGGCTTGGGTTAACTTTTAATAAAATTGGGAGTAAAGCAGGATTGTTCAGGCTTACCTTCTTACCTGGTAAGTAGACCACAGTTGGACCTTGGGGTTCTTCTGCATCAAAAAGTAAACTGTAGTTAAAATGTCTTCAAAGTCTGGGAAGAGGAAACTTCTTAATAGACTTTAATTCCATTGTATCTCTGACTAAATTTACTACAGAGAAGAGCAAAAAAGGTTTACCTTCTGGTTCAAAGAACACATCGGATGCAAGAATAATGTCTTGCGGTGGTAGAGCCAGAAGATCCTGAGATACGTGACCCCATGTGAGTCCCACAACATGCACCTGAGGCAGGTTATTCATTTGGCAGCTTTGCCGACAGATCTCTAGACAGTGAGGCAGCTCTGAACTGTCTGACAGTATTACTTCAGCACCGCATTTTGCAGCCATAATTCCTGGAAGGCTCACTCCAGCTCCAATCTAATGACAAGGTTAAAGGTTATGCTTAGAACTGCAAAGAATTAATGGATCTTGGCAAATGATTTCTCATTTCATGCTTGCATTGGTCAATGTGTAAAGATAGTTTGCCATATCTATAAAACATGCCATAATTTAACAGTGCTTTTACTATATGGCGCTTCCTCCAGATTTGTCATGGCAGTTCTAATTGGGTCAAAGGAGTTATAGCCCATTTCAACATTTTAAAGGGCCCTCGATTCTGACAACCCTTAAACAGGAGTTTGAACTGTGAGGGTCTGTGATCTATAAGGAGCTAATTATCAAGGACACCAGCTCTCTAAAAGCTCAGTGGGTGATGTGGATACACAACCAGCCATTCAGTTGTTACTACCAATTATAAATAGCCTTCATGTGACTAAAACCTGACAGGTCTGCAACATGACTTTCTTATATTTAATGGGATTTTCCAGTTGGGTCTTGAGAGCAGCAAGGAGCTTAAACATACTAAGGAATAATACCAAGGAGTGCCTTCATAAATATCACTATTTGCATCAGTTGAAACACACGCTTCCTGTTTGAGGATGGGCATAGAGATTCCCGACCTTTACCAAATTGCTGACAATCATCACTACTTTGGGCCAGAAGTAAGCACCAAATGCCTTCATTTCAGTTACATGGTTTTGCAAAAGTTAAGAGATGTTCTTAAGCTTCTGTATTTAGTCTTTGGGTTTAAGCATAGTATTTCTGCTGTAAGCCTTCAGCAGTTGAGCCAGATGGAGTGGTGAGAAAGCATGGGATACATTTTAAGACTAAAAGGCTAGACAGTAAATATTAGTGTTTGTGGACCACATATGGTCTCTGGTGCATACTTTCTTTTTAAACACTTCTAAAAACATTCTTAGCTCACCTGCCTCACAAGCTGGCCAGATCATCCCTGACTTAAAAAATACCTAACAAAACCCAATAACCAGCATATAGACTTAAATTGGAAAATAATCTAGGATTTTCGCAAACCTCAAGGGCACTTGTACCTCTAAGACAGCCTTTCCTGGCAGAGATCCTCTGTGAAACCACAGGTACTGGGCCAGGACCACAGCACAGGGCCAAACATACATTCCATATTGAAGATGCAGGACCTGAAAAGAATTTTTTTGTATGCCATAAATAACTCATGCTGGAAGTCAGAATATTTATACAGGGCTTCCCTGGTGGCGCAGTGGTTAAGAATCCGCCTGCCAGGGCAGGGGACACGGGTTCGAGCCCTGGTCCAGGAAGATCCCACGTGCTGTGGAGCAACTAAGCCTGTGCACCACAACTACTGAGCCTGCGTGCTGCAACTACTGAAGCCCACAAGCCTAGAGCCCGTGCTCCGCAACAAGAAGTCACCGCAATGAGAAGCCCGAGCACTGCAACAAAGAGTAGCCCCCACTTGCCGCAACTAGAGAAAGCCCGCGCGCAGCAATGAAGACCCAATGCGGCCAAAAATAAATTTGTTTTTTAAAAAAGAATATTTATACAGCAATTACTGAGCGCTTGGCACTGGCATCCATTACAAAAACAACAGTTCCCTCTCTCCAGTTTGCATCCTATGGTGGGGGGAGCGTCGGGATATAAAATTGCAATACCATGTGATAGGCATTCTTCATACCTTCACTTACTCAACAAGAGTTTATCCAGGGCCTGAGTGGCTTAGTGCCTATTATAGGCTGAGGATGTAACTCTTGGAATATGAACTACATACACATATATTTATCTCCTACTGGGGAGAGACAAGCAACAAGTAAGCAAGTGGATATTTTTGGTTGCAACAAGCACAATACAACAGGGTAATGTGAGAGAAATGGGAGTGGGCAGTGACCACAAGGGGTCTGCTCGAGATGGGGAGAGAATGATTCAGGCAAAGGCCCTGAAGCAGGAACTGAAAAACCTCTCACTGGGCACAGAGAGCCCTGGCAGTGTGGGCCTGAAGGCTGGAGGCAGGGCTGCGCAGTACAAGCACAGGTCAGAGGCAAGGCAGAGGCCAGACTTGTGAGGTCTTGTAGGCCACGGGAAGCTTTGCTTTTATTTAAGTGCAGTGAGAAGATAACTGGAGGATTTTAAGCACAGGCATAACCTGGTAATGCGAAGGAGGAACAGTGGTGTTCTAGGATGACATCCTAGAAGAGGTTTGAGTTAGAGCTGAATCCTGCAGTTAGGAAGGTAGGCAACTTACAAAGCCTTTGGGGAGGCACTGAATGATGAGAGCATGGTATTTAGGGAGGCAAGGTAACATAGCCCAGGACTCCGGAACGAGCCTGCCTGAGTTCAAACTTGAGATCTATAATTTACTAGCTGTGTGACCTCACTCAAGTTATTTAACCTGTCTGTGCTTCAGTTTCCTCAACTGCAAAATACTATCTTCATAGAAAGGTTAGGAAGATTCGATGAAAACTACCTAGTACAAAGTAAGTATACAAAGTTAGCGATTGCTAAACTGCAAAATCGCAAGACTTTGTTTGCTAGAGCAAAGGGTGCCCCTCCTGGGGAGGTAGGAAAGGAGGCTGAAGAGGTAAAAATATCAAAGGTGAAGGAACTGAAGGTCTGAACCTAATCATTCAATACACTCAACAAAAATATTGGCGCCTAAATATGCTAGGCATGATTAAAATGCCTGCCCTGGTGGATTTTACCCAGGAGTACAATGAAGGATTTCTGACCTGAGGAGTGAGTTATCCAGATTTAGGTGTTAAAAAAAAAAAAAAAGTGTATCTGTTTTCACAAGGCCTATCTTCACCCACTCCCTAAATTTGGGAAGAAATCCAAAGGTCGGGAGGGCTTTCCTGGCGGTCCAGTGGTTAAGACTCCACACTTCCACTGCAAGGGGCACGGGTTGGATCCTTGGTCGGGGAACTAAGATCTCATACACCGCGTGGCGCAGCCAAAAAAAATCCAAAGGGGTATTTCAACGTGCAGGCCTTTAGAAACTGCCAGAAATGGGTTCCACTCCAGCCTTCAACTCCTTTTAAGCTGTTTCTCATTTAAACTGCTACTGCCAATACCTACACCACCAGCTGCTGTTACACATGAAAAGATGCTCAACATCATTAATCATTAGAGAAATGCAAAGCAAAACTACAATGAGGTATCACCTCACACTGGTCAGAATGGCCATCATCAAAAAATCTACAAACAATAAATGCTGGAGAGGGTATGAACAAAAGGGAACCCTCTTGCACTTTTGGTGGGAATGTAAATTGATAGAGCCACCATGGAGAACAGTATAAGGAGGTTCCTTAAAAAGGAGGTTCCTTAAAAAACTAAAAACAGAACACTACCATATGACCCTGCAATCCCACTACTGGGCATATACATACCCTGAGAAAACCATAATTCAAAAGGAGTCACGTACCACAATGTTCATTGCAGCACTATTTACAATGGCCAGGACATGGAATCAACCTAAGTGTCCATCAACAGATAAATGGATAAAGAAGATGTGGCACATATATACAATGGAATATTACTCAGCCATAAAAAGAAATGAAATTGAGTTATTTGTAGTGAGGTGGATAGACCTAGAGTCTGTCATATAGAGTGAAGTAAGTCAGAAAGAGAAAAACAAATACCGTATGCTAACACATATATATGGAATCTAAGAAAAAAAAAGAAAAAAAGTCATGAAGAACCTAGGGGCAAGACAGGAACAAAGACACAGACCTACTAGAGAATGTACTTGAGGATATGGGGAGAGGGTATATGTATAACTGATTCACTTTGTTACAAAGCAGAAACTAACACACCATTGTAAAGCAATTATACTCCAATAAAGATGTAAAAAAAAAAAAGTTATGTACCACAATGTTCATTGCAGCACTACTTACAATAGCCAGGACATGGAAGCAACCTAAGTGTCCATCGACAGATGAATGGATAAAAAAGATGTGGCACATATATACAATGGAATATTACTCAGCCATAAAAAGAAATGGAGTTATCTGTAGTGAGGTGGATGGACCTAGAGTATGTCATACAGAGTGAAGTAAGTCAGAAAGAGAAAAACAAATACCTTATGCTAACACATATATATGGAATCTAAAAAGAAAAAGAAAAAGGTTCTGATGAACCTAGGGACAGGACAGGAATAAAGCCACAGATGTAGAGAATGGACTTGAGGACACGGGGAGGGGTAAGGGTAAGCTGGGACGAAGTGAGAGAATAGCATTGTCATATATACACTACCAAATGTAAAATAGCTAGCTAGTGGTAAGCAGCCGCATAGCACACGAAGGTCAGCTCTGTGCTTTGCGACCACCTAGAGGAGAGGGAAAAGGAGGGTGGGAGGGAGACGCAAGAGGGAGGGGTATGGGGATATACGTATGCACATAGCTGATTCACTTTGTTATACAGCAGAAGCTAACACAACATTGTAAAGCAAGTAAACTCCAACAAAGATGTTTAAAAAAATGAAACACTGCAACGTGAAAGTGCTTTGAAAAACTGGAGGTATATAAAATATAATTGCTCTTGAGAGAGTTCGGGGTCAGCCACGAGCTGAAAGGAAGCAATGCCAGCCTGAGAAACTTTATTTGGTTAGTGAGGGTTGGAAATCTCTTCCCCCCGCCCCCAGAAACTGAATTAAGAAGTCCTTCAACAAGATCAAAAAAATATTAGGTGTCAAGAATGCCACTTTTCTGGCAAGAAATATTAGGTATGGAAAGGTCTCCTTGCTAGCAGGGTCTTCAAATTTCTTACTGAAGGACATTTAATCTGCCAAACGGCTTCGTACCAAACCGTTTCGCTCTGTGGTCCAGCCTAAGGCGGGAAGCCGCGGACCCCCCTCCCTATAGCCCCTGGTCGGCCGAGAACCGCTCCAGCCCCAATGCGCTTCCCGGCGGGTGCCTCCGCACGCACCTGCGGGACGCGGACCTCCAGCACGGCCCCCTCAGCTCCCAGGCCCGGCTCCTCCGAGAACCGAAAACGCTTGGCCCGGACCACATGCCCTCGGAGACCACGCTCGGTCGGAGGGGAGTCGGTGGCCCCCGGGCAGGCCGGGAGCAGGGGAGGGCGCCGGGTCGCCAGGCTGCCAAGCTGCACGCTCGGGTGCTCTCAGACCGGCTCGGGCCGTCTCCCCAGCGCCACGTCGGGTCGCTACTACCCGACGGCAAAAGGGGGTAAGCACCCCTCGGGCGACGAAATGGCCACGTGGCGAGAACAGACCCGAAACCCGGCCAACGAGACACAGAAGACAGGAGGCCCCTACGCTGAGGTTGACGGAAGCCAGCCACGAAAGAACTGCTGGCTGCCGGAAGTGACGCGCACCGCAAGGAGGTGCGGGAGAGGCGGGGCCGCAGCAAGGTGGTGCCTCGAGCGTCTTGACCTTCCCAACATGGCGGAGACCTGGCGTGTGTGAGGGAGGACCCCAGAGGCTCGGAGGCCAATGGCTTATCGCAAGAGGCCGTAGCGGGCGGGGAAGACGGCCGACGCAGGCCCAACCCGAGGCTCGGGAGGTGGTTAGGGAGTGAATTTTCTGGAAGGCGACTTTAAAGGCGCCGGGCTGGAGCGAAGGACGTTTTGGTGCCGCCGCCGCCGCCCGGGTCGGGGAGGGGACGCACTGGTGGCAGGAAGCGAGCTGCGCCAGGGTCGTCGCGGAACCAGCTGGTGACCCTGCAGGATGAACCACAAGAGCAAGAAGCGGATCCGCGAGGCCAAGCGGAGTGCGCGGCCGGAGCTGAAGGACTCGCTGGACTGGATCCGGCACAACTACTACGAGAGCTTCTCGCTGAACCCGGCAGCCGTGGCGGTGAGCGGGCCGCGATCGCGGGCCGGGCGGGGCACGGGCATCCCCGGGAGCTACGCACCTCTACCGGGGCCGGGGTCCGCGACCAGCACGGCCCCTGGAGTTACGATGGGCTCGCCCGCACCCCGCGGAGGTCGAGGTCATCGGGGCCCAGATCCCAGGGTGGGCCTCCTTCTATGCGCCGCAAACGCGCCTGCCGAGGCAGCTGGAGTCCCACGCCCCTGACGCCCTTCACGAGGCCTGTCACCCCTGCATCCCTTTGGGCGGCGGGGCCCTAGGGACCCCGGCTGTCAAAAGCCACGAGTGGAAGACGCGAAGCCCCCCTTCCCTAATGCGGTGGCGCTCGGTGCGCAGTGCCCGAACACACGCAGGTCCTTTTCCCTCCCTAAGAGGAGCCGGAAATAGAATCTGGCTCCTTGGGTATGTGATTGCTAATTGGCCTTGGGGGACACCCTTAACTGCCGCCGGACTTTTTTTTTTTTCTTTAATGCGATAGGTCTTTTCTGATTCCCTCAGGACAATGTGGAAAGGGCAGACGCCTTACAGTTGTCGGTGGGTGAATTTGTGGAACGTTACGAAAGACCGTACAAGCCCGTGGTTCTGCTGAATGCCCAAGAGGGCTGGTCTGCGCAGGAGAAATGGACTCTGGAGCGCCTCAAAAGGAAATACCGGAACCAGAAATTCAAGTGTGGTGAGGATAACGACGGCTATTCCGTGAAGATGAAGATGAAATACTACATCGAGTACATGGAGAGCACCCGAGATGACAGCCCCCTTTACATCTTTGACAGCAGCTATGGGGAACACCCCAAAAGAAGGAAACTTTTGGAAGACTACAAGGTGCCCAAGTTCTTCACCGATGACCTTTTCCAGTATGCGGGGGAGAAGCGCAGGCCCCCTTACAGGTAAATACTGGGCAGTGGTGTGGTTATAATCTTGTCTACAGCAGCAGGAGCAGCTGAGCTCAGTCAGCTAATCTGTTTCCAAAACAGTGAGTGGTTCTCTCTTGGCTGCACTTGGCACTTACTTAGAGGGCTTCTGGTGTCTGCCCAGGGCCTCCTGTCTGGGCATCAGGATTTCTGAAAGCTCCCCAGGTGATTCAAACGTGCAACCAAAGTTGAACCAGTGATCTCTAAGGGATGTTTTAGTAGTTCAAGTCCAGCAGTAAGACATGTTGGTGATTTTTCCTTTTTCTGTTAGGGGTCAGTCCATGCACAATTTCCTCAGCGTTTCTGCGTACCAGAATGTGTGTAGTCTTTGAAATAACGATAACATGTTGGTGTAAAATTAAAGCTTCTTTTGCGGTGTGTACGTGTGGTCAAATTGCACTTCATATCTTGGATGTTTCCATCCTTTAGGTGGTTTGTGATGGGGCCACCACGCTCTGGAACCGGAATTCACATCGACCCCCTGGGAACCAGTGCCTGGAATGCCTTAGTCCAGGGCCACAAGCGCTGGTGCCTGTTCCCTACCAGCACCCCCAGGGAACTCATCAAGGTGACCCGAGAAGAAGGAGGGAACCAGCAAGATGAAGCTATTACTTGGTTTAATATCATCTATCCCCGGACACAGCTTCCAACCTGGCCACCCGAATTCAAACCCCTGGAAATCTTACAAAAACCAGGAGAGACTGTCTTTGTACCAGGTACAGATGAACTGAAAGTACATTCTTTGAATTCAGTAATTTGTAATTTTGGAACACAACTATATAGGGAGAGTCAAAGAAATCCCTCTGCACGCTGACTCTGGGTGAACTGACTGGTTCCCGCCTCTGACCGTGATGTGTTGCTGTGTGGTCACATGCTCAGGGGGGCTGCTGTCCACGTTTCTTGTAACCTGAATGTATAATGACTGTTGATAAACTTCCTGTATGTAGAGAACCTATTCATTTTTATTCCTAGTAGATACTTAGTGTCTTTGTTTATTGAATATGTTCAGGGACTTGTGCTTAATTTCTATAAATGGGGTTTTTGATCAGTGTAGCACTGGGTGGATTGAGTCAGGAAAGAGTGACTTAGGAGCCAAGAGGCAGGAAATCCTACACCTGAAAACTACACTTTGTTTTGATAGGTTGAGTGTGGGAAGTAAGGGTGTTCAAGATGGGCATCCTCCATCTAGAAACTGAAGAACTTTCTCCCTTTACAGTTCTGGTCACAGCTTTGGATTAACAGGGCTTGACACGTTTACTCTGTAAAAGGGCCAGAGAACAGATATTTTAGGCACTGCAGGCTGGGTAGTCTCTGTTGTAACTGCTCAGCTCCGCCCAAGTGGCAGGAAAGCAGCCACGTACAATCCATAAACGAACAGGTGCAGCCACGCTCCAGGAAAACTTTACCCAAACAGGTCGTTGGTGAGCGCTGCCCTCAGGAGGAGCATTTGCCTCTCTGGGTCCTGTGTCTCTAAAGCTGTCCCTTGTGGACAGGAGTCCCCAGGTTCTGAAGTTTGTGTTGTTTGTTATGTGAAGTTTATGTCATGGCGCGATCGCGTGTAGAACCAATCCTGTTTAACTGTTTACTTGTTGGATTTCAGGAGGCTGGTGGCACGTTGTCCTCAACCTTGACACCACCATTGCCATCACCCAGAATTTTGCCAGCAGCACCAACTTCCCTGTTGTGTGGCACAAGACGGTAAGAGGGAGGCCAAAGTTATCGAGGAAATGGTATCGGTGAGAGCCTTTTTTTTTTCTTATTTTTGCTTTGTTCCAACTTCTACCCCAGAGATAAAATGGAAAGAGTCCACTGGTGTCTTAACATGTGCTGATTTTAGACGGGCCTGGGAAAAGCCGGGGCCGCAGAACCTCACGGGGAGAGGAGAGTGGGTCCAAGGTCAGGGCTAGTTCTCAGGTTATTTGCCAGCCTTGAGGTGACAGGGTAAGACTGCACGTTTGATTGAAGCCACTCGGTCAAAACATGGTCACAATTGGGATTGTTCCTCGTTTTCTGTTTTGTTTCTGGTTTGGTTTGGTCTGGTTTCCCAAAGCTAGCACTAGCAAAGGAAGCCGATTTGTTTGGGTTTTATTTTGGTTATTTCTTTTTCTTACCACAAAGCATTATTCCCATTTAAACTTATGACCTTCAGTTCTTGTGAGCGAGGTGACTGCCCTGGAGACTTAGCTCCTCTGTTTATCCACAGAACAGATACAGCACGGGCAGCGGCAGTGCAAGCCACCCCCAGCCACCCCGTGCCACTGTGTCCCAACCCTGACCTGGAGGGACCAGCTCTCGGGGTAAGAGAGGGATTCTGGCTTGTTCAGTGCTCAGCCTCCCTGCTGAGAGGGCCAGCAAGGGTGGTGGCTTTGTTCTCCCCAGACTCTCGGGCATCTGAGGCCCACTGACTCTGTCCCGCAGGCCGCCGCGTGCTGCCGTTTGGTCACGCTGAAGGCCGTCCTGAACAGCAGGTCTTTTGTCCCTGGCTGCAGTGGCCGCCAGAATAGGTTCCAAGGGGAGGGCTGCCTGCTGCCCCGACAGTCCCGTTCAGCTTCAGCTTCCAGCGAGGGGGGACCCTCTCTGTTGCTTGATACTTCTTGTCTCTTACAAACCAATGTAACCAAGCCCAGCTCCCATCGTTAAGTACTGTGCTGTGGAAAGGAGAGGTTAACAAACAACAGCTAGGAAAGGTTCAGGAAAAACGACGAGCGAGAGAGATTGTTTCTCCCGAGGGGAAAACTAAGACTAACTCGAGGAAGATTTGCCTCATGTCTCAGCAGCACGTCTGTCTCGTCTGCACAGCGGGTAGCGAGTTGTGTGTGGCTAGTTTTCCTTTCAGGAAAGCCTGAGCAGCATGGGGGGTTTCGTCCCCAGCCTGTGGATCCGCGTGTCCTCAGCACCGTACAGGCGCGTCTAGGAGAGACAGGGCTCAGCTCTGAGTCTGGGGTACTGCGTGTGGGCATCGCCGCCTGTCCCAGCACTGAGGACCCGGGTCTTGTCTCTCAGGATCTTGAGGCAGGAGCACCCTGAGTTGGCGGTGCTGGCTGACTCCGTCGACCTGCAGGAGTCCACGGGGATCGCCTCCGACAGCTCCAGCGACTCGTCCAGCTCCTCCAGCTCCAGCTCGTCCGACTCGGACTCAGAGGTGAGTCCGTGCTCGCGGCCCAGGCCTCCGGGGCTGGTCGCCCTGAAAACCAGCTGTGACCTTCCCACCTCCTACCCGGGAGGGAGGACGCTGGGAACGTGTTTCGCTTTCTTCCAAGAACTGCAGCTGCCCACGTTCTCGCCGTGGGGTGAATTTTGCCCATTTTACAGCTGTGCACGTACTAGTGAATCGTTACAATCATCTCTAGAGGTGAGAGGAGTGTCTGGGGATTCTGTAAATGACCCGGGATCACACAGCTAGCGGACACTGGTGTCGGGATTCCACCTCCAAGAATTCTCCAAACTCAAAGCCCACGTTAGGAATCTCCCCCATGGATAGTAAATTATAAGCCTAGAAACTCAGCAAATTCAGTCACCTTGTTTAAGCTAACACAACACTGGGTAAGAGCATCCGTGCTTTTAGCAGATGAAATGCCTGTCTCATGACTGTGTGATCCACTGATCCTGCCTCCTCTCTGGAGGAGGCCGTGTGTTTTATGAGTGTTAAGTGCTGTGCAGTGAAATTCCACGATGCCATCGCAAAGTGCTGGCTCTCACACAGTCTTAGAGGTGGATCTTGATTTCAAACAAACACCCCTTCTGTTAGAGAACACTGGAGGGACCCTTGGGGTCTGAGGAGACGGATATCCCGACTGTGTCCTAAATGGCCCTTTTGCCTCAGGGAGGCGTGGACAGTATCGTGCTGTCTCCTGAGGGCCGAGGTTCGTTTAGCGAAGAACTGGGCTGTATCCGACCGAACCCCTGTTTTTCTCCTCCCGTGTCCAGTGCGAGTCCGGCTCTGAAGGCGAGGGGACGATGCACCGCAGGAAGAAGAGGAGGACGTGCAGCGCAGTGGGAAACGGGGACACCACCTCCCAGGACGACTGTGTGAGCAAAGAGCGCAGCTCCTCCAGGTGACCGCGCGTGGCTGTCGTCTGTGTGCAAGGACGTGCCTGCAGCCTGCGGCAGGGCCCTGGGGGGCAGCCTTGTGGATCCTGCAGACCTGGGAGGGCCAGCGAAAGCCAGAGAATGAGGATGCTCTGGGAGTGGGAGTCCAGTCACTTAGCATTTGCTACAGTAGCTTTTTTCTCCGCTACCTATGCAAGTGAACGTGGCTTGTTTTATGCATAAGGGCGAGAATCTACGTGGATGGTGCCAAGGGAACCCTTTACATTATTTAATAATAAAAGTTAAATTCATTTTATATCTTGGGAACTTTTTTCCTGGAGAATACCAGAGTATCCCCTTGTTGCTCTTCTTGTCATGATCTTGGGAGAAGATAGTGTTTCCGCTGGTGGGTGCCCTTGATGGGGAAGTCATAGTTACCGCAGTAAAGGAAGAGGATGCTGAGAAGTTACCCCATATCTTCTGAAGAGCCTGAGGCGTGGCCTCCTGCTTTTTCTCCCAGTTTGCCACTGCTGCTTTGAGCGCTTGCAGATTCCTTATAAAATCTTAATCATGTCTCCAATGGGTTTTGGTTTTTGTTTTAAACCCTATAGGATCTAAATAAATTAAAACTTGAGATAAAAATCCATAAGCTAATCTTTTTGCAAGCATCTGCTCTGGTGCTGGGCACACGACAGGCTCCCACTGAAGCTTGGTGACTCTGCGTGCATCCAGGGTCTTTAAACCCCAGAACCCTGTTGTCCATGTGCTGCTAGTTGAAGTGTCAACTATAGGTAGCATTAAGAGGTGAGGTTTTGGACTTCCCTGGCGGTCCAGTGGTTAAGACTCCGAGCTTCCAATGCAGGGGGCACGAGTTCGATCCCTGGTTGGGGAACTTCCGCATGCCGCCCGACAAGGCCCACCAAAAAAAAAAAAAAAAAGACGTGAGGTTTCAGGGAAGATAGTGAAATACTGAAGCCTGTGGGATTCTGTCTACAGTCCCTGACTGCTGCAGCTGACATTCCTGTTATGTTCTTTGTATCTCCAGGCAGCCTAGCGCTTGCTTAAATGTGATGAACAGGACCTACGTTCCTTTCTGTCGTCTTTTCCTCATTCTCTGGGGTCTGGCTGGAATTCCGTGGGGGAAATTCGGGTGTCTTAATCAAGTGGATTTATCAGACTAGATGGTGCATTTCTCAACCCGAGTTGTCCTTTTCCCAGGCATACTTAGATTTCTCTTCTTGCTTTTTTAAGTTTTTTCTATATTGTAGACTTATATCTGTCCTTGGGGTGTGACTTTGTAAGAAAAGTTTTTAGAGAAAGCCCTGCCATTACATCAACCTGGGGTCCTGGGGGTCCTGCTTTTAACATATCCTTCCAGCTTTGCCGCAGCTGTGCTGTCTACATGCTGATTACAGGCAGTTGTACTTTCCTTGGCAGGATTAGGGACACTTGTGGAGGCCGTGCTCACCCCTGAGCAGAAGCTCTCCCTGAAGTGGCTCCCACGTGAGCTGTTGGCGGCCACCCAACTCAGTTTTCCTGTCTTCTGCTCCTACCTTCTCCTTTGTCTTCTTTGAATTTGGATAATCCTCTCTGGCCCAAGCTCCCGTCTCCGGTCAAATGCTGTTTTTTTCTGCTTACTGAGACTAGATTGTCAAGAAGTTAAAAAACTCTGCATGCTTAGTGAAGCACCGAAGGCCTCCGTGATGTCGCGTGAGAAGGTGCTGTGCTTCTCCTTTAAAACCAAGCTGGTCGACCGCAAGGCTGGAGGGTTGTGATCCTTTGAATGCCTTGTTGCATCTGTTGCCTCGCTGGTGTTGGTGAGGGACTCCCGCCGTCCACGTGGCCGGCTGCACGCAAGCAGAGACGCCGAGAGTGGTGAGCGGTGAGTTCTGTGTGAAGCGATTACGTGTAAGAAGGACCACGAGTGTGCCGCCTTCCTGTGTGCCGTCATCCGTCCAGAAACGCATTCGGTGGCAGTAACCCGGCCACTCACCACTGCCTAGTGCTATCTTAGGATTCGTTACTTTTTCTCCACAATGAGAGAGGCTGTTAGAGTCCAGGGATAATTTTGTCATCACAGAACTTAAATTATAAACAGGGCCAAGTTCTTAAAAGATTTGTCGCCATCATTCCCACCACGTGATCCATAAGTCAGAAGCTCTCACTCTGTAAGAGGGTTCATGATAGTGTCCCCACTTCTTGGACCTGCAGACATTAGGTGGGGATCGTGTTACGTGCTGGGAATAAATGCAGAGGCGGTGCCTCTGGCCTTTGGGATCTGTTTAGGCTTCTAACTAACTCTGGTAGGGACTGCCCAGCGGGTTCCATCTCCCGCCCTGTCAGTTCACCTGCTCGCCTTCATCTGTCCCTAAATTCACCCTAAGAGGGGGTTGTTGAGGGCGTGCCCCTGTGAAAAGCATTTTCTGGGCTGGAATGAGGAAGGGAAGGGCACCGGTAGCTTGGGGCCGAGGAGCTTCACTGGTGCAGAGGTGTGTGGGCAGGTGGCTGGAGCTGTATGGTGTCTCTCAAAAGCCTCCCTTCAAGCGGGTGTGATCAGGGAACTCGTGGTCGCTTCTTCGCCACATGTTCCATGTTTGATAGACCAGTTATCACTTCCTGACTCTCTGGGTTGGTCGTGTGGCTTTTACTCTAGAAGGCTGGTCCCCTGTTTTGTCTTCGTCCAGTTTTCTGCATTCTGAAATGCCAACCAAAACACGCGTCTGGGTTGGATGGAACGTCTGCTCGCTTCCTAACGTCGCTCTACCTGCCACTCCCCCTCCTGGCCCTCTGGCTCCAGTGTCTGTGGTTGTGAGCAGATCCAAACCCTGAGAGATTTTATTCATATTTGAATGGCATTCCTCCTCGTTTTTAAAAAACTTTTCTTGACATCTTCAAAATGCTTTTTTCCTTTTCCCAGTGTTGCTACCGGGCTGTCACACTCACTCCCTTTCCTCTAAAATCCATACCAACTGTGCCTCCCTCCACTTCAGTTTAAAGGATGAAACCACCAAACAGGCTTCTTGCCACCAGGGGGCGTGGTGGGATGCATTTGCAGCAGCAGGGATGGTAAAGTGGAAGTTTGGTTTGAGAGACTAGCCACCCAGTTTTACTTCACCAGATGCCAAAAGTGATTCCTGTTTGAAAAACAATACCCAGATATAAGGGATCCAGCCCGTCTGACAGGCCCGCAGTCACCTCTCCTGAAAGTGCCTGGGTAGCACGGATTACATTTGGGTCTTGCCACCCCACACGAATGACTGTGGGACACTCTTTCGTTGTCTTAACCAGGCCAGAGATTCAGAAGCCCCCCTTTTACTGTCACTGTGGGCCAGGCAAACACACCACTGTGGAAGCAAAGCAGGGCTGAGGTGGGGAAACAGAAAGCAGTGGAGTGTGGCTGGGTGATCACGGTGAGGTAGGAAGCAGGAACCAAGGGTCCATCTGTTCTAAAGTTAACCTTTTCTACCCACCTGGCGTGAGCTACTCCTTTGAGTGGTGTCAAGGATAGTAAGAAGAAAGATACAACATTAAACTATTTTTAGAGATTATTTTCTGAGACGACAGCAGATCTTAAAACCGACAAGCTGGGTCCTGGAAGAAAGGATCCGGACTAATAACTACTGTAGAGGAGGAGTGGGGTGGGCGAGACAAGAGCGGGGGACGCAGGACATCAGGAGGGCTCTGGGTCTTTGGGGATGAGGGAGGTGCCAAAGGCTTTACCATCAGCCCAAGGTGGTCAGTGCTGCACACAGGGGCCTCTGGGGTCAGTAGTGCTGTTGTGTTGAGGGTGATGCCTTTGAGGGGAGAGCCACCAAAAGCAGGGACATTATTCACGTTTTGCTCTCGCTTGCAGATGCCCATTTGTTAATTATTAAAACACACAACAAATGTTTCAGCACCAGGCACTATTCTAGGTGCTGTAGACGCCACAGTGATGAACGCAGCTCCCTGACCTCGTGGAGCTTCACAGACAGTGAAGTTGGCTGTTGTTCACAAGGGCCACGGGTCGGAGTGGGTAGAGCCGTGCACGTCCATCTCCGTGACCAGAAAAGCAAGTTCAGTCCTTACTAAATGCAAGTTTATGAGCTCTTCATAAAAGAACATAATTATAATTATAGCTGTATTTTTAACTTAGGACGCAGCTTCTTTGTGAATCAGCTAAAGGTATTTAAACAGAGGATCAGCAAGAAGGTTGCTGGTGCAAGTGCTTTACACATTTATTAGAGTTTCCGCCTTGATAGGCGTTAGGACTCCAGAAAAGAGTGTGGGGTGGAACCGGGGTTTTGCAGTAAGTGTTGTAGAAACCACTGTCTAGGAAGTAGGCGTATGAGCACGCAGCTGTAGGTTTCTTGAACTGTATGTAGCATTTCCACAAATAAGTCGTTCCTGCTGTGTACTGGGTCCCACTGATGGTTCCATGTGGAGTCTGGTTTCTCCTCATACTCCACCCCTCCCCGGCTTCTGTCGTGATGTTACACGGATGTTACATTGTATGCAGCAAAACTGCAGAGGTGGCTCTCAACTTTGTCTCATGATTCAAGTTCAAAAACTTGGAGCACCTGGCCCCATCCTCTGCTCTCCCGGGAGCAGGAGAACTGGCCCCGCCTGCCTGCTGTCTCCGTGGGGACTGGACACTACAAAGGAACTGGGACTGTCTGCTGAGAGCCTGGTGCCTCCTCCGGGGTCACGTAGAGCACCCTGAGCGCCTCCTAGTTCTGCTTGGGTCTTACCCGTGGGGTCTGCCACCAAATGCCGGTGGGGCCGCAACTGGATTGGCATTTTTAACTTTTCACTGGGATGAAACTTGTTCATCATTTTAAATAAAGCAACTTGATTTGGGCTTGGGTTGTTTGCATTGTCTTGTCCTTGTTTTCATTCTTACTCATCTGAAAGTCAATAAAGTGTACTGAGTTTGTCTGTACAATAGGACCTCTTAGATATACACTTGATCTTGAACAGCTCAGGGTTTAGGGGTAACAACCCTCCCTACACACAGTGGAAAATTCAAGAAAAACATATAGTCAGCCCTCTGCATCTGTGGTTCTGGTTTCTGCAGCCAGCCTCGGATTGTGTAGTACCACAGTATGCGTTTATTGAAAATAACCCGCATCTAAGTGGACCCATGCACTTCAAACCCATGTTGTTCAAGGATCAACTGTATATTTTAAAACAAGGTGGACAGGTGACAAAAATAAGGCCCAAACACTTTGGCTGAAAGTGCCCCCTGGTCAAAAGCCGGCAGCCAAGAGATAAACCTCGCTCCACATTTTATAGCTGTGGGGCATTTTTGATCAACTGCGACTAAAATTCCTTTTGCGTGTCCCCCCAGCACTATGTGATGCAGCAGGACTAAGCTCACCCTGTGTGGCGCAGCCAAAGAAAAAAGAAGCAATAAGCAGTTCTTCAAAAAAAAAAAGAGGCACTCACTCCTTCCAGCATCTTGGCTTACATCAGATATCACTGTACGTTTTCTAAAAACGTATTAAATGCATCCTAAACAAAAACCGGAACCCTGGTTTTTCAGTATTAGGCCTGTGTTTGGCATGATACCTTACAAACTTTGTCCACCCCTTGTTTTTTAAAAATAACTAGAGCAGGGTTTGGGAGTGGTAGGAAATGAAGTTTTCGGTTACAGTGCATTTGTCTCCAGCATACACTGTTCAGTGACAGAGCCCTGGAAGGGTCTGGAGAAACAAAAACAGTAGGCTGCTTTTCCCTCATTCCACCCTCCGACATTCCAGAGTTATGAGAAAAAGAAAGACAGTAGGGGAAATAGAGTTGACCCACGGCACCTGGTGCTGAATTCCTGAAGCCCGTCTTTGGGGGCAGCCTCCATACCCTGAGGCCTGTGTGGAAGGCCGCTGGGTCCAGACCGGGAAGGGGCCTTCACCGGCCAGCACCTAGAAACGTCCTCTTTGTGAAAACGTATCAAAGCAACCCCAAGGAGTAAAAGCAGCTGGTGACGTGTCTATAAAGTGGCTAAAAGTAAGCAGAGTTGGTGTTTTCATTGTCTTACAGGCAGTCCAGAGCTACCGTCTAGTGAACCCTCCTGTCTTTACTTGGCCCTTAGCATCCCCCAGCTAGCAATTCCAAAGTGCTCTAAGATGACCTGCTCGGGTCTAAAATGATGATGCCCAAAGGGCCCCGGAGTACTGGGTATTTCAAACTGCTTTTCAAAAGGATCCTAAGCCCAAAGCGTCGGGCCCGCCCAGGCAGGGAGGGCTTGGCCCTTCTCGGGCCTCAGGAGCACTTCCCAAGGGGCCAGGGCTCTGGTCCCCAGCAGCTTGAGTCACCCGCACCCCCCACCCCGGGTCCTGGGAGGTCGGGGGCGGGCAGGGGGCGGGGCGCGGCGGGGGCTCCGCCCCGAGGCGGGGCGCGGCGCGGCACGCTCCCTCGGGGTCCCAGCGGGCGGGCACTCGAGCGGCCGCAGCGCGATGGAGGCGCCGGCGGAGCTGCTGGCCGCGCTGCCCGCGCTGGCCACCGCGCTGGCGCTGCTGCTTGCCTGGCTGCTGGTGAGACGCGGGGCGGCCGCGAGCCCCGCGCCCCCGGAGCCCGCGCCCCCGGAGCCCGCGCCCCCGGAGTCCGCGACCCCGGCCGAGGCCAGCGGGACGCCCACGCCGCTCGGCCCCTGCGCTGCGGAGCCGGCAGCCGCGCCCGAGGGGCCGGGGGAACCCAAGCCGCCAGACGAGCCCACGCCGCCGGACGAGTCCGCGCCGCCGGAAGAGTCCGCGGTGGCGCCGGCGGAGGCGGAGGAGCAGGCCGCCGAGGAGAGGCAGGTACGGACCCGCCCTCCCGGGCTCCCCTTCCCACTCTGGGGCCAGGCTCCCCCTGGCGCCCCCGGCAGAGCCGAGAACCTGGCCCCCAGTCTTGAGCTGGGCTGCCTCAGGGAGGGCAGGAGCCCGCGGACGGCAGGAAGGGAAGGTCCCGGCGTGCAGATTCAACGCCCTCCCCCCCGAAGTGTCGCCGAGCCTGTCGGAGTTGTGTTTTGTCGCCTGGCTGGCTTTCCTCTTCTTGGCCTCTCCTCCCCCGGCACGGGTCATACCCCACTCCCCACCCCTCAACCTCCAGCCCACGGGTTCCCAAATCCACGTGCATGTGGCTTGTTTCAAGGGCTGCAATGACAGTTGTCTTGATAGTGGAAAATACAATACTTAAAGAAAAGAAAGAAAAAAAGGAAAGCTGCCTTTTCTTTTTAGGCTAATTTGAAATCCAGATTCCTGAGTCATTTATGTGTGAAACCCATTGGGTGGGACTGAAAGAAAGGCACCGGACAATTGCAATCCTTTTTATTGCCGTTTCCAAACTGCACGGTGCTTTGCACACTCCCCCAGGGGCTGCAGATCAGTCGGGCCAGGGTGCAGTGAGGAAGCAGGATAAGGCCCTCCTGCGGCACAGCTGAGACCCCCCAAAGCCGCCCTCCTGCTTCTGCAGTCCAGCAGCTCTGTCCTGACCCCGCGGCCGCCGTCTTGCTTCAGGATATCCAGATGGGCGTCTGATGGCTTGTGGGTACTCCTCTGCCCAGACCGATACACTTTTTCCAATGTATCTCTTTAGATTGGAAGCCTAGTTGCCAGGCGCCTTCCCAGGACTTCAGCACCCTTGGCCCTTCCAGGCCACCAGCAAGGGTCCAGAGCCTGATCAGAAGGCCTTGTTCTGACTCCTGAGGTCCCTTTCTTGGAAGGGAGGATGGCCAGGACGGTCAAAACTGTGAGCAAGCTGCTTTGGTGCGTTGTGAGCACGTCTGCAGCGCCCACTCTGAATTTTGCTGGACACAATGGTTTATACTGGAGAGAATCCTTGCAGGGAGGAGGAGGCAGCGAGGCTGGGCGGAGGCATTTCTCTTTGCTGAGTAATTGTTCCAGACCCCCTGTGAGCAGGCGCTTTGCTTGACAAGAGGGTGACTAATTGTGTCATTAGTGTGTATTCTGACCAGGCTGAGGAGAGCTGCTGTATTCATCCCAGGGAGCACTGAGGCCCTGTGGTTCTTGCTGACCTCACCTGTGGTGATGGCAGGTGGGGTTTGGATGTGTGCTGATGTGTTAGGCTTGCTCCCATATTTAGGATTCTCTTGGGAACAGGGGAGGTATAGGGGCTGTTCCCAGGCTGCCACTTGCTCTCAGTCAGCCCTGCTCCTAGAGTTAACACAGTGGCCCCTTTTCACCCAGAGGCAGCTTCTGGACTGAAGTTTAAAATGTTCTGTAGGGGGCTTCCCTGGTGGCACAGTGGCTAAGAATCCGCCTGCCAATGCAGGGGACACGGGTTCGAGCCCTGGATCGGGAAGATCCCACATGCTGCGGAGCAGCTAAGCCCGTGTGCCACAACTACTGAGCCTGTGCTCTAGAGCCCATGCCCCACAACAAGAGAAGCCACTGCAATGAGAAGCCCGTGGGTACTGCAACAAAGAGTAGCCTCTGCTCGCCGAAACTAGAGAAAGCCCGCGCGCAGCAACGAAGACCCAATGCAGCCAAAAATAAAACAATAAGTTTAAAAAAAAAAAAATGTTCTGTAGGGAATTCCCTGGCGGTCCAGTGGTTAAGACTCCACGCTCCCACTGCAGGGGGCCCAGGTTCGATCCCTGGTCGGGGAACTAAAATCCCGCATGCCACATGTCGCGGCCAAAAATAAATGAATAAATAAATAAAATGTCCTTTAGTGGTGCTCAGTCATCTCGATCCTCTGGGTTACAGCACTTCTGAAAGAACTTTCTACAAGGCCTCTAGGCTCTCAGCAGTATGATATCTATGTAAGGGGTTTAGTGGTTCTTTAAAAAGCAGGCCTGGTTTGCCTCTGGCTGGGAGAAAGCAGGTCCTGTGAGGGCGAGTGGGGGCTTCGAAGGACAAGGCACCTTACGGAGGCTAGTGTGGTGGACACAGCCTCGGAGCTGGTGTGCTGCCAGAGCAGATGACCGTGACAGTTGAGGCTTGTGCGTCCCTCCTTCCTCTCCACGGCCTGTCCTGACGTGATCCACCCAACGGGAGAATTAAGTTTAAGTCCACTTCCTCCTTTGGAGGTCTCGCCCTTCCCTTTTGGGTTCAGGTCTCCAGCCCTCTCTGAGCTAGCAAGCCCACGTCGACTCCAGCTGTGCACAAGGCCCTGGGCCAGGTTCTGGGGGACACAAATATCCACTGTTACCCACTCCCCCGCCTTCCCGGTGGTGGCATTACCCCGAAAGGAGCTGCTAGCAACTGTCTGGAAATGGACTTGGGCATTTTCGAGAGCAGGTCCCACTGCTTTCTTCTGATGATCACACTGCCCAATCCTGGAGAGCAGACCGGAAGGCCCACTGGGGAAAAATAACTCAAGTCTGGGTTTGGAAAAGCAGCAGGGACGCCCTCACCCAGCCTCTCCCTAAGTGAGCAGCAGCAGTGGGAGTGGAGGGGGGGCAGCCCCAGCTGCTGAGAGCGGGAAGGCACAGCCCCAGCCCCGGGAGAGTGGCGCTTAACTCACCTCTCCCCTCCCCCCTGCATTTTCCATTCTAATCCAATCGCCTCCCTTCTTGGCGAGGCCTGGGAGGCCTGGGGCAGCTGCTGCCCACCCTCACAAAGCTGCTTATTGAGAAGGACCCAGAGCCCAGGGAAGCAGCCTTCCGCTGCGGCTGTGGGCCATGGGGAAGCGGCCCCTCGGCGCAGGAGAACCAAGTCGCATGAAGGGCCTCCGTGGGCTGGGAGGCTGAACTGGGACTGAAGAAATGCGGGCAGAGCAGCCAGGGCAGGGAGGCCGAGCAGAGGGCAGAGTTGTATTGTGAAACCTCTTGTCATTTCTCTCTGAGGGATTAGTGTGGGAGCGGGCAGGGGAGGGGGTGGGCATGCCCCACCCTCACAAAGAATTATGGAGAACAGCGTCAAGAACAGGAGCTGGTCCCTTTTAAGCCCAGGAAACGGTGCTTTTTGGGTGCTGAGGTATAGCTTAGGATTTTAGGATTTGCAGGCCTCTTACCTAATGGAGATGTGGATTCCAGCAAGGCTGTATTGTAGGCTACCAAACAGTGGTCATGGGCAAAGGGTCAAGTGTCATTCAATAGTACTAGAGTCAAATCGCTCTGTCTGTGCCAGGACTCAGGCATCCTGGTGCTCGGGCCCTCAGTCTACTCAGAAACGGAGTAGGGACTTCCTATAAGGCAGCTGGCCAATGTCACAGGCAGGGAGACTGTTCGAGATTGAAGGAGACTAAAGAGACAGGAAAGACAAATGAAATGCCTGATCATTCATTGGATTCTGGATTTGGGGTAGGGGGGTGGAGCGGGGGTGTGGGGAGCTATAAAGAATATTTGGGGGACTTCCCAGGTGGTCCAGTGGTTAAGACTTCGCCTTCCAATGCAGGGGGTGCAGGTTCCATCCCTTGTCGGGGAGCTAAGATCCCACATTCCTGGAGGCCAAAACACCAAAACATAAAACAGGAGCAATATTGTAACAAACTTAATAAGACTTAAAAAAAAAAAAAGAATATTTTGGAGATAACTGGATCATGTGTCAAATGAATGGTTTATTAGATCAGTTTATTGTATCAATGCTCACTTTCTTGAGTGTGATGCCGGCGTTGTGATCATGTAGGAAAATGTCCTTGTTCTTAGGAAGGTGCATGCCGAAACGTTCAGGGATAAACATGTCATGATTCACATAGTCCCACACACAGATCATGGGTGTGTATGGAGAGAGAGTACAAAGATGGATGGAAAAATGTTAAGGATTGGTGAATCTAGGTGAAAGGGTGTATGAGTGTTCATCGTATTATTCTGTCAACTTCTCTGTAGGCTTGGAATTTTCCAACATACAATGTCGGGAAAAAGGAACCCAGTGAGGAATTTCTCAGGAAACGGCTTGGTTTTTCGGGCACTCTAGGGGTGCTGGTCTGATTGAGCTGCAGAGCCTCCTCTGTCTGTCCTCGCCATGCAGCTGGGCCCTGGTTCACCTTTTCTGAAGTTATCTTGCTGTTAGGTCCATCTTGTCACCAGCCTTGTCACCGCAGGCCTGCCCCCCGGGAGCTGCAGGGCCCCTAGCCCTCCCAGAATGATCAAGAAGCAGGTAAATCCCATCCCCCATCATGTGTCTTGAGCTTCATTTATTTTTTTTTCTTTATTGTATTTTATTTTCATTTTTTTCTTTTTCATGTCCTGACCTTCGTGGTGTCAGCATGACTCCACTTTTCTGTTCTCTTAACAGAAGCCAGTTTAGTGGAGGCTAACAGATACCTGGCAGGTGTTCATACCACTTTGAGTCCGCTCGGGCTGCTATAACAAAGTACTGTAGATTGACTGGTTGAAACAACAGACATTTATTTCTCCCAGTTCTGGAGGCTGAGAGTCCAAGATCAAGGTACTGGCGGATTCGGTTCCTGGTGAGAACCCACTTCCCAGCCAGCTGACAGCTGCCTTTTTGCTGTGTATCCTCACACAGCACAGAGGACACTCTGCTGTCTTCCTCTTCTTATGAGGGCCCTAACCTCATCATGGGGGCCCCCACTGTCATGATCTCACTAAGCCTAATTTCCTCCCCTAGGTCCCACCTCCAAGTACCATCACATTGGGGGTTCAGCATATGGGTTCTGGGGGATACAAGCAGTCTGTATCAGATCTAGTGGTTCTCTAGGGGGGTGGGAAATAGAAATAATCCAAATGTCCGTTAATTAGGACGTTAGATTAGTAAGCAAATTGGTAGAAATAAGTAAGGAAAAAAGCCGAACACAAAACAGGAATTATGTCTTCACGATCGTCACAATGAGGTACATCAACTAAACCAGATGACGCAGAGGGCTAGAAGCAGAGTTCAACGTTTAGAACTGCAGGAGGGTATGTTTTGTAAAGTTCTTTAAGTTCATAATTATTTTTTCATATGAGAAAGAAGTTGGGGCTTTCCTAATAGCTAAATTTCGTTCATCCTTTCAGAGACAGAGTCTTGTTTGCACATAGAAAGTGTAGCTGTCAGAGTTTTTCTACTTAGTGGGAAGACGTAAACTCCCAAAGAACGTGTTTAAGAAGAAAGCTGTCTGCCTTCAGAGAGTTAGAAATAAAACGCTGAGCGTGTTCACTTTTAGACAGTTTCTTTTTTGTAGTCTTTTCCTTCCCAGACCATCGGCCCAAACCACAGCGTGGGAGGGGTGAGACCAACTTAGACCCTTGGTGGACGTTCTTTTTGAGAAATGCCAAGTCCCTGGTAGCCAGAGTGTTTCTGGAACAACCTGAGGCAGAGTGCACTGGGTTTGCCCCTGTTAAGGACAGATAAATGGAAGAGGGGCCAGAAACCCCTCCTTCTGTCGGGCCCTGACGCACAGACAGAGCTGCTGGCTGCCATTCTGATTGCCTGCTGCCTGATAAGAACCAAAGACGGAAGCCTGGGATGCTAATAGCAATCATTCCTTCTCTCTTGCCGGGGAGGTGGGCACATGGGTCACCTTCTCCTGGCCAAGGTGGCTAAAGAACAGCTAATGAGATTAACCAGCCTGAAGGAAACCCAGTGCAAGAATTCCTGGAACTTGCTTATCTGGTATTTTTGCCTCTGAATAGCCTTAGGACTTGGGGAAGTCACTTAACCTTGTAGATTTCCCATCTACAAAATGAAGGGGTTGAACTAAAATGATGTCTGAACATCTGGAACAATCTGGAATTGTCTGCTTTCTAGTCATCAGCTCTTGTTTCACGGCCTGGGTAGAGGGTGTGTGTGCGCGTGCGCACACGCGCGTTTTTTTTGTTTTTTTTCTTTGTGTGTTTGTTTTGGCTGTGTTGGGTCATCGTTGCTGCGTGCGGGCTTTCTCTGGTTGTGGCGAGCGGGGGCTACTCTTCGTTTCGGTGCACGGGCTTATCATTGTGGTGGCTTCTCTTGTTGCGGAGCACAGGCTCTAGGCTTGTGGGCTTCAGTAGTTGTGGCACGCGGGCTCAGTAGTTGTGGCTCATGGGCCCTAGAGCGCAGGCTCGGTAGTTGTGGCACATGGGCTTAGTTGCTCCGCGGCATGTAGGATCTTCCCGGACCAGGGATAGAACCTGTGTCCCCTGCACTGGCAGGTGGATTCTTAACCACTGTGCCGCCAGGGAGGTCTGTGCTCGTGTTTAATATTTCCAAGTTACAAATCCTGGCAGACATTGCTAACCCTCTGGGCAGTCTGGTTGAGACAACCCTGGACTTGGTCTCAGCAAGGGCCTAATTCTGTGACCTTGGTATTAATACTCTTTCTCCCAGCCAGATTCTTCCTTGCTGAAGGCTCAGTGTCTGAGGTCAATCTCAAGACAAGAAAATACCTCTGGCCCAGTGGCCTCCTATGAAGATCTGTAAACCTACTCCAGGGTCAGACCATTCTTTGTCTTTATTCCTCATGATCTAAAGCTGGTTCCCCTTCCTCGGGTGGAGGCCGAGATCTTAAGGAGATATTAAATGCTGGCCCCCTACATTCTGTATTGCCCTTGGAGTTAGTCGTGGTCAAAATTCTTAAGTCCTGGCTTTTCCCAACACAATGATTTCACTTCTTCTGACCCTCTCAGATCTGATTTTGTCAGTCCCTTAGTTTTCTTCCCTGTCCTTGACCTTCTCTATTAATCCCGAAATGTAGAGACTAGAATTCAACCACTGATTGAGGGTCTGGTAGATGCCTGATTGCTGCTCCAGGGTATTTTTTTTTTTGATGAAGCTTTTGATGTCCTCTAAATCCGATTTATAGGAACAGTGCCAAAAACTGTTAATCTGATAGGATTGAATCTGGCAGGCTGCTGTCTGAGCCAGACAGAGTGTGTTTGGGGCTTGTGTATGTGCCCTGATTGGGATCTGAGGTCAGAGTCTGGGATGGTCCCTTTGGTCTGGACGTTTGGACACACCGCCCTACAGGCTGGCTCCTCATGCCCTGGGCAGTGTGCAGCTCCTAAACCTCTCCCTCTCCCTCTCCCCAGCCCTGCCCCTTGAGTCAGTGGCTGAGCAGGTCCTCCCTCTCCTTTGCTGTTTGCTGGAGAAGCTCCTGCCCATAATATCAAGTGGAGCACTTACATCAGGGCCTGGACCACCACTGCCATCTCCCAGAATACACTGGCCACGATCGGCCTCCTGGTCTGTGGTTGATGGTGCCCAAATGTATATGCCCAGCCCAGCACCGTCCCAGCTGCCTCCCAGACACCTCCCCTCTGTTGTCTAATGAGCACCGCAGACAGTCATGTCTCATAAGGGTGCCTCATTTCTGTCCCGCTGGCATGCCCTGCGCCTCCTCCGCAAGCCCAGTGACATTCATCCCACTGAGAGTCTAGCACCACTCCCACAGCTGCTCAGACCAAGAGCCCACGTGTCTTCCTGGTTTCTTCCTTTCCCTCTCCCGCTCCCCCCCCCCCCGTCACTCCATCAGCCAGTCCTGTCACCCGTGTCTCCAGAAGGCCTCCTGCCTGCTGCCACGTCTGCCCATCTTCCTGGCCACTGCTCCAGTCCAGGGCTCAGCCGGCTGTTCAGTAACCTCCCCAGCGGTCTCCCTGCCTCCAGTGTGTACCCCACCCAAGCCCCACCCCGCAACCAGCAACCAGCGTGCTGGTGCTGTCAGCTGTCCGTAACATAGAAACCTCATCTCCTGTTCTGCTTACAGCCCCCAGTGGCTTCCATCGCTCACAGAATAAACTCCGGGCTCTTACCAGGGCCCCTGAGGCCCAGCAGGACCCTGGCCCTCTGCCTCTTCTCCCAGCTGCCCCGCCCCCTCCGCTCAGTGCACACACACACACACACACACACACACACACACACACACACAGACCAGGCCTGGCGCTGCCCCTCCCTTGCCTGGCAGACTCTCCCCAGCCTAGATCTTCACAGATTGCTCATCCTCCCCTTTCAAGTCTCTGTGTCCTTGGCCACCTTGGCGGATATAAATTCCCCCCAGTACATCGTCCCATCCGGCTGGCTTCCTTCTCAGCACTCAGTACGGGCTGAGATCATCTTTTATTTTAGCCTGCATTGTCTGCCGCAGTGGAATGTCAGCCCGTGAGAACAGGGTCCTTGCGTGCCACGTTCATGGCCACGTCCCCAGCTCCTACAACAGGCCCGGCGGACAAGCGGCTCCCAGAAAGAACTTGCTGAATGAATAAGCTGCAATGACAACAAAAAGGAAAGAAAACTCTGTGGGTTCCTGCTGAAAGGCAGGTGCTGCCTCCTCGTAGGACTGCCCTGGGCAGCAGGGGTCTTATTTCTCTTCACGCCCAGCCTCTAGCCCAGGGCCTTGCGTGTCGCCTGCCTGCAGTGCATCCCTAGAGCTGTGTATTGTGCCCCAGAGAGGCAGACGGCTCTGTAAGGTAGTCATCCCCCCAACGTGAGACGTGTTCAAACAGACTGGATAACCGGCAATTCATCAAAGGTTTTATCGACTGGAGTTTGGTACTGGGTAGAAGCCATGTGAGATCAGTGGCTTTCTAACATTTTTTAATGCCCCGGATACCTTTTTCCCTCTTTAATCCTACACGGGAGGAAGCCCAGTGCACAGAGGAAAAGAGGAGCTGCTCTGGGTGAGGGTCTCCGCCCCTCTGCCCTTCCCCCTCCTCCTCGCAGTGGTCCCCGCAGCCCCTCCACTCAGCTCCAGGGCTCTGCCGACCGCGGGTAGAATAATAACATGAGCTCAAGACCGTCCAGGTCAGATCCTGTGATCTCAGAGGACCGCATCCAGACAGAGGAAGGAGAGGGGCTCGGGAGTGAACAGCCGAGGACAGATCCTGTGCCCGAGGCTGTGGTCCCAAGGATGACCCCACGTTCCAGCCCGCCCCCGCACCCCATGGCACGTGTGGTGGGTGGGAGAGGACGGCACTTGCCAGAAAGCCCTTAGAGACTGACCTCCCTGAGTCTGGAAGCGGGAGAGCTTCGAAAGCCAGGGGTTGTTTGGATTGAACGTGGCAACCGTCATTATGGGGCTTTGGCAGGAAGAGCGTCATGAAGTCGGCATTTTAAACTGTCCTCAGAGCAGATGACTGGAGGAGAGTGGAGTCGAGGACACCGTGCCTATGAAGGCACTGAGTGACTGAGACAGGAGTGGGGAGAATGAGGGGGTGGATCCCAGACGGCTCTCAGAGGCGGGGAGAGTCTAGAAGCCAGAATAGAAAGGAAACAGCAGGAAATTCCCTGGCGGTCCAGTGGTTAGGGCTCCACACTTCACTGCAGGGGGCTCGGGTTCACTCCTTGGTCAGGGACCTAAGATCCCACATGCCGTGTGGCATGGACAAAGGAAAGAAGAAAGAATCAACATTCCCAAGCCGCGATAAAGCGTCAAGATGCTGTGACGGCAGGGATAAAATGCACACGTGGAGGAGGCCAGCTTGGGACAAGAAGACTTCAGTTTCTCATCACGGGGCACGTGCCCTGTCCAGCTGCACGCGTGGATTTAGAGAGCTGGCCTGAGCGGCCTCAGCCTGCAGCGAGGGTGGCTGAGTTGTTCTGATGGAGCGGGCAGAGAGAGCGGCCTGGTCATGACCTCTGCTGGCCCATCCTCCCCACCCAGAGCCGGCGCCCCGGGGACTGGCGCCGGCTCTGCTCTCTCTGCTCGCCCCACAGCCGACGTCCCCCTCTGAATGCGGAGGATGAACAGCCTGACTGCCTGATGGAATCCTTCTGGAAGGAGTGCCAACCATGTCCCGCCCGCTCCCGCTGGAGTGGGAGCCTGGAAGCAGCCCTTGAGCCAGGAAACCCTCTCCGGAGAAGGAGGGGTCAGTGGGCCCGACCCAGGCTGCGGGGCGGCGCATGGGGGATGCTGCAGCCCCCGGAGAGCTCTGTGAGCTCTGTTGTCTCTGTCGTTGCCTCCTACGCGGGGAGGGAGGGACAGGCCGGCCTCCCCCTCTGCCTGCCTGGTGGAGCCGTGGTCCTCCCTGTCTGAAACCAGTCCGGACTGACTGGGGGGCAGGGGCGTTGGTGCAGCCACAGGTGGCTGGTCACAGGGTCCAACAGACCCTATTTGCAGGACTCCAGGGCAGACCCATCTCCTTAGGCGGACGGACAGACAGACAGACAGAGAGCTGTCTCCCTGTCTCTGTCTCCCCCCATCTCTGCTCTACTTCAGCCTGTGTATCGGGCCTGCATCAGCCAGGGCAGCCATAAATGGTGATGTGCTGCCTGTCAGCTATGCATGTGGCCCCTGGGGGCTCTGAGAAGCCTCCTTCCAAGCCCCTGTGGGCCCTGCAGCCCCCTCCCATCCCCTCCGCTACCCATCCCGTCTTGGCCTCTGGGGGACTCCGGTCTTGGGCTCCTGGCCTTGGCGAGGCTGTCAGGAGGCCCTCCCTCCACCTGCCTCCATTGGTGGAAAAGCTGAATTAGAAAAGTAGCCCAGAACGTGTGAAGTTAGAACGAGTCTCTAACCTGCTGAGACGCTGGTCACTGAGCTGACCGGGGAGGGGTCTCAGTCCCGCGCCTGCTCTGGGGACCAGCCAGGATGACACCAGCTGTCAGTCTCAGAGGCTGTCACCAATTCACAGTTTTCATTACATTGATTTACTTTCATTTGCACTTGGGGCTGCCATAACAAAGTACCACAGACTGGATGGCTTCAACAACAGGAATGTATTTTCTCCAGAACCGTGAGGTCGAGGTGTCGGGGGTCTGGTCCCTCCTGAGGCCTCTCTCCTCGGTTGCACATGCTGCCTTCTTGCTGGATCCTCACGTGGTTTCTCCTCTGTGTGCAAGCTTCCCTGCTGTCTCTCCGCGTGTCCACATTTCCTCTTATATGGACACCAGTCAGATTGGATTAGGACCCACCCTAATAACCTGACTGAACTTACCTATTTGTAGACCCTCTCTCCAGATACAGTCATAGTCTGGAGTACTGAGGGTTCAGACCTCAACATATGAATTTGGGGAAGGACACAATGCAGCCCTTAAGGCATGGGTACCATGCAGCATTCTCAGGACCAAGGGCACGGACCAGAAATCAACAGTGGTGATGGCCTCTCGTGAGATCTGCAGTCAGCGCTCTGAGCAGCTGCTGGGTGCATCCGGCCTCCAGGCCCGGTCCTGGCCGAGCTGTGGGGCACGGCTGCCCCACCAGCCACAGGAGAGCAAGCCCCAGAGTGGGACTCAGGCCCTGAGAGCCCTGAGGAGTCGCCTTGGGCCTTCGAGACTCATTCGGCAAAGACAGAGCTGAGGGCCCAATTCCTTTAGCCTCTCGGTTCAGGCCCTTACATCTCTCACCTGTGCTTTGAACCTTCCTGCCTCCTGTCTCGCCAGTGCATCCCTACGAACTGCTCCCCAATGCAGCTCTCATCCTGTTTCTCCGCACTTTGAAGCTTCGGTGGCTCCTCAGGGCCTTGTGCTATATAAGCTCTCTAGTCCGGGCCCTGCATTCCTGGCCTCCCACCCCGCCCTGCAGTCACACCAAACTCCAAGGAGTCACTGGAAAAGCCGGGAGGTTCCAGGCCTGGCCAGCTCTTCTCAGACCCAGCTCAGGATTCTCGTCCCTTCCAAGGCCTCCCCTGCGCCCCTCAGGCTCAGCTGAGCTCCCCTCCTTAGGGCCCCCCACCATCGTGTTGCTTGAATGCATAAGGTATGTACCTGCCAAAGCAGAACTTAAAGATGGGATGTGTTACGAGCAGGTACGCAGGTAAAATCCTTTATCTTTTGGCCGCACTCTGCAGCTTGCGGGATCTTAGTTCCCCGACCAGGGATGGAACCTGGGCCCCAGCAGTGAGAGCGTCAAGCCCTAACCACTGGAACGCCAGGGAGTTTCCAGTAAAGTCCTTACTGACTGCTCTTCCAGACAAAGGCTTCGACAGAGCATTTTGCACACGGTCGGTCTCCCTTTATTCTTCTCCTTTGCTGTCGTGCACACAGCTCACCATCTTGAAGCAAAGAGCACTGGACTGAGGCCAAAGAGTCCCAGCCTCCAGAAGGGCTTCCATCCTGGTCTCAGTCGCTCTTACGCATTTTTTATAAAATAAGGGCAAAATGCAATGAAGAGTGATTTTTAAACTTTTCCTTTTTTTAAATAATGGAAGGCTTCCCATTATTATGATGTTGTCTAGAAGACCAGTAAGTAACCCAGGTAAATGTGAGGCCTTGGGCACCACCCTGGAGCAGGCCCCCCTACCCACCCCCACTGCTGTGCAGCTGGTATTTGACAGAGGCAAGAGCCTCATGGCAGAGCATGAGATGTTCTGGGCTTGTGGAGTGGGATGTGAGTGGACGGTGGCTGTGGTCAGGACTCTGGCTGTCGGTGACAGAAACGGTTCAGGTGAGCTTTCGCAGAACCAGGATTTGAGTCGCTCACATACTGGGGAGGCAGGGGTGGAACAGCCAGGGACTCCCGACCCCGGCGACCCTGGGCAGCTCCCGAGCTCCCAGTTCTGGACCGAGAGGTCCCTTGTGCCCAAGCAGAAGTTGGGCCCAGGGTCACATCCGCCTGCCCTGCCCATTGTGGTGTGTGTGGGGGTTCTGACTGCCCGACTGGCAGTTCCCACCAGGACCACAGGCTTCAAAGGGCATCTTCTGAAAGAAGGGGGTTTCTGTGCAGACAGAAAACAGTAAATGGCCGATTCAGCAATGTTTTCCAAACTTCATTAAGTCTCAAATAAGAAATCTATTTATTTGAATTGCACCCCTGTCTATAAAGTCACAGAAGTTTTATAAAACGGTATCTACATCAACCACACACACACCACTATTTATCTTTAATTTCATATTGGGATACAGGGCCGCCCCCGAAGTCTTAGTGTAGTTTTAAGTCTTAATAACTGAAGAAGTGTAAATGCTACAAACCTACAAAATACATCAGTTGAGTATTTACTTATTTAAATTCCTTTTATACTTAGTTTCCTGACATTTGAATGCTGTGTTTTTCATTTTAAGTCTTTGTGAGTGCTGGAATCTGGACGGACAAGCAGGGAGAGGAGTCCTCTCCTGTGGGCACCTCAGATACCTGGTCGACCTCCCTTGAGGTCATGTCCAGACTGTCACGTGTGCCTCCAATCCTCATAAGATCACAAGGCTGGACTCACAAAGGCAATCCCTTTAGTCACGGACCATCCGCCCATGAATGGTTTTCCAAAGTCTGAAAATCAGCTAGAGCCCCTAGCCGGGGGTATTATATGAATCTGGATAAGAAACGTCAACATATTTAAAATGTAGATAACTAACCTTTCAAACGACATTTTTTGGTATGTTGGGAGCATTTATGCTTCTGAAGTTATTAAATCTTAAAATCACACTAAGACGTTGGCTGCACAACTTTTAAATACTAGTAGCAACCTCTAAATTGCTTTCGCGACTCACCGATGGGTCATAACCAGTTTTAAAAGTACCACACTTAAAAAGTCAAGTGCAAAATCCAAATGTAGACCAGCCTCTCCCCAGGGGGGCGCTGGCAGGTCAACTGACGCCGTGTCTCTTTGGGATAAAGAGGTCTGCCTTGGTCCTTGAATTTACCATCCTGGGTGGCAATTACCTGGGTCTATGTCTTTCCTGCCGGACTGTGAGCTCCTTCACGAAGGGGCTGTGCTTGCTTTTTTGTTGTTTTTCCTTTAGCCTTTGCGTCCCTCGACATAGTAGGAGAACTGGCCTACTCTCTAGTCTTGACCTTGGGCTTATTTCTGGGCTCCAGCCCTGATTAGATTAATCTGTTTTTCTTTCTGTGTTTTTTCTCTTTCTTTTTTTAAAGAAAAATATACATAGTAGCCCCAAGCTCACTGTTCAGAGATCCCTGTGTAGCATTTTAAAAATGCAATTCATGCCTATTATTAGAAAATCCAAATTATACTGAAATGTGTAAGATGGAGAGGAAAGGCCGCCCCCAACCAGCTCCTCTCCCCAAAGGCGGTCGCTGTTATCGGTGTCTTGAGTGTCCTTCTAGAAAACGTTTTCTCCGCATTTATGAGCGTGTATGTGCACTTCTGTTTTGACGTGCACACCAAGAATGTTGCACTCTCCACCCTGTGCTGCTTCTTGCTTCTCCCTTTGGTCATGTATCTCAGTGCGCTTTTCACATCGGTACGTAGGGTCGCCTCCCTTTTAAATTTTTTTTTTTTTAATTTTTAAAATTTTTATTTTTCTGGCTGTGCCGTGCGGCATGTGGGATCTTAGTTCCCTGACCGGGGATCGAACCCGTGCCCCCTGCAGTGGAAGCGTGGAGTCCTAACCACTGGACCGCCAGGGAAGTCCCCAGTCGCCTCCTTTTTAAGGCAGTGTTGCACAGTGTATGCGTGCACTGTAATATATTTAAGGTGTTAATATTTTGGTGAACATACCGGCCAAACTGTTTAACCATCATATACTTAACTATACTGTATTTAACTCCATGGATGAACATTTAGTTGTTCCCAGTTTTGTCTTGTTCTCCCCTGCACCCAGAGTCCTCGTATAAAAACCCAGATAGATGGTTTTCCAGCCCAGAGCAGATCCCTAGAACTGGGTTTGCTGAGTCAAAGGGGTGTCTCCGTTGTCCCCCAAAGAGGCCTGCCTTCCCCTGCAGCCACAAAGACGCTCTGCTGGGCGAAATCCCGGAGGCGTCTGGACACCCGAGCCCCAGGTGCTGGCCAGCGCTCAGGGCAGCGTGCCTCGCATCAGATGGCGCCAAGCCTGATGCAAACTGCTAAGTGGAGAAGCGCCAGCTCCTGCCTCCGGCCCTGCTCCGCCCGGCCGCGTCTTGTGGGGTCCAGCGAGAGAGAAAGTCACAACGAGAGGCCCTTTGGGTTTTTGCCACTTACGACTGGCTCTTGGGCTTTGTGCAAACTTTGCCTCCCAGCTGAGCTCTCTCTGCTTTGTTGGGGCGCCTGCCTGCCCGGCTTGCTGAGGCTGCAAACCGCTGGACCCCGGGGCCGGGAGCCTGAAGGCCTGGGTTTGGATTAGTCCACCGGCCCCCGTGGGGCAGCTCATTCACGTCCGGGCTCGCCTCTCCTAAACCTGCCGGCTCTGCCTTGTCTGCCGCTGGGCTTCCTCGGGCCGCAGGTCCCCTGGCCCTTCAGTCCCTCAGAGCCCCGGCACCCGCACCTCCCTGTCATCCTCCAACATTCCTGCAAGTTGAAGTCACTCCTGCCTTACACAAGGCCATCCCGGGACATTCCTTCCAGCCTTCTGTTTATTTTGTCCGTGTGCGTGGGAGAGAACCAGGCTGAGGGAGGTGGAGCTCCCATTTTGGGAAAATGGAGCCTGAAATGGTCAGGGATGGAAACAATGTTAAAAGAAGCAGAGATGGAGCCTCTGACCACAAACTTCTCTGTGACACCCAGCCCAGCCCGGACCCCAGAGCACCCGCCAGCTTTCCTCTCGTGCCTTTTGTTCTACTCACCATAGCCAGGAGTGGGAGTCACCCAGTCCACTTACCGAAGTGGCACCCACCACTTGACCAGCACCCACCTGGAAAAGGCAAAGGGACCGAGGTGCAAAGGTCAAAAATTCAGGCACTGACGTCCCTGTTTCCTTTTTGGCTTGTGTGTTTTGTCCGCACCGCATGGCTTGCGGGATCTTAGTTCCCTGACCAGGGCTTGAATCTGAGCCCACGGCAGTGAAAGCGCCGAGTCCTAACCACTGGACCACCAGGGAGTTCCCGCTGATGTCCCTGTTTCCACCTGCTGTTGACCGTGGCCCCCACTCAGGACCTCCTGGCCACGCTCAAAGGACAGCGCGGGTGCTGTGAGTGGTCAGGCTGGCCCTGGGCAGTCCCTTCCTCTCCCCGCGACGTCCTGTCCACCAATGCCCCCTCTCCCCGAGGCGGTCACCCGCTTCCGGTCCCCAAGCACATCTATCCTAAGAGCAGACCCAGGGGTCAGGTTGCTTTGACCGAGGGGTCAAACCCTGAATGACAGTATCAAACATGTAAATCAGGTGCGCAAGCACTGAGCCCTCCCCTTGTCTTGCAGGAAAAGGAGCTGGATGGCGTGGAGGGCCCATCCCTGGCAGGGCCTGAGGAAGACGACGGTGAGTGGGACCCGCGCACCGCTGCCCGCTGAGGCCGCCCGGATCGTGTCTGGCTGTGGAGGCTAGGCTGTGCCACAGCCCTTTGGATTCCCCAGCTGAGGATTTGAGTGGCAGGGGGAGGGGAGAGGATGGAGGGGGAGAGGATAGAGGAGAGGGGCTGCGAAGCCGTGTCTGCCGCAACCCAGAGGACACAGGCTGGAGCCCACTCCTCTCTGACCCCCTGCCTTCCTGCACCCATCTCCCTGACCACCTATGTGGCAGGCAGGATCTTAGTTCCCTGACCAGGGATCTAACCTGAATCAGTGCCCCCTGCAGTGGAAGCCGGGAGTCTTAACCACTGGACCACCAGGGAAGTCCCTGCTTTGCTCTTTTGGCCTTTACTTTTCCATTTATACAATGTGAGTTGTCTCCAAATACAGGTGGCCCGTCACTGACCTTCTGTTTCCTGCAGTGCCTCTTAACTCCTTTCTCATCCCCTATTTGTACATTTCACATTTCTCTCCAAATATCTCGGACCTATTTTATGGCGACTAAAGCCACTTACTGGGCCGCCTCCCGGGGTTCTGCAGGTTAAAGTCCCCCGGAGAGGAAACGCCTGATTCCGAAGCAGCTCCAGCTGACCAGCGTGGCCATCAGGTTCCAGGCAGCTAGGGGAAGAGAGAGGGAGTGACCGGGAGCATTGAGCAATTTTGACTTGACCGGGTAGAAGACAGTGTGTTTGCTGTGGCCACCCACGGGGACCAGTGTCCCAGACAGACAGACAGGACCAGACACAGTGTGGGGCTTCTGCTGGTTCTGTCATGTTTTATTTCTTTAAAGAAAAAAAAAAAAAAAAGCTGAAGCGAAAATAGCAAAATGTCCACAACTGCCGAACCTGTATGGCAGGTGCGCGGAGGACCTGCCACTTGCTGTGCTTCTGTGTGCGTCCGAGATATTTCATGTTGTTTTAAAAAGGGAGTCTGTTGCTGTGATTTTAAGCCAACAGCTGGCAGGAGCCCTGGAAAGAGAAGGTTGCAGGAATGCAGTAACCAAGGCTGGTGTGGGCCAGGCAGGCAGGGCTGGGCTGGGGGGATGGGGGGTGGGGAAGCTTCCCCTGAGGCCCAGCAGGGATGGGCCTTCAGTTTCTATCAATAGAGCCTTAGAGGAAGAGGGAGGGGCAGGAGGCTGCAGGGGGGCGGGGGGTGGGTGGGTGGGGTGGACATCAACCCCTTGCCAGGGGCTCTCCCTCCAGCTGTTGACTCCCCAGATCCTCTGCAGGAACCGTGGGCCTGGGGTCCGTCCCTGCCACGTTACTGGATCCCAGTAGTGATTTGGGGACACAGGAGGCAAGCGCCAAGGCTGCCGGAGGCCCCTGGGCCAGCACAAGGGGAGGCTGAGCAGACCCCTCTTCTGAAACCCTGTCAGACCCCATAGATGTGCAGCCCCACACCCAGCCGTGGGCAGTGTCTCCGGGCCCTCCGTCCTTATCTGACTGCTGCTCCTGGACCTTGCCCATCCACCAGCCGCCTCCTCCCAGCCTTGACAAGGCGGAGGCAGGAGAGATTTAGGGCCCCAGCTGTGAGCAGAAAACGTGAGAGGCCCCCAGCCCCTCTGCAGTGAGCCGCTCAGTGTCTGCTAAGGTGCCTTCCCTAAGCGGCTGGGTGGACTCAGAAGGCTGCACGAGGAAGTCCCCCCTCCCAGGGGGCTCCCACGCTGAACCCTCCTGGTTTAGCAAAATTGGACGCTGCCGTGGATCCCTCGTCGCACCATACGTGATTAAGTGAAAGCCTTTTCAAGTGGTTCGTTCCCTCTGGCTCGAAGCAGCATGGTCAGAGCGGCCCCACAGATTGAAACCTTGAGTAGTACCCAGCTGGCAGCATGTTTTATGTCTTATTTTTCTAAAACGTAGCAACACAATGACCTTGAAGTCGAAGTTAATCCGTCTTCTTTGTCCGTTGCCTCTTTCTGAGGTCCAGAAGCCAGCATGGTTGTGAGCTCACTCTGAGACTAGCTCCGTGTGATTCTGCCCCATGGCAGGTTCTTCCCTGACAACCAAACACCCAGGCCCCTCAAACGGCGGCCCCAAATTACTCAGCAGAGTTCCCAGATGCCCGGACACCGCAGCCCAAGCCCGTAGCCTTTAGAAGCTCCTGATGCTGTGGGCCCTTTGCTCAGCAGCCTGAGCTGAGCTCAGCCTGGAGGGAAGAGAAGCTGATGGGAGCGGGGTCTCCGGGGCTGGGGGGTCGGGGGGAGTGATCTGTCTGCGCTGAGCCCCAGCTCGCCAGGAGGAAGAGCCAAGGCCTGCCCTGGCAGCCTGGCTTCTCACCCCGTGTCCTCCTGTCCCCTTGCTTCCTGCCCCCCCCCCCCAACTGGCTTCCTTGCTTTGCTGGCTCTGTCTCCCCAGACCTGCAGCATCACCTGTAAAGCCCCTCCTGACACCCCCGCCCCCTGCTTAAACTTCCAAGCAGCCCCCTCCCTGCCTCTCTCTCCCCTCCTGCTGTCCTTTTCTGAAGAGCTCTCAGGACCTACTGCAAACTCTGTATTTTATTTTATTTTACTTACTTATCTATTTTATAAGATTTTTTAACATGGACCTTTTTTAAGTCTTTTTTGGGGCCACGAGGCATGTGGGATCTCAGCTCCCTGACCAGGGATCACACCTGCACCCCCTGCAATGGAAAGCAAAGTCTTAACTACTGGACCCCGAGGGAAGTCCCAAACTCTGTATTTTAATTACTCATCTTTGCTTGCTGTATGTTTTCTCCTCTGCTAAGTCCCCAGCACCGAGCAGAGTGCTCGCTAAGTATTTGCTGAATGAATGAAGAGCGAATTAATCCTGGTACAAACACGGTAACTGCTTCTGAGCCCTGGCGGCCAGATTCTCCTGCAAAGTCAGGCTGTGGTGAGAGCAAACACCACCCCAGCTACAATGCCTGGGTTCTGAATTTGCATCCAGAACCTTCTTTTAGCCCAGAGAGAACTCGAATCTCAGAGGCTGCAGCCTTTTCCTCCCTGGAGCCCACATCAGCCTGTCTGATCACTCGGGACAGCTGCCAGCTGGAGGAGGTCCGGGTGGCCCCAGGGCAGGATGTGGAGATGTTTGAGATCCCTGACACTGGAGTGACATAGAACAGAAGTGAAAAAGAATACATCCATGTGGGAGGGTGATTTGCTGGTCTTGCATTTCCCGTACTCAATTCTTTATACATTAACTGAAATTGGATAAGACAGGCACTGAGCCTCTATCCCCGAGGCTGACCGGAGGCCGTCTACCCTCCACCTGCTGGGCTGAAGGACCACATAAGGGCATTGCTTCCTAAGGGAACTCTCTTCACCTGGACACTCAGCCACGGGAATGCTCTAGAGCTCTTTCCTTTTCTGCCCTTGCAGCCTTCACCTGTACCTGCTGCCTCCTCTGGCCTAGCTTCCCTACATCACACATCCCTGTTTTCCTCTGTCCACACCCGCTGGTGTGCCTTCTTCAGACCTCTAGAGCTGCCCTTTCATTTGTTCCAAGGCAGCTACGGGGTCTGCTCTGGGACTGGCAAACCCGTTCAGCAATAAGTACTGGGGTTTTTTGGTTTGGTTTTTTCGGTTTTTTGGTTTTTGACCACGCCACGTGGCTTGCAGGATCTTAGTTCCCCAAGCAGGGATTGAACCCCGCCCTCGGCAGTGAAAGCGCGGAGTCCTAACCACTGGACCGCCAGGCACTTCCCTAAGTGCTGGTTTTAATGACCGATTTGAACACCGTGAGAACAGGCCACATCATTCCCAGGTCCCATTGTGGGCTGGATGCGTCGTTTCCGATTTTTAATAACTGGTTGCGGGGAGGGGCATAGAGAGAAGGGGCCTGCCGACATGATGCCCCTGGACGGCAGGGCGGGCACCCCCAAGCCCGGGAGACCCGAGGACCTTGGCAGGAGGGTCGGGAGTCCCTTCGGCCTTCTGGACCTGGGACCCGAGGAGAGGCAGGGAACCCAGCGCCTTAGCACAGGCTGCTTCCCAGAGATAAGGGCCCTCCGACTGTGTAATTAGCACAGCAGTCATGGGGAAGGGGGGGGTCAGGCTGAGGGGGAGAAAAGCCTTGCGGGCGGCGGCTGGGCCAGAGCGCTTGCTGGAGAGGGGCCCACAGGCAGCTCTGTGGACGGCTCAACCTGGTCTTGGAAGGGAACCGGCCTTTGGTGGATGGAACTGAATAGCATGGGTGGGGGTGGGGCGGCGATGCTCGCTTCACTCCAGCTGCCTCATCCCCGGTTCAAGTTCCCAAAAGAGTTCCTAAGCGGAAGTGGTGTGGGGGGAGGACCTGCCAGGCCCAGGGGAGGGTGAGCCGATGTTGTGGGCGTCCAGCGCTCTCTGAGGCTTAGGTGAGCTGGCCCGGGGTGGGCGTGGGGCCCATCTGCCCTATTTGAAGCGGGGGCGCCCTCTCCGGCCCAGGTGGTTCTCTGGAAACGCTTCTTTGGAAGGGAAAGGGGCCTGAAGTTGCAGGCGGGCCCAGCACCCTAACTGGCTCTTACTGTGTGTCCTCTCTACAGGGGGAGAGGCCTTCTCCTTCAAATACAGCCCCGGGAAGCTGAGGGGAAACCAGTACAGGAAGATGATGACCAAGGAGGAACTGGAGGAGGAACAGAGGTAGGCCGCCCACCCTCTTCGGGGTCGCTCAGCTTTCTCCGGTACTGGTACCGCCGTGAGCCCCCTTCGTCGCAGGCGGGAGAGGAGGAGGGCCTCCTGTAAGCTTCGCCAGCCCCGCACTCTTCTATTTCCGTTTTAGGGGTTTCTCCCCCCTGTCCTGGCAATAGTCGGCCAGGCTCGATTTCCCCCGACAGTCCCCTTGGGGCCCTCGGGAGGAGTGTGTGACGGTGATGGGGGGGGGAGGCCGAGCCCCTTCTTGCACCCCACCCCTCCCCAGCCAAAAGGGAAAGCAGATGCCTGGGAAGAGCCTGGAGCAGATCCGCCTGTTCACTTACATGGAGGGTTCATGACAAAACCAATCCATCACTGCAGGACACAGCATGATTCTTCCTGCTCATCCACTCGGCCACCAACCCCCCTCAGCACCCCCAAACCCCCCAGCCCAGGGCCAGCAGTCATTTGTTATCTGTTCTGCTCCACGGAGCTCTGAGGCAGTTGCAGCCACGCAGCTCCTCATTTTTCGAGTTGGGCTCTTGCCCCGCCAGCCCCCAGCCGGGCACCCATGCACACCCCTGGGCTTCCCTCCTAAGGAGCGGTGGGGACAGGCCATGGGGGAGAACCGGTGGTCTGATACGGGCCAGCCTGTGGCCTGGGGTCCTCTGGTTTAAGCACAGAGCTAAATGGGGGCCTGTGTTTTCTGAGCCCAGCAACCTGGAGGGGCTGGGGGATCACCCCCTACTTCCTAGCTAGTGTAAGCTGGGTTCCCCTACTTCCTAGCTAGTGTAAGCTGGGTTCTAGGGTCAGGAATGGAGGCTTTAGTATTCCAGGATGCAGACCTCAACTACCCTTTCATTATCACCAAGCCCACCCTGCACCCCTCAAGTCAGAAGGCCCTGTGCCCACGAGAACCCCCTTTCCCTTCCTGGAGCCGCCGCCGGTCCTTCCAAACCTGGCCTGGAAGGCTCTTCACCGGGGGCGGAGGGGTGGCAGGGTGAGCCCAGCCTGGGGAAGCCCCCCGCTCCTCGGTGCCCAGCTGCTGCCTCTGGGTGTGATCCGGTTTGCTGCCTTTATATTTCAGGATTGAGCTGACCTCTGACCTCACTTCCCTGTAGCAAGTTCCTTAGGTCCTGAGCCACAAATATCCTTGCAAATCCTTTTGGTAAGGAGACTGACTTCTTAGATTAGTGATGCCTCCCTCATCCTGTCTGTTACTGTGTCCCCATCACGACTGAATGTGGTCCAAACCTCTCCTCCTCCGCTGCCTTCATAACCAATTAATTCATTTCTGTGCACCCGGGCCTGCTCATTCTTCTCCAGCGCAGGGCTCCTGGGTGAACAGGCTCCCTTCCCAGGGCTGCAGGGTTCTTGGAGGCCCAGTTAACGGCATGTCCCTCCTGGGCCTAATGGGCCAGCTGGTTGGAGGGCCAGCGCCCCCTTGTGAGGCTGGGGGGGAACTGTCTTCCGCTGGACTGCGTGGTATCACGCCCGCAGCTTTCATCTTTCCCTGAGAAGGTAGAACGGTGCCCAGCAGAAACCCTGTGCCCCCAAGTTGTGGGTGAGGCAGGGTGTTATGATCAGAGCAAGGGCTGGTGGACTGCAGCCCTGTTTTTGTAAATCCAGTGTGACTGGAACAGGGCTGCGGTCACTGCTTTTCTGTGGTCTGTGGCAGCTTTTCCACTGCAGTGGCTGAGTTGCGTAGTTGCAGAGGGACCACGTGGCCCACAAAGCTGAAAAGAGTCAGTACGTGGCCCCTTCCAGAAAAGGTATGCAGCCCCAGAGTTAAGGATGGAGGGGGCTTGACGTGCCTGTGGCCCCTCGAAGGGCCCTGTGGACAGAGGCTGTGACCGGGACCCTGGCCCTATTCTGTGTGCTCTGCGGAGATGAGGGGCCATTAGAGTAGGAGAGGCCAGTTAGCCAACTCAGTGGCAGGGCTCGGGCCGGGGTCAGACTGCCACCGTCCCTGGGTTCAGTGCTGGGACCTCGGGGAGGGAAAGTCCTTCCTCCGTCGTGTTCAGACAGCAGGCTCTGCGTTGCCCAGGGGGGGTCTTTCCCTACTGGATCTTTGGGGGTCTCTAGATGAGTGGTTCACACTGAGCTATTCTGCGGGGTCGAGACTGCCCAAGCGCTGCTCTTGGGTGAGGGTTTCTCACCTCCTCACCTGCAGGCTTGGTTATCACAATCGTGCTTGAGCTGAGGAGGGACTGGTGGACTTCATGGTGAACACAGTCCTCCCAGGGTGGGGCTGGAGTTCATGTTCACTCTCATCACTGCCCCTCCCAGCATGCTCCTGTGGCTGTCTGACACGTCTGCCTGTGAGGTCCGCTTGCTCCCTCCTGCGCCTGCACGTGGTCAGCCCACTCAGCACTGCATGGGGCCCCCGACACCCACCCCTCTCGCATGTTCCCCGCATGGTGATGCTTGGGGTTGCAGAGGCTGGCAAGCGTGGCTTTGCGTTTTCATCTGCAGCACGGTAGTTCCAGTGGGGACTGGGAAAGCGGACGGGTGTGAGACAGCTCTGGTCCCAGCTGCGTCTAGGAAACTGCCTTTGGGATTGTCAGTATGAAAAATATTGTCAAACCACTAAAACCACAGGCCAGTGAAAAGTGTGTGCCCTTCCCTGCCTGTCAGATTCTTCTGGACCAAACTCTGCTTGCTTCTAATTCCCTTCCTGGCATTCAGCGTCCGCGTCAAGTTGCAAGCTGGTTAAAAGCCCATGCTGCAAACCCCTGACTTTAAATTCTTTACCTCGGCCCGCACAGCAGTATCTAGACCCTAAATCTAGATACTGAGGCCCAGAGTTCCTCAGAAGCTGCAGTTCACAGGTTTAGCAGTATCTAGACCCTAAATCTAGATACTGAGGCCCAGAGTTCCTCAGAAGCTGCAGTTCACAGGTTTTCAGGGCATAGCACTTGGTACGCAGGACCCAGAGAAAGAGACCCCAAATTCGTTCCTCCACGTGGTTAATGACTGGGCGTTCCTGTCCTTGGAGCAGCTCACAGATGAGATTCCTTCTGCCCAAGGGGCAGAAAGTGTAAGGCTTGTAAATCCAGACGTGCTGCTTAAGAAAGACGCTGCTTCCTCACCGTCTGCCCACCTCCTGCTGGGTCTCCCGTGGGGCTGGAGCTCACAGGCTCCCTCAGCACTGCCTCTGCCGGGATGGGGGTGCCGTATCCAGCCTCAGCGTGGCTGGGACACTGGGCTTGCAGGTTATGACTGCTCCCCGCGGCAAGATGCCACCCCCTCACCCCCAGGGCCAGTGAAGCTGGCGAGCTTGGCTGACTTCTAGCTCGGCAGCAAAAAGAAGAGGCACCATCGGCTACTCCTTTCCTTGTACACCGTCCCTTCTTCCCATCTTCTGGTCCAGGGGAAAAGTGGAACCCAGGAGGTAGACTAGGTTGGTTCTGATAGTGAGGACCCAGGACCCCAGCACCCATTCCATTCTGAAGGTCCCCAGGACTGGCCTGCCGTTTTTGGAAGTGCACACCACTCTAGTGGATGGTGTTTTGAAATGCATAACTGGCAAGGGTGAATGGCTATTCTTCCTGCTTTCTGCCCTCTGATGGGTCCACAAACCATCCACCAGTGAATTTCTAGGAACATGTGCTGACTCACCTCCACATGAGGGCGCCAGAGGGATAAAACGGAATCCCACCGGTTTCCCTCAGCGCTCACCTGGGTAAACCAGCGCTTCTGCATGTCCCTTGCAAAAGGTGGGCACACCATTTGTGTCATCTGGGGAGCACATGTCCTTGGAAGCCACTGTCCCCAGAAGGGACAAAACCTACCCAGCAAGGATAAGAAATAATCTATGGTGAGAGGACCGGCCCAGAGAGGACCAGCCCAGAGCGGCCAGAAAGCTGAGGATCTGACCCCCGCAGTCTGACCTACCTACCTAACTATCTGTGGCACCCTACCTGCCCACCGACCTACATGTGGACCCCGTGCCCAACAACACACCTGTGGGACCCTCCCTGCCCAACTACCTAATTGAGGACCCTCCGTGTTAAACTGCACAAGTGGGCCCCAAGCTGCCCAGCTACCTAACTGAGGATGCTCCCTGTCTAACTACCCATGTGTGGGACCCGACTTGCTCAACCACCTACATGTGGGACCCAAACTGCCGATATACCAACATGTGGTACCCTCCCTGCCCAGCTACCTACTGTGGAACCCTCCCTGCCCAACTACCTAATTGAGGACCCTCCCTGCCTAACCACCCACATGTGAGACTCGAACTGCCCAAATACCTGTAAGTGGGACCCTCCCTGCCAACCACCTACAAGTGGGCTTCAACCTGCTCAGCTACCCGCATGGGCACCCGAACTGCCCAGATACCTAAATGAGAGACGTGCCCTGCCCAAGTATTTACTCTGGGACCCTACCTGCCCAACTACCTAAAGTCTGACACTCCCTGCCTAACTACCTCCAGTGGGACCCTGCCTGTTAAACCATGTACAGGTGGGCCCTGACCTGCCCAGCTACCTAAAGTCTGACACTCCCTGCCTAACTACCTCCAGTGGGACCCTGCCTGTTAAACTACGTACAGGTGGGCCCTGACCTGCCCAGCTACCTTATTGAGGCTGCTCCCCGACCAGCTACCTGCAAGTGGGACCCAACCTGTACAACCACCTAAATGAGGGCCCTGACCTGCTCAACTACCTACAAGGGCACCCTACCTGCTAAACCACCTACAGGTGGGCCCTGACCTGCCCCTGTAGGCCTTGCAGACTTGGAACGGGGTCTCGGGCTGGCTTCGGTTAGTGGGCTCTCCCGCAGCAGGTGATGAGAGGCAAACTCCCCTGGGTCTGGATCCCAGCGTCTGGGCTGGCTTCTGCAATTCCAGACGTTCCCCTTCCTCACCCCGTTTCCCCCTTCCCTGCAGTACTTGTAAGATGGCATGAGTGAAATAAATTATCTTTTCTCCTTATTTCTCTTTACAGAACCGAGGAATAATGAAGTTATCCTTAGCCTCCTCCTCAAGGCTTTTCCTTTTGGCGTCTTAAAACTTGAGAGATAAAGTGGAATCCCCAGAGAGGAGCCAGCAGGCTCCTGGGGCGCATTTTCCCACATAAATCTGCCAGGACTAGGCCCCCATCCAGGACTTTCCTTGGCTGGGAGGATCCCGAATGCCCGTGGCGCTCCCCTGTAGAGGCGTTCCTCCCTGTTTGCCTGGATTGCTTTGTTAAGCTGAAGGGTTTTCCTGGACTTTTATTTTCCTTATCACTCAACCTTCCTGCCCACACACGCTCTGCACCTGAGATATCACCAATGTCAGCAATGCCATCATTTTTAAATCGGTGTAGTTACATTCCAGCCCTCCTGCTTTTCATCACCAGAGCCAAACCAGGAAAGACTTTGAGGTGTGATGGACAAATGAGGGAGCGCTGCCTGTGCTCGCTGCCTGGTCGACTGCCCTCCTTCCCCTTGGGGCCCGCTCCCCTCTCTGTCTTCGGCTGGCTCGGCTGTGGGGGCGAGAGCCTGATGATTGATCAGTGGGCAGCAAAGAACCAGAACCAGCTGTTGACTTCCTCTTGCCCTTACCCTCCGTTGAGAGCAGGCTCGGATCCAGCCCGCTTGTTGCTAAGAGGCCTTTTCATTGATGTTCCTACCAGCTCAGCAGAATGTCCACCTTCGCTTTCGCAGAAGCAATAATGATAGTGTTCGCTTAAAACAGCTGTCTCGATTCTGCCTTTTCCTAGGTTTCATAGATGAGCTAGAACTTCTCCAGATAATCAGATCAGTCCCAGATTCATTTCTTGGAATTTTATATTTGACAATATTTATACTATACCAAACTAATCTGTAGTTTTTAGATGTGTTGGTTAAAACATTTTTTGAAAGCAGTAAGTTGATAGAAAAAATTTTTTTTCTCCTCTATTTAGTGGAAGGCCGGGAAATGCCCACTGTCAGCCTAGGGCATGGTACATTCCCAGGGACCTTCTCCTCTGGGTCTAATACCTTAGGTTCACGGGTTTAGGACAGAACAGGCAACAAAGCAACAGCCACACAGAGCCATGTAGCCTGACCCACACAGCAGTAGCAACAGCAATGGCCTTGTCCAGGCCGGGGTCTGACTGAAAAACAGGTGACTCCTTCCACGTTATTAAGTTTGTCTGGACACTTTCTGAACGTGGCTTGTAGGCACCAAGCCTCACATACTCGCGATGGCTGGGATCTGTGTATTCAGCCTTTGTTCGGTCCAATAAACTTTGAGTAGATGGTCTTGATTACTGTGTGTTTATTTCAGTTTTGATTTTTAAAAAATCATCTTTTTGAACCCATTAAAATTTGAGCTCTCTCTCAATTTGTGCCTGTTACTCTCCAACACAGTGCGAAGTCCTAGGCCCACCCTCTTAAAAATATGCAAGCGCCACGGCCATTAAGAGACGCACAAGAGGATTTGTGTTCCTTTGGGGGGATGCCCACTCATACACCTGGATTGTGATTCCTTCCAAAGAGCTAAACACACAGCCTGTCAGTTCACAGTACTCCTTTCTTCAGGTGGTGGGGTACCGCGTACTTCTCACAGGCTCCTTCTCCTCCGGACAGGAAAGCAGACTGTAGAAATAACTTTCCCGGCGTGACTAAGAGAGGCTTGGATTTGGGACTTCAGTATTTCAGCTTCTAGATGCTGCTGTAGTCAGAAAACCAACTGTTAGCTGTTTGGGAGATACGGGGTTATTGCAGAAGGAATATGTTAGGACAAGCGTAAGACCAGACATCGATCGGATCCCCCTGTAGACAGGGTTGGGGTGCTGGTTGGACAGTGCTGTGCCGTGCAGGGCCAGGGGTCAGAGGCTGTGCTGAAGCTCTGCCTCCTGGTGGGTCTGCAGGGACCAGAGCAGACCCTGCCATTTGGTTTACGTCCTCTGAAGGTGGCCCGTGCCGAGCCAGTAGGGCGGTGTGGAGGGGGGGAACCGCAGAAGCCTGAAACCGAACGGGGAGCCCATGCCAGCACACAGCGCCCAGCCTCGCTGATGAGCACAGCGCAACAGAACAAACAAGAAGCAAACCGTGGCTGCAGAGTCTCAGCCCACCCTTTCGTGTTTGCACTCATGGGAGGTGTCCCGTGCTGATCAGATGGTGTGGCCCAGCTGCAGAGAGAGAACAGAACATCACTCCCAGCATCCCCCCGGCCCCCCAGCCCGTGTGTGGTGAACATAAGGCCGATCTCCAGCCAGGCCTGTTCCCTGGTAAAAGGGCCAGGGCCCCTGCTGGCTATAAGGTGTCTTTGTTGTGCAAACTGGAAAGAGGCGCCCCTTCCTCTGGGCAGCGAGACCCCACACCCACCCTTGTCCCTGGGCCAAGCACCCTGTGCACACATCTGTATGCTCCCGTTTCCCAGCCAACTGTGTTTCTTCTTCCTCCACTTTTGGCTCATCCCTCTAAACGAAGGCTGTTTCTAACATGTCTCTTCATAGGCTCTCTAGCCGCCTAATGGAGCACCTCTGCTTCCTTGTGGCCTCCCGGGGAGGTGTGTAGTCAACATTAAAGAGAGGCCTGGGAATTCCCCGGCGGTCCAGTGGTTAGGACTCCGAGCTCTCAACTACCGAGGAGCCGGGTTCGATCTCTGGTCCGGGAACTAAGATCCTGCAGGCCGTGCGGCATGACCGAAAAAAAAGGGAGGCCCACGGGGAAACTGTAGCACCGAGAACCTGAATGATAACTTGGGATCCCCAGATCTCCAGGGTAAACCCAAGACTTGGAACCCCAGTTTGCAGAAGTCTCAAGTTAAGTTTTTTTAGACCAAATCAGCTCCTGTGTTAAGAGTGGGTTTTGTTTTAGTTTCATTTTCTTCTTATTCTGGAAAGCAAAGCAGTAATACCGGAGTGAGGAGTGTCCCGACTCCACGGGATGTGCACGGCCTCTCTCTCTCTCTCCCCTGGTTTGGGAGCATCTTTTTCCTCTTTATCCTTTCTTCTTGACAGAGTTCAGAAAGAACAGCTGGCTGCCATCTTCAAGCTCATGAAGGACAACAAGGAGACGTTTGGCGAGATGTCGGACAGCGACGTGCAGGACCAGCTCCGGCTCTACGACATGTAGGCGCCTCCACCCGTCAAGACGCCGCCACGGCGGGGCCGTGACTCTGCCCCAGCCCAGGACCGGAGCCCGCGCCACTGTCAGACTTCTGTAGGCTTCAGTTTATCTCATATACATAGATGTAGAGGTAGATCATATACAGAGTTGCTCAGTTCTTGCAATTGAGGTATCATGTCACAGGAATCAGGACTGTTGTCTTCAGAGAAGAAAAATCCCTGACTTGCTTGGCTTCTGCCTGCTGGTGAGCTTCCAGCTGTCACGCGGGCTCCCCTCCGAGGCTGTCCTCTGATCCAAATTCGACCTTCCGTGCAGACCCTGAGCAGGCAGCGGCCCAGAAGGGCTGGCTCGAAGCCTCAGCAGCCCCAGCACGTGGTGTTGAAAGGATTCAGGGGTGCTGTGGGATGGGTATCAGGTCCCACTGCCTGAGCATCCAGTCTAATAACACTACACCTTCTTCTTCCTTAGAAGGATTTCTGGACACTTCTGTAACTGTATGGAAGCAAGCGGTAGGGGAGCATCCCTAAAAAGCAAAAAGTCTGATTCAAAGGCTCACCTTCGATCCTGGACCAAAGCAACAGTATCAGAGTTAAGACCCTCTAAGTCTCTCTTATAATTAAGACTTCTGTGAGTGCTCATCACACACCTAGACCTGTGCTAGACGCTGTCAATGGAAATAAAATACACAACACAGTCCTGCCTTTAGCGAGATTAAAGTCGTGTAGAGGGGAATTCCCTGGTGGTCCAGTGGCTAGGACTCGGCGCTTTCACTGCTGACCCTGGTCGGGAAACTAAGAAGCTGCGAGCCGTGGCGCGGCCCAAAATAAATAAATACATAAAAATAAAGTCCTTTGGAGAAGCCAGGCATGTGTGCAGGAAAAGAGAACCTCACAAGTCAGCATTCAATAAAATGCCAAAATGACCTCACAGAGAGAGCCTCGGCCACCTTAGCACATCAGTAAAGTTCAGTGAGTCAGTGAGTGCATGACGACGGAGATAACAGCGATTCTTCCGTTCTGCCCAGGTCCTGTATCTGATCACCCCACTGGCAGAAAAATTCACAGCAATCTGGATTTAGGAGGGTACGCTAAAGGGACAACCTAAGAAGGTTCTTGAGAATATTTTTTATTTGCTGAAATAAAACTAAACACAAAATTAAAAGAAGCAGTGGCGTTTTACGTGCCACAATTTAATAATTATCACGGGATCACAGTGAACCTTCTTTTATCCTCTCTTGCTTGTTAGGGTTTTTCCCAGGCCTCCCCCGCATCACTGTAACTGCTTTTGCTTCTTTGCTGGCAATCCATAGCAGGAGGGTCTGATCTGTGTGTCTGTTGTTATATCCAAATGTCAGTTCTTTTTTCTTTTTTTAAAAAATATTTTTATCTTTTTTGTTACTGCTTTTTAAAACTGTTATGATTTAAGTATTGTTTGTTCTCTCTCTCAGGTCCCAAGGACCCCCCTGGGTTGTTTTTTATCTCCCTGCCCCCTAAATGCATGTCAGCAGAACTTGCACTGCCCTGTAGCCACTTTGTATCTCTTTCTTTACCTCCTTCTTCCAGTTCTTCTTCTCTGATTATACCAAACAAACAGAAATGACTCGTGGGTACGTGAGTCAAAATTCTCATGGCTATGGGAAAAGTAAACTGAAGGAACTTTTCTATACTTGGTTCAGCTAAGATGTTCCAACTGCAAAGAACTGAAAACTCCAACTCAATTGTCTTAAACAAAAGGAGAATTAGGGCACAGGAGGAGTCCAAAGGCAGAATGCCTGTAAGTCCATTAGGGTCAGGGCCCAAGCTACATTTCTCTTAACTTGGTCTTCCTTGCACTGTGGGCTTTGTCACAGACCAGCTCTCCTCATGGTTGCAAGATGGCTGCAGGAGTTCAGATATCACATCGAGGAGCAGGAAAAGGGCCATCTCTTCTTTGTGTCCTAGGAGTGAGGGAACCAATTCAGGTGCACCCTCCCCTTTTGGGTCCCAATTGGCCAGAATGTCATGTGTCCATGCCTTCACCAATCACTAGCAAGGAGATGGGACCACCATGGTTGGCTGAGATGCCTGGGGCTGGGGCCGCATCCCCTGAACACTTAGCCATCCAGAGGAGGGGGCCACTGGACCTCACTGGGTCTCTGTGAGAAAGGGGTGGGAGGGATGGTACTGGGTAGACAGGACCTGTCACCTGGTGGGGACTTGGAAACCAGGGTCTGGAGTGCCCAGAATATGTGACACTCTTCCTGGGTGGTGGTTCTGTTGCCCAGGTTCTGGGCCTCTGATGCTTTGTGGAAGCACTGCTGGCTTGCTACAATTTTTGGGCGGCTCTGATGCCTTTTCCAGATAAGCTCCATCTTCTGTTTATATGATTTCTGTCACTTCATCTGCTTCACTGGCACACCAGTTGCCAGAAGAGTCCTCTTAAAACAAAACCCATTTCCAACTGACACCCATATGTCCCACCAGATCTCAGTATTGCTACTAGTCAGGAAAATCAAAGCACCTTCGAAAAAATGTACCTGCAGACTCAGAATTTGTTCTTAAAAGTTCCCGGGAGTCAATGCGAGAACTTAACAGATGACCATAAGATAACAGCCTACCCTGCAAGCTGAAAGCAAAAGGAAACATTTGTTTGTCCATAAGTGTCGGGAGGACGAAAAATCGATACCATCTGGGCCACTGCATCGTCCTTAACAGAGAACCTTGTCAAATTTTGGATTTTTGTCAATTTGATAGGTCAAAAATGTTAGCTCAGTGAAATTTTAATTTGCATTTTTCTTACTATGTAAAAGTTTGCACAACCATTCAAATATTTAGGTGCTCCTTGCATTTTTTTCCCCCTGTAAAGTGCCCGTTCCTGTCTTTTCCTGTTTTCTATTGACCACCAAACACTTAATCTCAGGTTTAATTCACCGAACAGCACCCATTTCCGATTATCTGGCCATAATTTGGGGTACAGCACCCGTCATCCTCAAGCCCTGATCCTGAGTTGAGAAGGGAACCTAGATAATTCCAGGAAAAGCTCACCAAATTCAGGAGCCTTAGTGGGAGTCAAAACACCAACAACAGTAGAGCTCCGTCTGCAGTACGATTTCAACCAAGTGTTAATTGCCTATTTTATATACTCTGAAGAACCACTCACCCGCAGATTGGACCAATCATTCTCCACGGCCAATATCCTTAGCGGCGCCTCAGTGGTTCAAGCATCTGCCAATCTACTGCGAAGGCGGAACTCTTGATTGCCATTGGGTACCGCATCCTCCCATCGCTCCCCGCCTCCACCCGAGCCCGCTTCCCTCTGAGGTGGGAATTCCGGATGTCCGGTCGCGTCCAGACAGGTTTCCTCAGTGATTGACAAGGGCCTTTGTCCAATAAGGAGTGCAGGCTGGCTCATCCCGCCCACACGCGGTCTTGCTTAGATCCTCCACGGCGGAGGCAGCCGGGGACTGGTTAGGGGCGGGCCTCTCGGCCCGGTGGGAGCCCCCAGGGCTTTCTTGGAGCCCAGCCACTGCCGGCCGCCAGCCCCTCTGGGCTCAAGTCAAAAGATCCCTCCTCGAAACAAAAAAAAAAAAAAAAAAAAAGATCCCTCCTCGAACCGAGTTCCCCGCCGCGTCGGGGTGCGGCCTGGCTGTCTTGACTGGGCCTGAGCTGTCTTGACCGGGGCCACCTCTTACTTCCCTACCGAGGCCAGGTTCCCACAGCTTAGCAAACAGCAAAGCCTGAGCCGCGCACCGAGCTAGACCCAAGATATGAAGACGAATTCGAGCCGGTCCCTTCACCCCAGGAGCCCACCACCACCACTACCTTCCCCCCAGCACGCCCCAAGCCCGCCCTAGACTCCCAGACCACTGTCCCACCTCCGAATCCAACACACCCCCAAACCCCCCTGTTATTCACGTTCCCATTATCCCCGCGCCCAAGGCAAAATCCAGGAGATCCTTCTGATCAGGCAACTGCACGCACCCATATATTCTCACCAAGGTGTCTTTGGCATTGGGCTGACCTTCAAGAAGGTGCAAGGAGAAATGAGTCACACTCTCCCACCTGTGCTCACCCTTTCACGTTATGCCCAAGGCGCTTAAGCTAAGGTTTGCCAAAGCAGCTGCTGAATAAGTGTGAAGATCAAGTTGGACTCACCACCTGGCCTGAGTGATCAAATTGTTTCCATTCCGACACCCAAATCCGGCCCACTGGAGGCTCCACAGCCTTAGAGGTTTCCCACCAACATCGAGTCTTTGGGCCTGATGGTGGCCTGGGTCCTCTACAAATGAAAAAGAGAGCCATGCCCCAGAGTAGGTTGGGTCATCAGGGGTTACTGAACTGTTAAAAATCCATCTGCAATCAGGGTTTTTTTGGTAAATTTCATTTCTCTCATCTCCTTATGTACCTTAATTACTTTCTGTTGAGCGCTCCAGCAGGGGACAGGTTATATTGACAGGTTGTCAGTTATTTAGCTTCTTCAAAGGTTGATCATATTCACCTCAGAACTGTGTTAGGCGGTGTCTTTGGTTCCCTTGTAATCAGCTTCAATGATACTGCAAGTTGAGTTTCAGGAGAGGAGACAGCTGGCAAGGGGAATGAAATTAAGAAAATTGTTCCAGGAAGAAAAGGTTTAATGAAGGAAATGGGAGCAAAGGGACAAAACACATAGGATTCAGATTTGAATATTGAGTGGTGTGAATTGGCACATTTACCCTTTCAGACATTTATTGAGTCTGTCTTCAAGCAAAAACGCTATGCTGGATGATGTAATGCAAAATGCCTAGGTGAGAGGAAGGTTCACTAACTTTTTGGAGCAAGTGCTAAAGGCAGAGAACTGTGTGCCTTGCCAACGCTCTCTCATGAATCTTCACAACAACTCTGGGAAGGACATAACGTTCTCCTTCTACAGAAGAAGAAAACAAGATTCAAAAAATACTGATGATCCAATTTAAAAGAAAACGAGCAAAGGATCTTAATAGACTTTTCTGCAAAGAAGACATACAAATGGCCAATAAGCACATGAAAAGATGTTCAGCAGGCAAATGAAATGTAAATCAAAACCACATGGAGGGCCTCCCTGGTGGCGCAGTGGTTGAGAGTCCACCTGCCGATGCAGGGGACACGGGTTCGTGCCCCGGTCCGGGAAGATCCCACATGCCGCAGAGCGGCTAGGCCCGTGAGCCATGGCCGCTGAGCCTGTGGGTCCGGAGCCTGTGCTCCGCAACGGGAGAGGCCACAACAGTGAGAGGCCCACGTACCGCAAAAAAAAAAACCACATGGAGACACCACTTCAGGATCCCTAGAACGGCCATAATAAAAAAGACAATAACAAGTGTTGGTGAGAATGTGGGAAAATTGGAAGAGTCACACACTCTTGATGGGAATGTACAATGGTGCAGCTGCTTTGGAAAACAATGGCAGTTCCTCCGAATATTAAACAAAGAATTGCCATGTGACTCAACAGTTCTACTTCTAGGTATAAACCTGAGGAAGTGAAAACATACACCCGTGCTCACCACAAAAAGAAATGGTGATTATGTGACGTGATGGAGGCGGAAATCATTTTGCAATATATGTGTATGAAATTAATCCATTGTACACCTTAAACTTATACAATGTTATATGTCAATTATAGCTCAATAAAACTGAAGAAAAACAAAAAAACATGTCCACAGAAAAACTTACAAATGAACGTTCATGGCAACATTACTCATAAGAGCTAAAAGGTGGAGACAAGCCAAACATCCACCAGCTGAAGAATGGACCAATAAAATGCGGTAAATCGATACAACGGAATATTACTGAGCAAGAAAAAGGAATGAAGTAGTTACATGCTACCACATGGATGAATGCTGAAACTATTACACTAAGTGAAAAAAGCCAGATACAGGACCTCCCTGGCGGTCCAGTGGTTAAGCCTCCGAGCTCCCAATGCAGGGGCCACAGGTTCGATCCCTGATCGGGGAAGATCCCGCATACCGCATGGTGTGGCAAAAAAAAAAAAAAAAAAAAGCCAGATACAAAAGACCACATATTGTATCATTCCGTTTATATGAAATGTCCGTTTATATGAAATTTATAGACACAGAAAGTAGATTAGTGGTTGCCTAGGGCTGGGGGTTGGGTGGCAGGGAAGAGGATTGACTGCTAACGGGTACAGGGTATTTAGGGGAAGGGATGAAAGCATTCAAAATTGATCATGATGGACTTCCCTGGCGGTCCAGTGGTTAAGACTCTGTGCTTCCAATGCAGGGGGCGCGGGTTTGATCCCTGGTCAGGGAACTAAGATCCCACATGCCACATGGTGTGGCCAAAAAACCCCGAAAAACGGAAAAAAACTGATCATGATGATGTTTGCACAACTCTGTGAATATACTAAAAACCATTGAATTGACTGCTTCAAATAGAGGAATGGTATGGTATATGAATTATACCTCAACAAACCTGAAATATATATAGTTCTTGATTCTGATATACACAGGTTTTGCTTTTGGTTGTGTCTGGTGGCATTCCAGTCCAAGTGGCAACATGAGCACGTATTGTGGACGCCTCAGTAATATTTTGATTTTTTTTTTTTAATCTGTAACCATGAGGGAAAAAAAGACATGCCTTGGGTGTGTAACAACACAACTAATGTTTACTGTGAGCTTGTGCCTGGCTCTGTGACGAGAACTTGATGTTCTGTGTGATACAGTCCTTATGAGAAAAGTGCTGTGTGGCAGTTTGGGCCCCCGGGAAACCAACTCCGAAGTGGAGATCTGCACAGAAGAGGCTCATTAGGGAGTGCTCCTGGGATCAGCACCCAAGGGAGGAAGGGAAGGGGCAGGACTGGGTCGAGGGAGAAGTTGGATCCGACAGAGTCTCAATGGAGACTGAAGCAGACCCTGTGGGGAGTTTTGAAGATGGGATGGCCCTTCAGAGCCTATGTGGTGTGAGGACCAGGCCTTAATACAACCTTGTGCATCGGCCAGTGGATGCTAGCTGCTCCCCGGGGAAGATGCTGGCTGTTCTCCCCAGTGAAGCAGCTCACCAAAGGGGCTGACAGTGGGGGAAACAGCCTTCATTCCTGATGGGGAATCTGGGTGGCACGTCAAAGCATCCATCATGATTATTATCTGAATATTACAGATAAGAAAGTTGAAGCCTAGAGAGGCTAAGTAACTAGCCCAATGTGACAGGTGAGTATGTCGCAGGAGGCATTCAAATCTGAGATTTGGAGGAGGCTGGCTGCAGAGCTGAGGGCTTTTAGCTAAACTGCCTCTGCCCTGAGGAACTTTGAGAAGCTAGGATGGAGAAGAGAACCACAGCCGTGTACTGCAGAGGACTGCTCCCTCCAGAGGCGCTGCGCAGCCAGGAGTGGTGAGTTCCTGGAGCAAGGGCCCCTCTGGGGCCACCAGTAGGGTGGCTTGTTAGAAAACTGCAGGATTCTCCACCCCACGCTCCTCTGGTCCAGCCCCAAAGCGCCAAGCTCCCCTCCCCAAGAAGACATGCTATCGAGCCACCTTCTGCTTCTGACTCCTCCCTCCCACCCACCTGGCAACCCCCCAGCCCATAATGCAAACAGAGACCACATTAAAAATGAACAGGGAGTCTCATATCAGGGAGATGAGCAGGCAACCGAGTAAACGGGAAGCTAGAATGAGACTGCCATCGCCTCGTTTTCCATAAATAATATAGATATCAGACACCAAAGATGGGGTCAGGCAAAGGAGATCATCTCTGAGAACGTTGGAATTATTGTTTTTCACTTACACACGGTATCAGTCAGAGCTCCTCCTAGTAATAGAAACCAATTCCAGCGGATTCAAGAGGAAGAGGAATATATTTAAAAGAAACTGGAGCTTAGATCACCAGGAGGCCTGGAGAACCAGAACTGGTCCCTCGAGGACAGTGATGCTTCTGGCACCCAAACCTTGCAGCTGGCTTCACCGACCCTCTTGGCCAAGGACCCTCTGTTAGCTCCTGCCGGCTGCCCCGGGAACTCTGTTGTGTTCAGACACCTCCTCAAGCACCTTCCACAGTCTCTTCTCTTTGGACTCAGCCCTTAGGGCAATCTGGAAGTGCAGGGAAGCTCTCAACCAGTGGGATGAAGGCGTCTTGGATAAATGCCCCAGGGTGCCATCCTTGGGGCCCTCCTGCATGGTCCCCAGCAGGCGTGAGCCTGGTTGCTCACAGAGGAAACAGCTCAACAATGCTCCCTTCACTGGCTTTTCCTCCTTCCCTATCTCAGCATCTCACACTCGACTCCTTCACTCCTGCTTCCTGGGGACACTTCCCAAATAAACTCCCTGCACTCAAGTCCCGACTCAGGCTCTGCTCTCTGGGGAGCACAAGCTGAGACACACACACGTACTAAAAGTACCAGAAAAGGCCTGGTTACAACCACATTCATGACAGATAGGGAAGAATGGAGAAGAATGGAATTAGGAAGGGGGACAAAGAGGATTTTAACTTAAATCACCATAAAGTTTGTCTGTTTCTACAAAATACATATATCACTGAAGCAAAAATGAAAACATAAGGACATTTTTAAACGTTGGGTATTACCACCTCCCACCCCTTTAAGGAGGGCTATTATCCAAAAAACCCCCCATAGAAAACCAGAAATGAGGGACTTCCCTGGTGGTCCAGTGGTTAAGAATCCGCCTTCCAATACAGGAGACGTGGGTTCGATCCTTGGATGGGGATCTAAGATCCCACACACCGCAGGGCAACTAAGCCCGTGCGCTGCAACTACTGAGCCTGTGTGCTGCAACTAGAGAGAAGCCCGAGCGCTGCAACGAAGAGCCTGCGCACCGCAACTAAAGATCCTGCACTAAGACCTGATGCAGCCAAAAATAAATAAATAAATATTTTAAAAAGGAAGAAAGAAAGATAAACAGAAAAGAACAAGTGTTGGTGAGAACTGGAGAAATTGGAACCCTTGTGCATTCCCTGTGCAGCCTCAGTAGTTGTGGCTCGCGAGCTCTAGTGCACAGGCTCAGTAGTTGTGGCGCCCGGGCTTAGTTGCTCCGCGACATGTGGGATCTTCCCGGACCAGGGCTCAAACCCGTATCCCCTGCATTGGTAGGCAGATTCTCAACCACTGCGCCACCAGGGAAGTCCCAGTGCCATGTTTAGTGGTGCCAGGATTGGCCAGAGGAGTCATGTGGTGTCAGCCTGATCCCTCCAGGATCCCGCCTCATGGTTTTAGCATTCACTGATGAGCATTGCCTTAGGGTTTGCTAAGATGGTGGTTTTCTAATTCTATTATTCCTCCTGCACTTATTACTGGAATTCTGTAAAGAACTTTCCTTTACCAGTTCTATGATTTCACTAAAATAGTTTGAATAGGAAAGAAAATTTTTTACCTCGACTCCTGTGAGTCTTTTTTCCCTTTGGTAATTTTTTAAATTTTGAAATAATGTTTGACTTACGGAATTGTTACAAGAATAGGATAAAGAACTCTCATAGACCCTTCATCCAGATTCCCCAATTGTTTGCATTTCACCCCTTTTGCTGACTCATTTTCTCTTTCATATATACAACTTTTAACTATTGGAGAGTGAAGTGCACACATAATGCTCCTTTACCTACAAATACAATGGTGTGTATTTCCTAAGAACAAGGACATACCCTTAAATAATCATGAACAATGGTTGATGTCAGAAAATTAACATGGATACAATGCTATTATTTAATCTATGACCTTATTCATGGTTTGCCAGTTGTCCCAACAAATCTTTTATTTAAAAAAAAAATTCTATTCCAGGATCAAGGCCAGGATTCAGCATTGCATTTCATCTCTTTTTTCTTTAGTCTCCCCCAGTCTGGAATGGCTTCTAAGTCTCCTGGTCTTTCATAACCTTGACATTTTTGAAGAGTACAGACCAGTTATTTAGTAGATTCTGTGAACTTCTAACGCGATTAGTCTTTGATAGCTTCCTTGCTTTCTGGCATAACAAGATGTCCCAAGTTCATCTGTACCTTCCCTATTCCCTATCCTAAAGGCCATTTCTCTAAAGATCCCTGGATTCTTTCAGTGGGAAACGGGACATAGAGATGGGAACTGAATTCTGATGACACTGTTAATGGGGACGAGGCGTGAGTGAGGGTAATGGGAAGGTGAGCAGTGCCCGCTGAAGCAGGGCTGCCCCCAAACTGTGCCCCAGACCGCTCGTCTCGGGGAACAGCATTTTCAGGCTGGCCCTTGTGGACCAGTTTTTCTGACTGGGAGAATCAGGGGGAACGTATGGTCCTTCTGCACTGGCGTGGCTTTGGGTATGGTTCACCCAGTATAATCCCTGAGTTGTTTTCCTACTCCTTTTTCATTTTATGACTTGTGAGATTTACTTGTCTTTTCTTTCTTTTTTTTTTTTTTTTTCGGTATGCAAGCATGTGGGATCTTCCCGGACCAGGGCACGAACCCGTGTCCCCTGCATCGGCAGGCGGACCCTCAATCACTGCGCCACCAGGGAAGCCCTACTTGTCTTTTCTTATCTAACATTATTGATTTATTGGAGGTGCAAACGCAGAACTGGGACATCAGGAGGCTGTCAAGGAAGGGTTAGAACACCGGTATAAACATTAGGTGATTGAGCAAAGCAGAACTGCAGCCATAAATACACACAGAGGCACAGAGGAGTCGATTTGCCCCAGGCCGGCCAGCCTGCCTGTGCATCTCTGGAGGCCACTGTTCTTAGCAGAGTCCTTCCCGTTGTGCTTAGACGGGCTCCTGACTCATTGGGAATATGGCTGTTCTACTATCAGCAATCCTGTCTCTTGTTCTTATGAATTATCTAAATGAACAAATTTCTTCAGTGATACGCAGTCCTGGGTCCTGGGTTCCTACCATTCCACTGTCCCAGGGGCCACAGCTCCCAGGGAAGCGGGAAGGCTGAAGTAAAGGGACAAGAAGAGGTCACCTGCCTACCCTTGGGATGCTAACGAGACTGCACGTTTGCCTTATATGTTTTCCATAATGAAGGGCAGCAGGAAATGCTCCAGGGCTGTCTCAGGACAGAACAGCAAGTGTCAGAGAGAAGGGAGATTGGGGGCATCAAAGGAGCAGGGGGCGGGGGCGGCTGGGGGGAGGCTGGGGGGCAGAAACTGTGGTCCAGACGAGAATCTAAGTGCAGCCATTTCATTGAGCCTCAACTCAGTTCTCTATTTTCTAAGCACCACTTCCCACCATTCTAGGCTAACTACCTTTCCTGTCCCTTGCAATGTCTTGGGCAGGTTCAGACACTTTAGGCTGTTAAGACTCAGGCCAGCTCTGTTTCAAACTTCACTTGCACATGTGACTCACAGCTTCGACAGCTCCTCTCCCCGAACAAGCTGGGGCACTGACCCTGGTTGCTGCGAGAATGCGGGAGACTGCGGGTGGGTGTGGTCTGGTTCTGTGATACCTCCCACTCCCTCTCTTTTCAAGGCCTAACTTCTTAGCTTCCCTGGTGTAGAGAGCAACAAATGGAAATGGAAACCGCTGGGGTGGGAATTAAGGGGGAACAGATCCCTTAATTTAACCTGCTGTGTGTCCAAGACAGGGAGGGCCCCAGGTCTGGCTGGGTTTAGTTCTACCTACTACTCCTCGTCTTTGATGATAGGGTGGACTCTGCATAGATGCAAAGATTACATAAGACATGTAATAAGTGTCATTGACCAAATCTTGGTAGGGTACGTGTGAGTGCAGAGGACAGAGAGGTCAATTCTAATTGGGGTGTAGAGGGACTTAACCTGCTTTAGTTTCATAAACAACCCAAGAACCAGTGGATTCCAGAAGCTTTAGGAGCCCTATCTGATACAAGAGTTTCATCTAGTACATGAATGATGATACAGGGCAAGACTGTTTCAGACACAGTATGAATGACTTATTCATGAAGATGAGTCCCACTTGGTTTCTCCTGCCTTTAGTGGTTTCTGAACTTGTATGCTGGTGAAAGTTCTGGGAGATGAACAGAGCTGACATGGAACATTCCTCTTCTACACTTAAAAGTAGTGAGCCACTCAACTGCCAAGACATGGAAACAACCTCAATGTCCATCAACAGGTGAATGGATAAAGAAGGTGTGGTGTATATATACACAATGGAATACTACGCAGCAATAAAAAAGAATGAATAGTGCCATTTGCAGCAACATGGATGGACTTAGAGATTATCATACTAAGTGAAGTAAGTCAGAAATGAAAAACAAAAAACAAACAAACAAAAGAAATGAAAAACAAATACCATATGATCACTTATGTGTGGAATCTAAAAAAAAGACACAAATGAACCTATCTACAAAACAGAAACAGACTCACAGACATAGGGAACAGACTTGTAGTTGCCAGCGGGGTCGTGGGGGTGGAGGAGGGATGGATTGGGAGTTTGGGGTTAGCAGATGCAAAGTATTACACTGTATATAGGATGGATAAACAGCAAGGTCCTACTGTATAGCTCAGGGAGCCACATTCAATATCCTGTGATAAACCATAATGGAAAAGAATATAAAAAAGAATGGATATATATATATATATATATATATATATATATATATAAAACGGAATCACTTTGCCATACAGCAGAAACTAACACAACATTGTAAATCAACTATACGTTAATTAAAAAAAAAAGAGACAGAGAGAAAGACAGGGCACACACGATTGAGAGATTGGGAGATTATGGGAATAAAAAGTGAATTGGAAAAACGAAAAAGTGGTAAGCCACTGAACATCACAGATATTTGCAGAGCTAGTTGGGACCTCAGAAGGCACCTGGTCAACCAGTTCATGTTCCAGATGATGACGTTAAAGTTCGGCTAAGCCCTGGGGCCATCCAGTGTGGTGGTGCAGGTGCCCAGGCTCCCTGGGTTCAAATCCTGGCTGTGCTACTTCCTAGCTGAATGATCTTGGGCAAATTACTGTGTATTCATTTTCTTTATCTGTAAATGGGGGCTTTAACTACCAACTTCATGGGGTCGTGTGAAAGGAAAATCAAAACGGAGTTGGTATTGCCAAGAGCACTGAAATGGAGGCCAGTGAAGAAGTGTGACTTATGCACGTCTCAGCCCGGATGGAATCTGAACTCGGATCACTTCTTGTCTTAACATAGGCATCCAGATATCTGCCCAATATTCCAGAAACTCAAGATACTTATTGGATCCTTACTTGAAAATAAGTCCATTGGAAAAAAAATTTATAAGAAAATGAATCTGTATCTGAAGGGTGACATCAGTAATTAAGCTTGAGAAATTAACTAGATATTGTTAATATATTTGACAAATGAACAGCAGGGTTTTGAATTATAAAAGAAAAGAAATCTGCGCTGAGGTTGAAAAGTATACTGCTGATGTTTGGGGAATTTTTTTAAAATAAATTTATTTATTTTTGGCTGCGTTGGGTCTTCATTGTTGGGTCTTCATTGCTGCGCGCGAGTACGTAGCCCCTGCTCTCCACAGCTAGAGAAAAGCTCACATGCAGCAACGAAGACCCAATGCAGCCAAAAGTAAATAAATAATAAATAAATAAATTTATTTTTTTAAAAAAAGACAGTAGGTTCAAGTCCCTATCTGAGTTGTGTGGTTTCATAACCAATAACGAGTGATTTGTCCAAAGTTATACAGCTACATAGTGGCAGGGTGTGATGAGGGAGAAGGGAAGGGGGATGAACTGCACCGCGGAAGAAGCCTGCTTCCTGTCGAAACCGCTGATGCCCTGTTAGAGCCATGAGCTGCAGAAAAACAGCTTTCCCAACCTGAGAAGCGGGGGAGGACAGCCCAAGAATCAAAGGACTTTCATTTCCAAAGACACCTGAAGGTCATTCTTATTGTATGACTTGGCCGACAGTTGCCTTTATTGGTGGCAACTGTGCAATTAGGTGATAAAGGTCTCCATTGTAAAGCAGCCACATACGATGTGTAATTAAACGTGCATTTCTGAGAACCAAAGCCAGGCTAAAACTTAAAAACAAAACACAATAAATCTTCCTTTAGATGCGGAGAAAAGATTCCATTAACTTCTTGTTTCTGAACAGCCTACTGCTCAGATAGGGGCAGTGCTCTAAAATAAACACCAACACTCCTACCAAACGGCCAAAAACAAGCAAGAGCAAATGACACATCCAGGTGGAGCTTGAATTCCGGGAGCAGGTGGATCTCAACTGGTAAGAATGAGCTCCTGGCCTAGAAGGAAGTGCTGTCAATTTTAATTCTATGTGTGAGTCAATGCCACAAGCATGAAAGAAACTGTACGTAATTAGTTTGCTTCTTTGCTGAGAGCTGTTTAAATGGAGTATTCTACTGGGAAGCCGTTATGTAAAGGACGATGCAGCACAAAGGACCCAGGTGGGAAACTGGAAAAAAAACCTCTGATCTGGGTAGTGTCCTCTCTACCCGTTTGCCTGCTTGTCAGGCGCTGGGCACAGTCAAAGCCCCGCCCCCTGGTCGCCAGCAGCAGGTGTTGCTGCGCAACATTCCTATTAGCATTTCCTTATTCTGCTGGCCCTGAGCTTGTGATTTTTTTGACATCGAAAAAATAGCTCCTCAGAATTTGTTTCCCAAAGCTTTACTTCACTTCCACCTTTTTTTTTCTTTTGGCCACGCCCCTCAGCGTGCAGGATCTTAGTTCCCTGACCAGGGATTGAACCCAGGCCCTCAGCAGTGAAAGCACAGAGTCTTAACCACTGGACCACCAGGGAACTCCCCACTTCCACCTTTTACGAGAAGTTTGAGATGTGTGAGAGAGGTTGTCCTGGAGAAAAAATCAGAGCCGTGGAGGAAGGACGGACGTGTTCTCTAATGACCACGTGACACTCATCGTACGGCAGTTGGGGGCTCCAGCCAAACAAGGAAAAGAAACACACATGCTTATCGCCACAAGTGCTGTGTTTAGCAGACCCTCGGGTTATATGGCGCAAACCTGAAGGAATTCAACTTCTTCAACTTCCTTCAATCATCCTCAACTTCCTGGAGCCCCCACCATCCCCCCCCACCCCCGCCCGGCCAAACCTGGGGGCTGAGTCTCCCCCCAGCAACCCCATGGCACCTTTAGAACTCTCTCCAGCTCAAGACCTCCTGTGGCTTCTCATCACAATTAGAATAAAGCGCATACTCTGGTTTTCTAGGGTAAGGGCAAATACAAGGAAAGAATAAGAGGCTTAATTCTCCTGTTGAAAGTAAGGGAAGAGATGTCCTTCCCCCTTCCTTTTCTGAGAGCATTGACTTTAGAAAACCTGAACGTTCTTTCCCTGTCTCTTTGAAATGTATGTGAATCTGTTTAAGCTAAAGAATCCTCTCGCCGGATCTGGGAATGTCTTTCTCAAGGACTTGGGAAGCCTCCCTTTGAAATGCCACCATCAAGGACGGGAGCACCCCACCTCCCAGCTTCTCCGGGAGCTCAGGAGTCTACGCCTATTTCCCTTTGGATAAAGCCAAGTAGGGAACACTGATGGCCTCCCCAACCACCAAGGGAAGTTAGGATGAGTGCTGTGACACAGGAGGCTGCGTAGCCCTCTTACTTGAGGACCAGTCACTGTTTCTCTCGCGAACGTGTTTGCGATAAGTTGTATCCGTTTGGTTCTAGAAAAGGGCGGGATGTCTTCCTGTCTTTGCCCCCTCTTAGCGGATTGCCTATGATGCACGTCAAATTCTGGTTTAATGCTTATTCAACAATGAAATTGTTTTCTTTCTCTTCTGCCTTTGTCGAGAGATTTTCTGGGTCGGGAGGAGATTTTGGTTTTAGCTGCCCTTCCCCCTCCTTCCCTTTGTACTCAGCTCCAGCCACCCTGGCCTTGCTATGCATCTTAAAAAGCGCTGAGCGTGCTTCTGACTCAGGACCCTGTATTTTTGTTCTTCTGGCTCGGCCCAGTTTCTGCCCATAGATTTCTCGTGACTTGCTTCCTTCTTTTACCTGGTCATTCCTCAGAGAGCCTGTCCCTGATCACAGCTCTCAACGCCCTTCATTTTTCCTCACAGCACTGATCACTATCTGCTCATTGACTCTAGTCTCTGCTGTAGGAGGTTAACCTGCTGAGGTCAGGACTTGGTCTGTGTTGCTCATCACTGTACCTGCCGCATCGAAGGTGCTTGATGTAGAGGAAATACAGTTAAAAATAAGTCTCCTGGGAGTTCCCTGGTGGTCCAGTGGTTAAGACTCCGTGCTCCCAATGCAGGGGGCCCGGGTTCAATCCCTGGTCGGGGAACTAAGATCCTACAAGCCACACGGTACGGCCAAAAAAAAAAAAGTCTCCTGCCAACCCTGAAAACCTCTCCACAAGGCACCTTCAACACAACAATTTTTAACATTGCAGGTGTCCTGCAATTTGGCCATTAATTTTCAACCCTTCCTCTCTGGGTACTGATGGAAATCTGCGCTAGATGTGGCCAGGGTAGAGTTTTTCTGCTTGAGTCTCATCCTCCGCCTTCCTGGTGCTGCCTTTTGTGGGTCTGTGTCCCATGTTATTCTGTGGGTCTCACTGGCCATGACGGGAACAAGGCATGGGGAACCTTTCTGCACTCATGCTGGTTAGACCCCCCTCTCCTGTGTGCCTCCAGTGGACTCCCGTGTCTTCTGACACACGGTCACACACCAGTTTACAGTTCCCACCCCAGGAGTCCAGCGTATAGTAATTTCTCAATAAATGTCAAGTAAATGAATTCACCAGCAAAAACTTTGATCTTGTGTCATGTTGCTTTTAGTTGGCACTTGTCACCATGACGGTGGGCCAAGGTGTACATCTACCTTTCCCTCGGACAGTAATTCCTCCAAGAGGAGAGGCAGTGGGATGGTAGATGACCTCCCAGGCCCTGAGGAACGGTAAGCTGTGATCTTAGAAAATGAGCTAGGGTTCTATTGTTGATACTGGAGACTTAAGAGAATAAGAAATTCCGTAGTTGTGCACAGAGACCGAAGAAGTGTCATCACACAAGCCTGTCAGGGTCTGCCTGGCCCTTCAGAAGACAAGAGGGCTCGCAACAGGCCATCCGATCCAGATTCAGTGTCCAAGACGAGCACAGCTGCTGAGTGCGACCAACCGGGAAACAGAACATTCTGTGTGGGAGAAAGGCTAGAGCGCCAACTTAATATTGAATCCTTGCCTAGGGCACCCTTAGTCATGACTCCTTCATTAAACAACAAAGATCCATGAATTAAAGTTCTATTGTTTTTCCTTTTTTACCAAACGATACTATTTTTGCCTTTGTGTTCGTGTGAGAAACCTCTAAAAAATGGATATGTCAGTTGAGCCTGTTACAAAGAAAAACCAGAGGCATTCTAGCTAGAAAAAAAGGAAAGTTTGGCCAAAAGAGAGTATAGAATAATATCACCTTGAGACACAGACAAGAGCCCCTTCCCTGGATCCTGCACTTCAGGAGGCCCCATATCACCAACATACTAGTACAAACTTAAAGACCAACGAGCACCTGTGTCACTTGGATCTGGTGCTCATAGCTGCCACAGCACGACCACGACCCATAACCATCAACATACACTTTTTTTTTTAAACAATCTGTTTATTTTTTATTTTATGTATTTATTTATTTTTTTTTGGCTGCATCGGGTTGTAGTTGCGGCACGTGGGATCTTTCATTGCAGCACACGGGCTTCTCTCTCTAGTTGTGGCATGCGGGCTCTCTAGCTGTAGCTTGTGTGCTCAGTAGTTGTGGTGCGTGGGCTTAGCTGTCCTGCGGCATGTGGGATCTTAGTTCCCTGACCAAGGATTGAACCCGCATCCCCTGTGTTGGAAGGCGAATTCTTAACCCCTGGACCACCAGGGAAGTCCCCAACATACACTTTTATGACTAACACTGGTCAGGCCCCAGAGAGGCTTCCCTACATCCTTTGCCCTATGTCTTCAAAATCCAAGGCGACAGTGCCTGGATGCTGTGAAGATCTGTGGGTTCTTCAGATATAAGCACATTTGGGGGAAACAATTAAAAGGGGTGGTAGCCCCATGACAGTAGTAGAAACCAGCACAGTAGCAGACCAGCCAGGAGTTTAACAGAGAGAACCAGGGAAAGAGACAGCCAAGAAGAGTCTTCCCAGGATCCCACTCACCCCTGGGGCGTCCAGAAGGTGGGTGCGTGTGCTAGGCTGCACCCATGCAGGAGCAGTCAGAGCAGATTTGAGAGCACTCTCTGCACCACACAGATCCATCAGCAAAGAGCAGGAGCCCTACTGGATCAAGGGACTGAAGCACAAATTCTGACCAAATGCCGGCTGAACAGTGAGCTGCTGTGCCCCAGGGTGACTCCTGAGATTCGCACCCAAATAAAATCACACTCGTCCTCGGTGGTCTGGAAGACTGTGCAGATGCCCAAGGCTGCACCCCCTCAGAGGGGATGGACATGGGGCAAAACTGTGAACTCCCAAACTGTGAAAGCTGTCTCCTAGCTACACACCTACATCCAATAGTTGAGAAATAAAAATATAACTGGTTAAGGGGGCTTAAGCACAACTTTTGACCAATAAGTGGCTATGCTGACCTGGGGTGATCTGTAGGAAATCAGGTTAAAAGATTTTTTTTTTAATTTTTTAAGAAAAAGAAAAATCTGAGCAGAGACATCAGCAGATGCATCTCTACACACAAACCGGGAAGCTGACTTCACAGAATTAGTTAAGAATTAAACAAGTAAACCAGTGTCCAGGGGCTTCCCTGGTGGCGCAGTGGTTGAGAGTCTGCCTGCCGATGCAGGGGACACGGGTTCGTGCCCCGGTCCGGGAAGATCCCACATGCTGCGGAGCGGCTGGGCCCGTGAGCCATGGCCGCTGAGCCTGCGCGTCCGGAGCCTGTGCTCCACAATGGGAGAGGCCACAACAGTGAGAGGCCCGCGTACCGCAAAAAAAATAAAATAAAATAAAAATAAACCAGTGTCCAAACAAACAACAGTTACAACAATAAGGCTCAGAGCAGGAGGAGATTCAGTATATAGTGTTGCCACAATATATCATCTAAAATGTCCAATTTTCAACAACAGCAAAAAAACTTTAAGACATGCAAAGAATCAGGAATGTGTGATTCACACACATGGAAAAAAATGAGGCAATATAAACTGCTTTTGAAGAGGTCCAAAAGTTGAACACATTTGAGAAAGACTTCAAAGGAGCAGTTATAAGTATGCGTTAATAACCAAAGGAAGGGCTTCCCTGGTGGCGCAGTGGTTGAGAGTCCGCCTGCCGAGGCAGGGGACACAGTCGTGCCCCAGTCTGGGAAGATCCCACATGCCGCGGAGTGGCTGGGCCCGTGAGCCATGGCCGCTGAGCCTGCGCGTCCGGAGCCTGTGCTCGGCAACCGGAGAGGCCACAACAGTGAGAGGCCTGCATACCCCAAGGAAAAAAAAAAAAAAAAGAAGGGTGGGATTGCTGACAAGATTAGGGTGTGTGCAGGGCCTCAGGTGGTCGTCTTTCTCCTAATCTTGATGAGCTTCTCTGTCCCTTTAATCTCACCTCAGGTGCTTTCCTGGCTGCTCCTCCCTTGATTAGCAACTGTTCGAATCTGCCCTTTCAGCGAAGGTCATGGAGGCTGGAGTCTTGCCTACAAGAAATGGGGGACAAAAAGGCCTCCATGCCTGGGAGCCCCACAGGGCCCTGGTAGGCATCAATCTTTCAAAAATCAAGGTTGGGGCTTCCCTGGTGGCGCAGTGGTTAGGGGTCCGCCTGCCGATGCAGGGGACGCGGGTTCGTGCCCCGGTCCGGGAGTATCCCGCATGCCGCGGAGCGGCTGGGCCCGTGAGCCATGGCCGCTGAGCCTGCGCGTCCGGAGCCTGTGCTCCGCAACGGGAGAGGCCACAGCAGTGAGAGGCCCGCGTACCGAAAAAAAAAAAAAAAAATCAAGGTTGACAGCTATGGTCTTAACAGGAATGCGTCTTTCCCTGTGGACAAAGTTACCTTTGTTACCTATGCTTTATTTTTTTTTAAAAAAGGTCCACTGGGCTGGGGCTTCCCTGGTGGCGCAGTGGTTGAGAATCCGCCCCCCAATGCAGGAGACACGGGTTCAAGACCTTGTCCGGGAAGATCCCACATGCCGCGGAGCAACTAAGCCCATGCACCACGACTACTGAGCCTGCGCTCTAGAGCCCGCGAGCCACAACTACTGAGCCTGCGCTCTAGAGCCCGCGAGCCACAACTACTGAAGCCCACGTGCCTAGAGCCCGTGCTCCACAACGAGACAATCCACCGCAATGAGAAGCCCGCGCACCGCAACGAAGAGTAGCCCCCGCTCGTCGCAACTAGAGAAAGCCCGCGCGCAGCAACAAAGACCCAACACAGCCAAAAATAATAAATAAATAATAAAATAAATAAATTTATTTTAAAAAAAGGTCCACTGAATCATACAGATATGAGATGACAGGACTAGTTCACACAAACTCATTCTTAGACTCACAATTGGGAATGTAGCAGATGCTAGGAGCCACAAAGGTGCAAACATGGAGAGCTGGGGGTGAGCAGTTCATTTCTGCCCCTGGCAACCAGTTCCACCTCCCCAAACTCCGTGCCACCACTAAAGGTTCTTTATTGGTCATAAGTTTCCAGACCCATGGCCAACAAATGCAGCTTAGTTTTGGGTAGTGGATGGTGAGGGCCCTTCCCTCGTCTCTCCTGGAGACTGGTTTGATGTCCACTTGAGACACAAAGATAGATACTAGATATGCTTCTCAAGCCCCTACAGCCTTCAACCTTCATCCAGTCATCTCTGTCTCTAGGAATCAGCGTCGAGAGAACATTAAGGAAAGGTCTCCAGAGTTGCTGCAAAAGGCTACGTCCCAGGCGCCCACCTACTGGAAGCAGGACAACCACCCACGTGGAGTCAGTGAGGGGAGCAGCATGCGGGACACACCGCCCGAGGCCACAGCCAACACAGCTGGAGAGGGCAGAGGAGCGGAGGCTGGCAAGGCCAGTGCCGAAGGGGCCAGGCAGAGCACCCAGCACAGCCAGGATGGCAGCAACAGAGACACAGGCGAGCAGGACGCCGTGGGGGACACACTGCCCCCGAGAGCTCAAGTCGAGGGGGTGGCCTCTGGCTGGACAGAGGCACCGTCGCTGAACAGCCAGGACCCGAGGACGACCTAAAGGGTCAGGGGACCAGAGCGCGAGGCCGACGGCCAAAAGGATGGTGCCCACGAAGCTGCAGGGCAACGCGGCCGCCACAGCAAGGACACCCCTTCCAGAAAATCAGGCTGGGGTGCAGACCCCTGCGGGAGCGGGGCCAATGGGAAAGGAGTCAGAGGAACCACCAGAGAGGCTGTCCCACCCAAGGACAGAGCCCAGGCCACCCGCGTCCTCAGCCCCTCTCCAGAGCCCCACCACCCAGAGAGCCCAGAGATTGCGGGCCGCCAACTTCAAGTCTGAGCCGCACTGGGATTTTGAGGAAAATACAGCCTGGAGGTGAGCGGCCTCCAGACGGGGAGTTTTTCCTGCCCCCCACCTCCCCGAGGCCCCACCTTCCCTTCCCTCCCAGGCTCCCATCCTAAGCTCTGCCTCGGCCCACCCATGCTCTCCCCCAACACTGCTCTCATCCCATCCTTCCTTGTTATAATGGCCAGAAGCAGGGCAGGGAAGGCAGGTCCCAGGCTGTGAGCGAGAAGGCCCTGTCCTGGGCCCCTAGGAGCCCAGAGCGTCATCAATCTCAGTGAGAGAGCATGACCTGCACTGGAATCCCGTCCTGCAGCAGGGGGAGGGGCAGGAACCAGCAGGGACTAAGGGACAAGAATACCCAGGCCAGCCCTGTCCTCCCTGCATAGATAACTCTACGGCCCTTAGAGAAACAGCCGGGGCCCACAGCGCTGGGAAGGGAGCCTTCAGAGCATGGATGTTCACACACATCACGGCAACCACGCACAGCCCTTGGACCCGCAGCATGTTCACAGACCGGTCCACTCCTCTCACACATAGGAAGGTACATTTGCCTTGAGGGCTGAGGACCACTGGTTCCCTGGGAGCCCTCCTGACCACAGTGGGCTGGGACGATCGATGGCGAGGGGGGCGCCAGAAGGCCCTGGGAACAGGATGAAAGGGGTAGCAGAGACCGACGCCTTCCCAGCTTTGAGGCCTGCTTTCTGCCCCTGCCCCACCCCACCCCCGCCCAACCAGCCCCTGCCCCCCCCCCCCACCCAGCCAGCCCTTGGCCGTGGCCTTCCTGGGCCTCTCCCTGCCTGACCCGTCCTCCTGCATGTAGACCTGCCCTGACTCAGTGAAGATCAAAGCCTCCAAGTCACCCCGGCTCCAGAATCTCTTTCTGCCCAACGTCACCCTCTTCCTGGACTCCAGACACTTCGACCAGAGCAAGTGGGGTCGCCTGGAGCACTTCGCTCCACCCTTCGGCTTCATGGAGCTCAATTTCTGTGAGTCCTTGGCCCCGGGGGCCGGGGTGTGTGCTAGGCCCCAGCAGAGGGCCATGCTTTTTGTGTCTGGTCCGCCTCTTCCCTGGGGGCCACCGGCCCTGGGAGAAATGCCACTGGATCCCTGGCCCTTCCAGGGCTCTGAATGGCGTCGCCTCGTTGCAGTGGTGCAGAAGGTCGTGCCCTGCTTCCCCCCACCCCCCGGCGCCCCAGCAGCAGCTGCTCCTGGCCAGCCTCCCTGCTGGGAGCTCCCGGTGCATCACCTGTGCCGTGGTGGGCAACGGGGGCATCCTGAACAACTCCCAAGTGGGCCCAGAGATAGACGGCCATGACTAATTGTTCCGGTGAGCTCCCCTCCCCGGCCCCCTCCCACCCCCTCTCCTGCAGAGCTGGGCTCTTCTGAGAGATCTGAGAGGGTGTTCCGTGCCTGTATCTGGAAGGCGGGGTTCCTGGGCTCTCCAGAGAGTTTCTGTAAATCAGTGCTGTCTCCCGGTTTCTCCTTCCTTTCCATGCATCTCCCTTCCGCACGCACGTGTTCTGTCTGATTTTGTCTTTCCATCTAGACTGAGTGGAGCTGTCATTAAGGGCTATGAACAGGATGTGGGTACTCGGACGTCCTTCTACGGCTTTACTGCCTTCTCCCTGGCCCAGTCACTCCTTATACTGGGCAATCGGGGTTTCCGGCATGTGCCTCTGGGAAAGGCGAGCAGAGAGGAATCGGCCTGGCCGCGCACACCGCAATGAAGAGTAGCCCCCACTCGCCGCACCTAGAGAAAGCCCGCGTGCAGCAATGAAGACCCAACACACCCAAAAATAAATAAATAGAAATTTTAGAAATATAAAAATAAAAGTCCTGTACACCTGAAACTAACACAGCGTTGTAAATCAACTGTACTTAAATTTTTTTAATGCTAAAAATAAATAATGAATTGCAAAAAAATATATAAAGGTGTTTTTTTTGGGGGGGGAGCGGGTGGTCCCAGAACATTTTTCTTAATGTTCTAATAGAATCTCCATGAAAGGACTCATAACCATTTGGTTAAAGTTCCCCTCCCGCCCGTCCCGCCTTCTACTTCAGTGATGACACCTGGGGTGTTCAGCTTGCTCTCTGGTGTGCAATCGTCCTAAACTGGCCGTCCTCTTCGGGCTGCTGAGAACTTAGCATTTCCTCAGCAAGCAGGCCAGGAGTCTAGGATCCGAGATGTGATAAGAAAACTGCTTCCACATTTGTGGACAAGGGCTGAACAAACGGCACAGCATGAGCCCCCTATGGAAACCGAGGGAGGAAGTGCCACTGTTGCTGGGGCCCCCAGATGTCAGCAGCAGCTTCACCCCAAAGACAGGGCCTAGGAACAACCCAGCTCCCTGGGGAGCTGTCCTCCAGGTCTGCCACATTCTGAAGGCTTAAAAAAATGACCACATATTTGTTCATGATTTTATGGATCAACAACTGGGGCTGGGCTCAGCTCCCTTCTCCTGTGGTCTGGGGTCACCCATGCAGCTGCAGGCCTCCAGAGGCTGCACTGGAGCTGGATGGTCCAAGATGGCCTCACACTTCTGTCTGGTTCATGCTGGTTCTCAGCTGGGAGCCTCCATCCTCCTCTCTGAGGCCTCTCATTCTCCAGGGGCCTAGCCTGAGCTCCTGGACGTGGCGGCAGACGGTTCCAAGAACACAGGAGCAGAAGCTACAAGGCCACTTGAGGCCGACTGTCAGAAGGCACACACTGTCACTTTGGCCACATTCTAGTGGCTGAAGAAAGTCCAAGGCCAGCCCAGAGTTAAGGGGTGGGGAAACAGCCTTGACCTCTTGTTGGGAGGAGTGTGTACACTCAAGGCAGTTGAGGGTGGGAGGACTTGTTGCAGCATATCCGCCAGCAACACACCTGGTGACACCAGGCTTTCATGTGTAGCACTCCTGCCTGGTAGCGTGGGCAGATACAGCATTTCACCAAAAAGAGCCCCATCTTTCTCGTGGTCCAGTGTCTGTCCCTGACATGTCACTTTTCAGTCTACACAGGACTAAAACAGCTAACATCTATATAGTGCTTCCTACATTTCCGGAACTGTTGAAGGCACATTTAATGAGAGTAGCAATTCTTATGAAATTGGTACTGTGATCATTCCCATGTTACAGATGAGGAACCTGAGGCATAGTGACTTAAGGAACTTGTCCCAGCTCACAGTCAGTAAACAGTGGAGCTGAGACTGTGGGCTTTGCAATCCCCCCTCTTGAGCATCCCACTCTACTGCCTTTTGAGGGTCTGCCTTGGAGGTATCTAGAGGTATCTTCTGTCTTGGCATTCCTCTCTCCTTCCTTGTCTAATCCGAGGGGGTCAAGTCCAGTGATTTGGAGGGGGATGGTGGCTGGAGCTCATATCCCTGCCCCTCTCTCTCCCCGACTGCAGCAGCCAGGGAGGCCAGCAGACAAGGCGTGGCGTGAACATCTGAGCTCCAGGGTTCACTGGGGAAGGAGGCAGTGAGGACTTGATTTGTTTTGATGAGGTGGGCGACTGTCAACAGGGACCAGCAGCAAAGAGGAGACCTTGCCTGATCTTGTGCTCTGGGGAAAGTGCAGGTACGTGAGGTTCCCCACGAGGACTCAGCCAGAGCAGACGGGAGGGTGGGGCAGGTCTGTGCGGTTCTGGGTACCAACTGAAGGCCACTGGCTAGCACTTCCCTCACCATATACCCCTGTGTACACACACATACAATTTCAATTATGTCCTCTTTTTTTGAGCCCAGCTCTCAGTGCTCTCAGGTATAAAGTCAAGTCCACGTAGGTGGTCATGTGACTTGTCACATGAGCTGAGCCTGTGTCCAACTTCGATCTTGCCACTGGAACTGTCCACTGGGGACAACACCACTGTGTCACTCCCACCAGGTATCTGCCAGAACTCCAATGGGCTTTGATCACGTACAAGAAATCCTTGTAAATTTCTGCATCACTTACAAGAAATCCATGTTTATCCCTGCATCTCCCAATTGGCCCAGGTGGAGCATCCAGGGGGCAGAAGCTTCTCCACCTGAGCTTGTGCTCTGGCTGCCAGCCGGCAGGGAGAGGACTGACTGTGCTTCAGCTCCCATGGTGGGAAGGAGACCCTTCCCTCTGTTTACTTGACAACTGCAAAATACTCAGGTGTTTGGATTCTAGATAGCTGAGTATAAGGCAGATTTCCATTACATATGAATTTTATTGTTTTCCACTCAGTATTAGCCGAATTGATTTGTGTGGTTGTTTTTAAGACTTTTTTTTTTTTTTTTTTGGCCATGCCATGCACCTTGGGGGATCTTAATTCCCTGACCAGGGATTGAACCCGGGCCCACAGCAGTGAAAGCACAGAGTTCTAACCACTGGACCGCCAGGGAATTCCCAAGACTTTATTTTCTTAGAGCAGTTTTAGGCTCACAGCAACACTGGGAGGAAGGCACAGTGATCTTCCATAGATCTGCTGCCCCTACACATGCACAGCCTCCACCATTACCAGCATCCCCACAAGAGCAGTACATTTGTTGATGAAATAGATTCGTTTTTACATTAAGAAAACTGGTTTCAGGACTTCCCTGGTGGCACTGCGGTTAAGAATCTGCCTGCCAATGAGGGGACATGGGTTTGATCCCTGGCCCGGGAAGATCCCACATGCTGCGGAGCAACTAAGCCCATGCGCCACAGCTACTGAGCCTGCGCTCTAGAGTCCGCGAGCCACAACTACTGAGCCCACGTGCCACAACTACTGAAGCCCGCACGCCTAGAGCCCATACTCCGCAACAAGAGAAGCCACCGCAATGAGAAGCCTGCGCACCGCAACGAAGAGTAGCCCCCGCTCGCCGCAACTAGAGAAAGCCCGCACGCAGAAACGAAGACCCAATGCAGCCAAAAATAAATAAATAATTTTTTAAAAAGAGAAAAAGAAAATTGGTTTCAGATTTGCGGATTCAAAACATAATGGACACTTTTACCAATGACTGTATTTTCTACAGATGAGCAGATTTCAATTGTGAATTCGCAAAGGACCAGTTCCTGCATTTGGACCTGTGTACATGCCATAGTAATGCTCAACTAAATACAAGTATACTAAGGGGTGGCTAGTGTTAAAAGAAAACCAAAGGGAAGAAGAGGGGCTGCTCCCACCCCTGCTCCTGTGGGAATTGGCACTTTATCTCTTCAACTGAGAAATATAAACACAAAATTGAAGTCCATCTACAACCCAAGTGAGAATTTTCTAGTGCATTGCTTTATGCTGAACATTACACAGTAGGTTAGCAAATTTGAATACCACAAAGTTTACAGACTAGTAAAGCAACTTTGACACAATTTAAATTTCTCCAGGAACTCGGGCTGCACATGAAGACTTTGAAGTGTCCCCCACTACAATCATAAATTATTACTGTAAATTCTCTATGGTATTTTGATAGCTTTTATGATATTTAGAGTATAGATAAATGAGAACATATTTTGTTCTGAGTTGTATATAAATTTGGATAGATAGGAAAGAATAAACACAGATCATAAGACAGAAAGGGAAAGGAAGTATGTACTTGGTGTGTATCCACTAAAACACAGACATACATTCACACCATAATCATACACCATTTCAAGGATACCTCAGTCCACGGTATTAGCTAGCATTAAGAATTTCCACGGATGGGACTTCCCTGGTGGTCCAGTGGTTAAGAATCCACCTTCCAATGCAGGGGATGCAGGTTCGATCCCTGGTCAGGAAACTAAGATCCCACATGCCACGGGGCAACTAAGCCCATGCACCGCAACTACTGAGCCCGCGTGCCGCAAACTACAGAGCCCACATGCTCTGGAACCCGCGTGCTGCAACTAGAGAGAAGCCCTTGCACCGCAACGAAGATCCTGTGTGCCGCAACTAAGACCCGACACAGCCAAAAATAAAATAAAATAAATAAATTATAAATTTTTAAAAAGAGATCTTGTTGCATAAATATATATTTAAAAAAAAAAGAATTTCCATGGAAACAGTGTAGCAGAGGGATTAAGAGTTCAGACTCTCCTGACTTGTAAGCTGCTCATTCATAGGGTATACCTTGGGAAGCCAAAATGACAAAAAAGGTCAGGGTACTGGAGACAAGGATTTGCGCAGGAAGGAGTCAGAAATCTTCACAGAAATCTGAGTCTATTGGTGAATACTAATTTGAGCCAGTATAGTGCAAGAGTACACAAAGCCAAGCAAAGGAAAACCACCAAAGAAAGAACAACTACTAAGAATCGGGGAGCTGAATGAACCAGAGCTCACACAGCTCAAAAAGTCATGGCCAGCGACCGCCAGATGGATACTCGGATCTACAAGAAGACAGCAAGAATTCTGGAAACGATAAACACGTGGGTAAATATTTCATTGCTCAATGTTTTTGAAAGATGATTGATTATTTAAAGCAAAGACAACAGTGATGAACTATAGGGTGTTTAACACACGTAGAAGTAAAATGTACAATAATATTGGTACAAAGGATGGGAAGGGGAAATGGAAGTATACGGTTTCTACATTATACGTGAAATGGCGTGCTGTCATTTAAAAGTAGACTATGATAAACTAAAGATGAATATTGTAAACCTCAGAACAACCATTTTCAAAACAGCCCAAAGAAACACAGCCAATAAGGCAATAGAGGAGATAAAATAGAATAGGAAAGAAAAAAAAAGAATGAAGAATACATGAAACTAATAGAAAACATACAATGATACAGTGGGCATAAACACAATCATATCAATAATTATATTACAGATAAATGTACTAAATACTCTAAAAGACAGAGATTGACGGGCTGGACAAAAAAGCAAGACCAACCATATATGTGGTCTTGTGTTTATAAGAGATGCACATTAAATATAAAAACAAAGATATATTAAAAGAATGAAAAAAGTTAACCATGCAAGCACTAATAATAAAAAAGCTGGAGTGGCTATATTAATACCAAACAAAATAGACCTCAGGACAAGGAATATAATCAGAAACAGTGAGTCAAATAACAGAGTTTCAAACTACGTGAAACAAGAACTGACAAAACTGGGGACTTCCCTGGTGGCGCAGTGGATAGGACTCTGTGCTCCCAATGCAGGGTGCCTGGGTTCAATCCCTAGTCAGGGAATTAGATCCCACATGCATGCCGCAACTAAGAGTTCACATGCCACAACTAAGGAGCCCACCCACCACAACTAAGACCCAGCACAACCAAATAAATAAATAAGTATTAAAAAAAAAAAGAACTGACAAAACTGAAAAGAGAAATAGACAAATTCAAACCTGTTTTGGAAATAAGTCAGACCCTTTCTTCTAAGGCTAAACATATACCTTCCATATGACATAGCAATTCCACCTCTAGATATTGACCCAAGAGAAATAAAATTTGCACACAAAAAGGTTGGTACAACAATGTTCATAGCGAATGTACTCATAGTACATATCAGCCAGAAACTGGAAACAACCTCAATGTCCATCAGTAAGAGAATGGATAAACAATGTGTGGTATATTCATACAATGGAACTATAAATACTTACAAGATAAGGGAACAAACTGCTAATGCACATAATCACAAAGAATACAGACTGTGTGATTCTGACCGTGTGTTTAGAACAATCTAAACTTAATTTATACTGAACGAAAGCAGCATAGTGGTTGTGTCTAGAGGCAATGGCAGATTGATTGGATGGATAATGGAAATGTCTACATTTTGATCGGGTGTGGGTTACATGAGCAGATGCAATTTCAGAATCCATTGAACTGTATACTAAAATATATGTATTTCAGGGCTTCCCTCGTGGCACAGTGGTTAAGAACCTGCTTGCAAATGCAGGGGACACAGGTTTGATCCCTGGGCCGAGAAGATCCCACATGCTGTGGAGCAACTAAGCCCATGTGCTGCAACTACTGAGCCTGCAACACACAACTACTGAAGCCCGCTTGCCTAGAGCCCGTGCTCTGCAACAAGAGGAGCCACCGCAATGAGAAGTCCACGCACCGCAACGAAGAGTAGCCCTCGCTCGCCATAACTAGAGAAAGCCCGCATGCAGCAACGAAGACCCAACGCAGCCAAAAATAAATAAATAAATAAAATAAATATATTTTAAAAAAAGATAGCAAATGGATTCAGTTTGGATTCCAAACTAATAAAAAACAAAATCACGGTGAACAGTGTTAAGCATCATAAACAGAAAAATAATAAATCACTGTGATTTATTTTGGGAATAGTTAATTCATTATAATAAACACAATATTATGGAAGCACAATTGAGATTAATGACGAAATCACTTTCAGTTTCATAATTTTAACATTTTTGTTTCCTATTGTTACCGAGACCAATTATAATTGTGCAAAATTTTATCAACTGCACTGTCATACAAATAGGCAAATTATCTATTGTCAAAACTAGTTTCTCATTTCTGACAAAATAACATTTATTTTTTCAAGAACCTGACATTTTCAAGGGATTGAAAAAAAAAACCTTCCCATTAAGAGGTCTATAGAGAAGAATGTAAAAAAAAGAAACGTTTTACATCTTGAAAAGCATTAGGCACTAATTGTTTGAATCACAAACGCTAATCCGTATTCTGACTGATCCAGAACATCCCAGATGATATTCAGAATTTTGTCATCAGCTGTATTTTCTTTTTGTAAGCTCAGTTTCTACTCAGCTTCAATTCAGTGCATAAATCTGTCTTCTTATAAATTCTTGAAATACAACTGGAACAATTTTCATCATGGCTTTTTTTCATAAAATAATTAATCATCTAAAAATGGATTTGATTGAAATGACAAAACTAGCTTCTGATGCATAACTAGAACATCTGATAAATTTTGATTAGGAACTTGCTTAAATTCATGCCATTTCAGATACTGAAAAATAATTGATTTTAGTAAAAAAAATTTTTTTTACAGAGATGCTTATAAAAATTCTTTCAGAACCTAGAGTACTTGAAGTTTGATCTCTCGGTTCTGTAAAACTTAATCTTAGGTGAAACGAATGTATATATGCTCAAGATTTTAATTCAATTGATGACATATTTCTAAGATATCTAATGAAGTATATTTCACATGTAGACAAAAGAAAAAAATTAACTTTTTATTATGGAAAATTTCAAACATATACAAAAGTAGAAAGAATAGTGTTATGAACTCCTACTATGCAGCTCATATTAATAATAATTACTATAAGTACTAATACAACATAACATAAACTCATAGCCAATCTTGTTTCATCTGTAGTCCCCATCCCCTCCCCACTTATAGCCCACACTTGATTATTTTAAGCAAATCCCATGCATCATATTGTTTCATCTGTAGATATTTCAGTATGTATTACTAAGAGGTAAGAACTCTTTAAAATAATGTTATCACACCTAAAAAATTTAACAGTTCCTTAGATTCACCTAATATCCAGTTTGTATTCAAATTTCCCTGACTCAAACTATAGAATTGTAAGATAACGTATCAACAGAAAAGCAATTGCAGGGGATAAACTTCCAGCATGACAGCCGAAGGAACTCTACAGACCCACTATGCAGTGAAACTGGTGAAAAGTATAAAAAGATGATCATTTGAAGTATCTGGAAACGGTCTTAAGGATATACAGCAAATGAAGAAACATCTATTCAAGGAAATCTACTAAAAGTTGATAAGAGTCTTTGAGCCAAAATTGCGTCCTCTTTCCCTACTCCCAGCCCAGTGGAGACAAAAACTCCACTCTAGATTGTCACAGCCAAGCGCACAGGGCTCCCTCTCCCATCAGTTCCTGGTCAGAGGGCTTGCTTTCTGGGAGGAGCAATACATCAGCATTTCTCATCCTGCCCCAGCTACCTGTTGCTGATGCTAAGTTCTGGGCAAGTGTGACCCAGAGGTGGGACTCCCTTCTGCTCAGCCCCCAGTCATGGAATGGGGGCTCCACCTCGGGCATTGTGTCACTGAGGATACTGGGCCCTTGGTCATCCCTGCCCCGGCTATAAAGTGGTGGTTCCATGCCAGGAGAGGCAAGCAGAGAAGACCTGAGGCTACTGCCTCTCTTCTGCCACATGGTCAACTCCTAAACAGGGGTATCAGGCAGAGAGAAACACATCACTGTCCCCACCCCCAGCTGGAGTCCAGGCTCAGAGATTTTGCCTGGGGATAGAAGCAGGCTATAAAACAGACAGGTCTAATCTCTTCCCAAAGGAACTGACTTCATTTGCAACAGAGAGTGAAGAAGTTCAAGCCTAAGGATGCTCTCAAAAAAGGAGGTTGTGGTGAAAGGCAACTGGGAGGAGATTGGTAGAGTCCATGAAGATACAGGCTAAAGTGTAAGCCAGCTAGTTTGCAGGAGAGAACCAGGGAGGGAAACAGCAGACACCAACCTCAGGAGCTACTCCTTCAAAGGAGCCTGAGCCTGTAGACCAGTTTATGTCCCAGGGCATTTTTGTAAGCGATAGATCAACACCTGTCAATTAATGGATCTTGACAGCTGGGTGTGGTCAGGGAAAGAGGGGAAGAGAGTCTAGCCAGTCAGTGCAGTCCCAGGGTGACTGTGGACAGACCCTGAACTGCACACTCCTGCGGAGCGACAACAGAGCTTTAACACTTCAGGGGAGTGAGGGTGGAGGCGTCACTAAAATAAGCCAGCCAGTCACTGAACAAACAAGCAAGTAACAATAAGCCTGGGGCCAGGAGGTGGGGGTGGGAACCAGCACCGAGTTGCTACAATATATTATCTAAAATGTCCAGTTTCCAACAAAAATATATGAGACAAGCAAAGAAGCAGGCGTAAAAAATTAATAAACAGAAACTTCAATTAAATAGAGCCGGGAGATGGAAGAGGGTAGCTCTCATGCCCTGCGAGGGCTGCAGAACCCAACAGGAAGAAGAAAGACTCCTCTTCCTTCCTGGCAAGGACTCAGCCAATGAAAAAGCCATGGAGTAGCCCTCCCAACTCCCTTTTCCCCTCTATAAAAGCCATCTCCTTCCCTTGCCCTGGGGGACTTGCACATGGTCCATAGTTGCAGACCCTGAATTCCAATTCTCTGCTGATTCCAATTTTTTTTTTTTAATTGAAGTGTAGTTGATTTACAATGTTGTGTTAGGTTCAGGTGTACAGCAAAGTGATTCAGTTATATATTGTACATATTGATATCTATATATACATTCTTTTTCAGATTCTTTTCCATTATCGGTTACTGCAAGATATTGAGTATAGTTCCCTGTGCTATACAGTAGGTCAGATAAAATCATTTTTGCTGGAGAAATATCTGTCCGTCTGCTTGTTTCAGGTCCACACAAGAAAGCATAACTCACATTGGAAAAAGGCAGGAAGCAGGAACCACCTCGTGGGAGTGGCTGGATGTTGGATTTAACAAAGCCTAAAAGTAGCCCTGAGGCGGACTCTTTTTTTTTTTTTTTTTTTTCAAATTCAGAGGCAGAGGCAGACACAGCAAGACTAGAACTGGAAAATGTCTGCTCCATTGTCCCACTGGGAATGATGAAGGCCCGGGTAGCCTCACTGGGGACAGTTTCAGTGGTGAAGTAGGTAAAGAAACCAGATTCAGAAAGAAATGGTGACAGCATGGACTTCCCACCAAGGACAAGGATGAAAAGGAAAGGGTAGCTAAGAGGGTCAGCTCAACAGAGGTTTTGTTTGACTTTGTTTTGCTTTGCTTTGCCTTTCAGGATGAGATATTTGGGGACATGTTCAAAGGCCAGGATAAGGACCCTGTAGATAGGGAGGAGATGGCTGCAAAAGCAAGACCAGAAGAGGTGGGAGCACACAGCAGGGAAGCCGGCTTTCCCTGGAGGAGAGCCTGCAGGGATGCAGGTGAAGATGCGTGGGTATGAGTACGTTGGGAGGCCTCAATGGGTGGGGCATATGTTGCACGTGATAGCAGAGGCTCTAACTGCCTATTGTCCTAGACTCTTTCAAGAACGTTAGTAGACAGCAACCGGTCTTGGAAGATACAGATAATGCCCCCCACCTGGACTAGAGGGCAGATTTTCTTACTTCCAGCATAATTTTTTTTTTTTTTTTTTGCTGTACGCGAGCCTCTCACTGTTGCGGCCTCTCCCGTTGCGGAGCACAGGCTCCGGACGCGCAGGCTCAGCGGCCATGGCTCCCGGGCCCAGCCGCTCTGCGGCATGTGGGATCTTCCCGGACCGGGGCATGAACCCGTGTCCCCTGCATCGGCAGGCGGACTCTCAACCACTGCACCACCAGGGAAGCCCCCCAGCATAATTTTTAATGCCTCCCTCTAGGGCAAGGGCAGGTTTGCTTGCAGCCCACTGTAGAAGATTCTGTTTTTCCTCGTTCAGGGTTCCTCAGCTGTGCTGCAGACCCATTGAGTGTGCAGCAAACCCGTTGTGTGGCACCTCCTAGGTCCCTCTGCCTCACCCTTGTGGGGTCTGAGGGGCAAGGAGGGGCAAGACTTCTCATGAAGTCTATGTTGCTTGCTGTGTCATGAGTAGTCATGTCCTTTGTCTCTGACCCTGTAGTCTCGTTTCTTCTGCCAGTGTCCATAAAACTGTAGCAGGCTGACCTGTTAGCCTGAACATAGGGTAAACCCCAGACCCTTCACAGTTCTGGCCAGAGGTGACTTTGTAGTTGAGGGCATGGGAAGTTGAAGCTCCTCTCTCAGAGGTATGGCAGGGAGAAGAGGAGGCTTGAGGAAAGAGGTGACGCTCTGGAATCACCATTGAGCAGGATGGAAGCTGGACAAGGACAAGGAAATGGCTGGTGTGGAGAGCCCAGCTGATGCACGATGTGCACCATTCCACTCTGGAATAAGACACTGGCTAGCAGCTGTCAGCCAGGCCGGGGAGTAGGCAGCATGGGGGAGGGGACACTGCACAGGCAGATCAGAGTGTGAATCCAGGTTGGAGTTCTGCTGGGCGGAAAGCCAGGAAGACAAGAGAATCTGGGTTACCATGAGAGAGTAGCTTTTAGATTATGACTCCCCGGGTCCTGGCTGGATAAGAAAGAAAGCTTCGGGGAGAGGGCTGATCTGTTGGGAGACAGAGGAGGGGTGGAGAGACTGCAAGCTGCAGACAGGAAGGAGAACCCCACATGGTGGATAGGAGACTCTGGTCTGAGCGGGGTACTGCTTTTTAGGCACTGGAGGTGGATCCAAATCCTTAACACAGATGGTGGAGGGTCAACCCGACACAGGAGGAGAGCCCTCGCCAACTTGAGGCTGGAGTCCAGGCAGGTGGAAGCTGGACTGTGGTGGGGGCCAAGTTTGTAGGTTTGAAGATGGAAAGTTGAAGACATTACATACAAACCGTCAAGTTGCAAACTTTCAAAGATGCGAACATGCGTTTGCGTGTCCAATCACGTAAGTTAGTTTATGTGTCTGGCGTACATTGTCACGTGCGTGCATCCTCTACAAGTGGTTGTGCTTTTGTGTACTTTACTGTACAGTGCTGTATAGAGTACAGTAGTACAGTATCTTTATTTCAAACCCAGGATGTCCAGAAGCAAGTGTAAAAGCAGCGGTGATGTAGCTGGTACTACTGTACTTTTCAAGGTACTGTACTGTAAGATTAAAAATGTTTTATTTTTTGTTTGTTTTTTATGTATTATTTGTGTGAAAAGTATTATAAACCTATTACAGTACAGTACTATATAGCTGATTGTTAGTTGGGTACCTAGGCTAACTTCGTTGGACTTACGAAACAAACTGGACTTAGAACACACTCTCCGAACAGAACTTGTTTGTATGTAGGTGACTCGTTCGTATGTATGCAACAGTGATTCCCCTTCTTCATGAAGTAGGTGAGGCTGTCACGAGAGAGAAGGATAGGTTTGCAGTTGGGGGGCTTAGAGAGATGTTTGATGTTTTATCAATCACTGAAGAAATGGGAGAAGGTGCTGATCATGGGATAAGTAACAAGGGCAGGGATTTTGGCGATTGAAAACCATAAAGATTAAAGGAAAAGACTCGAAACCATCAATTCTAAGTAGTGTCCATCAGCAGGGTGGCAAGGTGCATTTTTTTAAATTGTGAGAACTGAGCCTGAAAGACCCATTCCTGCCCACGAGCAGAGGCTCCAGGAAGCTTTCTGGGAAGCTCTGCAGTTGGACAGATACCTGTTGCTGCACCCAGACCTGCTCCCATACGTGAAGAACAGGGGAGAGCAGAAAGCCGGTAGAAACGGACAAGGTCCCTGTCATTGCAGGCTCTGATAGTTGGGCGGGGGGGGGGGGGAGTCTGGGGTATTTCACAGGTTTCTGAGGCCAGGACGTGGCCCACTGGAGAATACACTGTGTCACCTACTGTTCACTCCCTGGAAGGGCTCTGCTTCCAGAGCACTAGTGCCCGAGCTTCCCCAGCCCTTCCTGCTGACACCGGATCCCCTGCTACACCCTTCAGGTGTCAATGGACTGCTGAGATCTCCAGGTTGGCCTCGGTTTGTAACAGGAAGGCAGTTCGATTGAGGGCCCCAGCCAGTCACCAAATGAGGAGGATGAACAGCCTCAGCTCCCCCACCCATCCCAACCGGGCAGGCCCCCTACCTCACCCCCTCCAGCTCTACCCAGGGTCTGGGCTGTCAGCGTTGGCTCCTCCATCCTCGCCGCCCCTCCCATGGGCCTCGGGGGTCGTCGGGGCGCAGTGCGCAGCCCACGCGGCAGGTGGCGGCGTCTCCCCGCGCCCCGCAGCTCCCGGACCTCGCACGCCCGCCCTTGAAGGTACCGGGAAGCGCCCTGCCCAACCACGGCTCGCGCGGTGTCCCCGGGCTGGGCGCCGGCGGGGCGAGGGCAGTTCCGGTGCCTGCGCTACATTCTCCACCCCCCTCCCACCCCGCCCCCGGGACCCGTCGCGCAGGCCCCGAGGGTGCGGCACGGGCAGAACGGGGATAGGCGGGGAGGGGCCCCAGGGGCCGGGAGGCCGAGTCCCGGGTGGGCCGGGCCTCTCCCCTCCGCCCGGGACTGCGGCCGACGGGGCGCCCGCGGGCCGGGGCTGCATGGGGCTCCCGCGCGTCCCTGTCTTCTGGCTGCTGCTCCTGTTCGCGGTTGTCTGCTTGGGGATCCTCGTCGCCCTGTACTCCTCGGCGGTGGAGTCATACCCGGGGCCCCTGACCGGAGCCAGGTAGGGGCTGCCGCGCGGGACCTGTCTGGAGGGCGCAGGGGACGCGCGGGGCGCCCAGCTCAGGGCTGGGCCGCCCTCCGGGGTGGCTTGACGCGGGCACTCGGGCTGCGGCCCTTTGTCCCCAGAGCCTCCACCCCGGCGTGCTGCCGGGGCCCCACAGCCTCCGCCGGGGTCGGAGAGGAGCTTCGCCCCTTGCGCACCGGCGATCCGCTCCCGACAACCTTACGCTTACTTCCCTCCGGCCCTGAGAAGAAACCCTTTCTATTGTCCAGATTTGGCTAGGACACCTGAATCTTTTAAAAACAGCCCCGTTTTTGCCACCCATTGTCCCTCGCTAACGTCACGTTTTTTTCAAGCTCTCCTTGGGAGCAGGAATCCAAGTCTCCCGGTTCCAACTTGGCCGGGCTCCTCGGCCGGGCTGCGGCGGGTCGCCTCTCCCTCTAGCTGTGGTCCCCGCCCTCCCCGCGCCGGGCTCCCTTAACTCCCCGCTCTCTGCTCCGTTTATTTTGATAAGCACCGTCTGGGCGCAATCGGGCGCGATCGGCGAACTGGGGCCGATCCTGGGCTCCATCCAAGTTCCCGTCCCTGAGCCTCCTCCTGCGCTCCGCTCCCTTTCGCCGACCCTGGGCACCTTTCTTTCATTTGTGCCCCAGGAGGAGAAATCTGAGAGCCTGCCTTTGCTAGGTGATGGTTCCAGTTACTGAAGAAGCCTCAAAAGGATTTAGCTTTACTTCTGGAAGGTGGGCCAAGCTGTGCCCAGAGCCTGGATTTCTGAGGCCTGCGGGGCGTGTCTTTCCCTTCCCAGCGCTTTCCCACCGGCACAGTCCTTACTAAACCTTGCTCCAGGAATAAGGAAATGAAATCAAAATTAGTGTCTGCTATCAGGAAACAAGGTCAGAAGCCACCCAAATTTCCAAACAATATGAAACACCCTTGCCACTGATGATGAGTCCGGTCCCTTTAGAACAAAAGGTGCTCTAACAGGCAATACCTGAAGTTATTTCATCTCCCTGGAGTCAGAAATTGCATAAGGAGGACTGAGAATATTGAGGGTATTAAGAAAGGGGATCCTTGTCAGTTTTATGTAAGGATGTTTTGAAACACACTTGAACATCTGTTGAAAGTAACTAATACCACTCAAAACATGAGGTTTGCTGAACATCCATTACACCTCAACAAAGCTTTTTTTAAAGATCTTTCATCTTTCAAAAATCTAGTACAACCCAAGAACCTGTCCATATCCTTGTTGTTTTGGTGACGTCTGTGCTGTAATTAAACCCCAGGGGCCAGGTCCAGACTCAGTCTCGGTAGGAGGTGGGTAAGCAGGGTGGCAGGTGGGATGGAAATCTGGGCGGGGACAGCAGGCTGTGCGACCTCCCCAACTGGGGACCAAAAACGGACCTACCTGGCTGGCTACAGTGGAGAGTCCAGGGAAGCAAGGCCCTGGGACCAGGCCTACCACACCTGAGACGGGGCTCTCCTTGCAGGTTAGACAGTGGAATCGGTTCAGGAATTTACTCACAGAAGAATCTGAATCAGTAGTTCCTGGGCTTGGATTTCTAGACTTGTTTTTTTCTGGAGGAGGGGGTGAGGATACTACAGGACGCCAGTTACCTGCCAGTTACCATCTACCGTGAACATTATTTTGTAAAAGAAAAGGCTATTTTAGGGCGAAGAATTCCTAAGAATATGATCTAAGTTGAGTAAATTTAGTTTTATGAAAAACTGCACAACATCGACCTCCTTTCTCCTCGGGCTGGTTAAATTTTCCATAGGGGTGCGGGTGAGCTGGGCTGGCCCCTTCCCCACTCCTTCCCAGCTCCCAGGCTGGTGTGTAAATGCCCATGGATTCCGGAGTGGGAGGGGCTGGGGGAAGTCTGTGAGCGTAAGGGGTGCTCTGGAGAGAGGAGCAGGCCTCCCTGAGGCTGGGGCAATTCAGAGCAGCAAAACTGGATTGGGGGGCTCCCCAGCCCCGCCCCACAACTCTGTCCCTTCTGTCTCTATTCCACCAATTCAGCAGTTCCTCCATCAGGTTCCAAGCCTGGTTGCGTGTTAGAATCACTGGGGAGGGAGCAAAAGCTCCCTAGGATTCTCGAAGGCCACCTAGGCTGAGCACCGCAGTCCCAGTTCCTCAAAGACGAACTACAGGATTATGTGGGTGGCCCCTCTGGGGCACAAGGGACAGGTGGGGGAAGGGATCACCCTGCTTTTCCTGGCCTGCTCCTCCATGGTCTTTCACAAACCTGAAGGCAGGCTTTTTATGTAAGGTAACATAAATTCTGTGTTTGCACCTCCCAATAGTTCAGGCAAGGCTTTACTGGGGCCCCTGCTGCAGTAGGGGGAAGCGAAAACAAGTAACAGGTTCCCTTGCTTGCTCCCTGGGGGGGGGGGGCGGGGGCGCGAGTTGGTTCCTTATACTGGGTGACAGTAGGAATGGGTCCAGGCGTTGGGCCAGAGGGGGTGCTTAGGTGCCCACCCCCTTGGTGGTACTACCTGTGCAGGGTACCTGTGCAGTATCCTGCTTTTGCTCGACACCCTGCTTTTGCTGAGGTTTTGGTCTTTTTGTATCTTCTTGTTCATAATTTGCCCCAGTTGCACACGCACCCAGCTATTTTTAGTCCCTTATAAGTTTCTTTGCATTCTGTGGCTCGAGGGGTCGTTTGTCCACGTGCAAGCACTGCAGCAAAGGCCCCCAGGTCCCAGCCTGTCTCAATGTGATTATCTTCACACTTGTATGATTACCCCAGCTGAACAGACAGAGACTGAGGTTCCGAGAAGTTCAGTAGCTTCCAGAGATCCTGGGATACAAATCCACGGAGTCAGGCTTCAGACCCATGCCCTTCACCAGGTGAAGGGGGCCCAAGGCACCTGGGATCTAACACCTGTTTCTGGGGCCTTTTGGCAGGGAGACCCCTCAGATGGTCACAATCCCAGGGGGCTGGCAATCTTTCCTGTTTTATCTTTTCATCTCTTCACCACCACCTCACTGTTCCTATACACTCCACATTTCAGCCGCTTGCCAAGGGGCTTCTTTATTTCTTGGTTTCTGGGTAGAACATAATAATAGGACAGTATTTTGTGTGCCCAAAGAGAGAGGGATGGGCAAGAATCGGAGCACAGAAAAAACAATCAGACCCTGATGGAATGTCAGCCCCCAGAGCTAACAGAGCCAGACAGCAGGTTCCAGGGGCAGGTGAGATCCCTGCTTTACTTCTGCCTTCTCCCCCAGGAACATCACATCGTCTCAAGCTTTCTTTGGACCCAAGGCATCGAATTCTACGACGAGAAAGGTACTGGGGCCAGCTACCCTGGGGCGGTTTCTCACATTCTCAAGTTAGCATTCGGGGGGAAAAGGGGAAAGAGAAGCACAAATGAGAACATTCTCAGGAGCCTGCTGGTGGGAGCACTCTGGAACCACCACCCCCCCCGCCCCGCCCCGCCATTCCCCCAAAGGAAGCAGAGAACTGAGCAGCCAGCCAGTCAGGGCTCCTCAGACCTGACCACGGAGGTTCCCTGAACCCTAACAGCAGAGAAGGGTGACTCCATATTTACTCCTTGGGGTGTAGCCAGCTGAAAAGTTCTGGGAAGTCTTGATTTGTCTTTAAAAGTCCTGTGACCTTTACATTCTACTCCTCAAAATGTCTTTTTACTGTAAAAGTCACATTTAAACTGCTCACCATGAAGTAAACACCAAGCCCTGGGAAGATGGTTTTGAGCACTTCCGGGCCCTGCTCTATAACAGATCACGCTGACTGTGGCCTGAAAGGCCGTCTCAAGCGTTTTACGTGAGTTCTCTCACTTAAGCCTCATTGCAAGCCTGTGAGGCAGTTTTACAGATGAGTAAAATGAGGCGCAGAAAGGCTAAGGTCACTCATGGAGAAGAGGTGGTACAGGGGTTCGAGCTTCTCATTCGACCCCAGAGCCTGGCTCTGAACCACTGAGCAATACGGCCTCACCCCCTCTGCGTGCTGTGGTTGGGAGGGGTGATGACTGTGTAATTCTGGCTTGATTCGGGTTTAAGAGTTGTTTTTAATGCCCCAGAGACTGGAAATTGTTAACTGAAGCCTCAGGGAGCAAGATTTCACCCCATGCAAGACTTAGTGACCGCTGAGCGGTCAGAGACAGAGTAGGCAGCCCTGGGCAGGTGATGGGGACCCCTTCTTGATAACAGAGGCCGGGTGGACACTTGGCCAGCGGGCTGAAGAGAGGCGTCAAGGGTCTTATAAGTGCTTGGTCAGGTCACCTTTACTTTTCCTAAAGTCCTTTTCACCTTGAGCTGCTTGGTGCTAATTGACATATTTCCCCACCTCATTTAAAAAAAGGATTTGAGGTGGCTTTCGGATACATATGACATGGCAAAAAAAAAAAAAAAAAAAAAGAATAAAATGAAGAAGCAGGTAAAGGAAAAATAAAGGGAGGAAAATTAGACAACGTCAGATAAGTGCATGAAAAATGTGCCACAGGGTGTAAGAGATGGGCTATATATCCGGCTCTTAGCTTCCTAGTGGCCACGGCAAAGAAGGAAAGTTTGCCACTCTGTCCATGAGGTAAAAAGCAAGCCAGCTGCCCAAGGAAAGTGCAGCCTTTCCAGATACAGAGACCTGAAGATTTTTCTCTTGGAGCCTCATAAAGAAGGCCCTGGAAAACATCCCTATGATAAACCGAATAGTAGTGAAATTAGCGCTGTCAGTTCGGCTTAATGCTTGCTTTGAAAACATGAATTTGTTCCATAAGTATTTGCTATATTAGTAAACAATATGAGCATAATCCAAATTCCGTGTGTGTTTTCAGTGATTCTGTCAGCAAGAACACTGGTAAATGCGGAAAACCACACTCAACCAAAGGGAGCCATGTAGGAATACACAAAAGGCACACACGCACACTTCAGATAGCCATCCGCTTCATCGCATACGCTATAACCAGCTTTCCACCACTTCACGAAAACTCCCAAGCTGCCACCCTTCCGATACCCACATCCACAAGCAAATGTCAAGTCTTTTCCAAGGTCAAGTGCCATATTCTTAGTAGTACTTATATATTCCTTAACCAGCGAATGTATGTAAAACTGCTTCTATCTTACCCACGTTCTTATTTTATGCATCACTGATCAAGTTTTTGAGTGTTGCGCTGCTAATCCCTTTTCCCCAAAGCCCTGTGGTTTTGGTTGCACAATTCTGCATAATGGTTTTTAGGCACTCATATGTCACATAAGAGCAGAAATGACTGTACAGCTCTTTCCTGCATTGTCCTTTATCAAACCAACGGCTTAACAAAGAGCCCCCTTCAGTGGGAAGAACAGCTCCACCCAAGCCGAGGCTGTTCGGGATTCTGACATGGGGGCTGCAGGCAGATGGAGCTGAGGCCTTTTTGGTACACTGCCCTCCTTCAAGGTCGCAGTGTGCAGAGGCCCTCGAGGGCTTTCTATGGCAGCTGGAACAAATTACCACAAACTGGGTGGCTTAAAACAAGAGAAATGGATTCTCTCACAGTTCTAGAGGGCAGATGTCTGAAATCAAGGTGTCAGCAGGGCCAGCCTCCCTCTGAAGGCTCTAGGGAAGAACCCCTCCTGGCCTCTTCCGGCGTCTGGAGGCGCCAGGTGTTTCTTGGCTTGTAGGTGCATCACTCAATCTCTGCCCCCATCAGCACATGCCTTCTTATGAGGATACCAGTCACTGAATTTAGGGCCCACCTTAATACAGTATGACCTCATCTTACTAATTACACCTGCAAAGACCCTATTTCCAAATAAGGTCACATTCTGAGGTTCTGGGCAGACATGAATTGGGGGAGGAGACACTCTTCAATTCAGTATAGGCACCGACTGGCAGAAACATGTCATAAGTCTTCCCAGCAGCCTGTTCCACGTGAATCCTACGGCAAGGACTGCCAGAGCTAGGATTTGGATCCAGGCTGACGGACTCCTAAGCCCAGGCTGGACCTCCTCCTCCACTACAGGGCAGGCAGGTCTTATCCATTTGTGGGAAAATGCCTCAAAGTTCCCCCCTAGTGTGAGGTGAAGTTGTAGGAGGCCATCAGGCCCCAGATGTGGCATCCAGGAGAAGGGCTGGGCAGGGTAAATCCAGAAAGCTCCCAGCCCCACTGGGCTGCTGCACTACAGGCCACCTGGGCCTGCAGATCGGGGGGTTGCCCAAGTCTAGAGGGAGAAGGGCGGCACTTCCCTTCCAGCCCCCTGGTGGCTCCTACCCACCCCAACCCCCAGAAACAGCCCTCTTCTCTTCTCACCCACAGAACCTGCCCTGTCGACACCCGCTTTATCTCGCCATTCAACGGCACCCTCACTTCCGGGATCTGTTTGATCTCTCCATTCCAGTGCTGCTGTCAGGGAACCTCTTCACCCAGGAGCTCTGGGACAGCCTGAGCCGGCACAAAGCCCCCTACGGCTGGCAGGGGCTCTCCGGCCAAGGTAGCCTGCAGCCCTCTGGCTTCAACTAGTCCATTGTTCCTGCTTTTGGCCTTGGTGCAGAATGGGCCTCTCCTCCCTCACAGCACCAAGATGTGGACCCCCTGCCTCTTCCTTCCAGGCGGGCCTCAGGGCTCGACACCCCTGCTGTGCGACTCCTGACTCCCTCCCCCCTCATCTCTATAAGCAGCACAGTGTTCAGAAGAGGGGCCTGGCTGCCCCTGCAAGTGGCTCTCACCATCCTGGGGCTTCCCTGGTGTGAAAGATGCCAGTGCCCAAAGGTGGCTGAGGACAGCGGCTGTGGGGCCTCAAACAGCCTGCGGGTGGTTGCTTCTGTGGGAAACCACCCAGAGCCCCCTCCGCGTTAAATCTGCCCCCCGCCCCACCATGCCTCCGATTATTTTCTTTGGGAATACACACGGTCCTGGGAGGACTGGTATGAGTTCTTGAGATGATTGAGGGCACAGCCAAACCCCCTGCCCCACCACCCTCTTCCCACTGGCATTTCACTGTCCTCCACCCTCTGTGCCTCTGGAGAGGGGCTGGTGTCAGGCCTCGGGCAGGTGGGGAGCCAGGAAGTCTTGGGAAGGCCCCAATGACCCATGTGACCCCTCGTGGTGCCCCACCCTGTCCCACACCCACAGCCATCGCCTCCACCCTGAGCCTCCTGAATGGCTCTGAGAGCACCAGGCTGTTTGCCATCTCCAGGGAGCTGCTTCCGGGCTGCATCCGGTGTGCCGTGGTGGGTAACGGAGGCATTCTGAATGGTTCCCGCCAGGGTCAGAACATCGATGCCCATGACTACGTGTTCAGGTATGTGGGGCAGGGGCCAGGGAGGAAGCAGGAGAGGAGCTGGGTGGAGAGCTGGTCCCCAGCCAGCCCCCGGGGGGCGGGGGGAGCATCATAGGTGAGGGCATGGGCCAAGGCAGCAGTGGCCTCAGGCAGCTCAGCAGTTGTAATGCGCAGACAGGCACGGACAAAGGCATTACGGAAACAGGCCCTGAAGATAAGCGAGGGTGTGGTCGGCTAAGGGGACCCAGGAGGAAGGAGCTGCCAGGGTCAGCTTTGTCCACTTCACAAGGCATCCCTTCAGGTCCCGAGTTGTGGGGATGGGGCTAGTGACCGGGCACTGGGGCTGCTGTGGGCAGAGGGAGTGACAGAACCCTGGGGATGGAACAGGGACAGGTGAGGCCCCCTGGGGATGGAAGTAAACACGCAGCATCGTGTAGCCACAAGCAGGCTGATGGGCCTCTGTTTGGACCAGACTCAATGGTGCTGTGATCAAAGGCTTTGAGAAGGACGTGGGCACCAAGACCTCCTTCTACGGTTTCACTGTAAACACAATGAAGAACTCCCTCATCTCCTACTCAAACCTGGGCTTCACCTCTGTGCCGCAGGGACAGGTGAGGCTGCCACTGACAGTCGGTGCCATTGTTTCCCAACCCGCGTCTGAGGGGTGGGCCACAGGGTTCCCAAGCCCCAGCCCAGTGCATAGAGAGGCTGTGCCAGGGTCTTGGGCCCACGCAATGGAGCCACTGAAGGGGCGGATCTGGGCAGGGGCGCCCTGTGGTTTCAGGTGGCTCAGGACAACTCTGGGGTGGAACACGAATGAGTATTGACTGAAAGCTTATGGAATGCCAGGCACTTACAGAGGCCACGCCAGCCCTCTCTTACTGGTGAGGAGACTAAGGCTCAGGGCCCCTTCAGTCAGTAAAGCAGCGGTGGGGCTGGATTCAAATCCAGACTCCCCCGCACCCAGAGCTCAGGCTACACACAGTATTTACTGAGTGCCTCCCTCCTTCCCAGCACCGGATACAGGCATCACAGCAGCCCCTTTCCAGAGGGCGGTGTGTCCAAGGCCACCACCCAGCCAGAATCATCAAAATCCAGGCCCCTCTGACCGCAGTGCAGGGTTGTTTCCATCTCTCACGCTGCCCACTAGAAGAATGATGTGTGCCCTCCTGAGGGCTCACAGCAGACCATGCAGGAAGCTGAGGCTCAGCTGAGCAATCGAGGAAAACACGCCCAGAGCCGCAGCTTCGGAGCAGGAGAACTGGAATCTGAATCTGTCTGCCGCTTCCAGTTTCCTTCAACCACAGCTGGTTGTTGTAACAGTGCTTCGCTTCTACAGCGGGCTGGTTACCACATGCAGCGGGGAGGTCCCAGGATAAGGGTTCTGGGATGCTCAGTAGGACTGGTTTGAGTTTCTAGATGCTTCCTCCTCTGACCAGGGAATTCAGGGGTGTCCTAGCCACAGTGTCTGTGCACCGAGGCCTCTTTCAGCTCGTGACAGAACAACACGGGACAGCTCCACTTCTGGTGTAGCCACAGAACCTGTAGGCATTATCTATAACTGCATGACAAACTACCCCCAAACCTAGTAGCTTTAAGCAACACACACCGATTATCTCACAGTTTTCACGGGTCAGGAACTCAGAAGCAGCTCAGCGGGGTCTCCTCAGGGTCCCCCAGCGGTCGCGGTCAGGACGGGCAGGGGCTGCAGTCCTCAGGCCTGCCTCTGGCCGGAGCTCAGATGGCTCCCTCACAGCCCTTGCTCCCCCAGAGTGAGCGATCCCAGAGAGCAAGGAAGCTCCAGTGCCTTTTATGACCCACTTTCCAAGGTCACATACCCTTCCTTACTTCCACTTTTTCCTACGCGTTAGAAAAATTTTGTTCATTAGTCACTAAGTCCAGCCCACACTCAAGGGGATGGCAATTAAGCATCACTTCTTGAAGGGAAGAGTATCGAAGGATTTGAGTACTGAAACCAGCAGGGTACCTGAAAGTGGGAATTACAGGCATAAGAGGGAAATGCTCCCGTCAGGGCAGACAGACTGGGCGGAGAGCGGTCCACTCTGAGCAGGATCTTGACGTGGTCTCGTTCCCACTGCGGCTGTTTCTCTGTCCCTCCGACAGGACCTGCGCTATATCTTCATCCCCTCAGACATCCGCGACTACATGATGCTAAGATCGGCCATTCTAGGTGTGCCTGTCCCTGAGGGCCCCGATAAAGGGGACAGGTGAGCAGCCAGGCAGGGGGCAGGGCATGGTAATGCTCCCAGGGTCCACTGTCAGATGGGAAAGGTGGGTGAAGGGGGCAAGAAAACCCCCGAGTTCAACAGAGCATTAGAAGATTAAGCTCTTTTCCTACCCCCAGGAAAGCCTAGGTAACGCTGCTGGTCCCCAGGGACCCTCCTGACAAGGTGGGCTGTAGGTTCGAGGGGCTCCTTCCTGAGCAGGCAGGCCTGGCCCCTCAGCTTCGGGCTGCTGTCCCCACAAACAACCCAGCCACCCAGCCAGTGGCAGCCGTAGGACCTGTCCAGCACATTGTGTCTGGAAACCAAGAGTGGGGGCCAGTATCCATTCCATTCCTCTTGGCGGGCACCCTCCCAAGACTGCCCATGAAATGGGAGAGCAGGCGACGTGAGTCCAGTGTCCGGCGAAGTGGGAACAAAGGGCCCTCTGTCTTTTCTCCCCCACCTTCCTGGGCAGCAGGCCTGTGTCCAGCTCTTTTGAACCATGTCCTGTCCTCATCTAAACCTCCTCCCTGTGGTGCTGAGACAATTTCTTGTCCCTGAGTCAGGTCCTTAGAAATCTGTGCCACCCCCGTGACAATGACCAGCCTCCCATCTCGGTGGCTCCAGGACATCTCACCCACCATGAAAGAGCAGCTGCTGAGGCCTCCTTGGGGGGCTCCACCAGCCCTGCCCTGTGCCCCACCCCCCTCGTGATTACCTAACAATCCGTTGCAAGAGCTCACAATGCTGCAGCTGGTCATGAGGGTGGGCTATGTGACGCGGGGCAGGACTGGCTCTGGGGGGGCTGGCTCAAAGACATCGAGCAGACATAAGCCTCCCCAACACCAATGAGCTCCCCCTCCCACACCCCTAATCCTTCCCCCTCCCAGTCCCCCTCTCAATCCCGATCCAACCACATCAACCAGCAGCCCTACGCCAGCGCCGGTGGCTCAGCCCCTTCCCCGTCCTCCACCCGGGGGTCTTCCTCCCGTCTCCCCTCTCACCCTGCCACCCCAAATGCCTCACAGCCCTCTTCCCGGTCTTCCTCCCTGAACCCTAGCCCTCATGTCCAGCCTCGAGGGTCTGCCCAAAACATCACTCCACCCGCCTCCAAATCTCCCTCCCAATCTGGCTTAAAATCTCTCTCTCGAAACTCTTCCCAAACTCCCCCTGTGCCCAGCGCTCTGTCTCCATCCTACAGCCCTGCACCCTCGGCCTCCTACATCGGGCCCATTCGGCGCATCCCGCCCTACATCGCCCCCTACGTGCCCCACTTCCTGAAGGAGCCCCCCTTCTTCCAGCCTCCCACCTCACCACTCCCCCAAAACCAGTGCTTCCCCTGCCCTTCCGAGAACCAAGAGAGCGCCCCCTCTGAGTCTCTCTACTTCCCTCTCCTCCCACCCCCTCCCCACCACCCGGTCCACTGCTGCTACCCGACCCCTCCCGCTCTGTTCACACCCCCCTCCTCTCTCACGTACACCCCGCCCTTGGAGGTCCTGGTGGGCGGGAAGCCGCACGTGGTCCCGACGGTGCTGCCCGCCACCTTCTACACCCCCTTTTCCCGCTACTACGTCCAGCCCCGCCCCTACCGGTCCACACGCCGCCACCGTCCCAGCGCCCTTCCCCTCTCCTCATTCCCCAACGGGCCGTAAGACGGCACCGGCCCCTCTGTCCACTTCTATCGTGGGTCCTAGGCCTCAGACCTATTTTGGACCAGAAGCCTCTGCCAGCAAATTCAAGCTACTCCATCCAGACTTCATCAGCTACCTGACAGAGAGGTAGGTGGGGGCAGGGGTGGTGCTGGGAAGAACTGCTTCACCCCCGCCCCTGGCTCCACACCCACCGGCAGCACCGGCTTTATCCCCCCAAGGACTAAACCCACAGGGGGGCCATGTACGAGGACGCCGCAAGCACTTATACTGCCTCACTTACTACTTTGAGTATTATACCTTGATGGAGGTGGTGTTCTATCAGTCAAGGTAGATGGGAAATGGAGAGGGAACTCATCAGGTTTTCTTACTAGGAAAGCTCAGGAAGCCTTAGGTCAGGCATGGGGGGACCATAGATGTGGGGGTGTATTGGGACTGCTAGAGGCCGAGTTGTCATCACTTGCGGGCCTGATCACAGCTCAAACACAGGAGACCATGGGAGGAGCCTGGGGAACACCTGCCTGCAGATCTCAAACCCCACCCCCCTCATCACCTCACCGGTGCCTCCAGTCACAGGACCTGTGTGCTCTGTCCTCATACGTGGCTCCTGCTTGGCCCAAGTCTGGAGGTAGAAGCTTAGATATCCGGCTAATTAACTAGGCCACCTTTGCCCTAGACACTATGGTGCAGGAGGGTGTTGTAGAGAGGAAAGGTGAGTTAGACTGGATTCAGGCTTCTAGAGAGTGGGAGGAAGGGGAAGGCTCTCACCTGCGGTCCTTTGGGAGGACCTGTTCCTCTTTGTTATCTCAACCAAAGATTTCTGTGTATAGTTCATTTGGGGGTGGGTTGGGGTAGAGGGGCAGGAAATTTTTGCAGTTTTCCAACCAAATTGGTGTAATGGCGCAACCGTCAAGCTAGCTGGTGTGCAGGACCTGCAGGACCCAAAGTCCTGAGTTTTGATGGCTCTTTTTGATTCCAGGTTTCTGAAATCCAAGTGGATTAACACAAAATTCAGAGACCTATACATGCCTAGTACTGGAGCCCTCATGTTGCTGACAGCACTGCATACCTGTGACCAGGTAAGAGGTCTTCCCTCTCAGGAGCCCACAGCAGCAAAGTAGGTTTGAATGGAACCTAAGTCGATCCATGATATCCCCTACATGAGAGGCCTGCTAGCCCAGATCTGGGATTTGTAAAATGGGGACAATATCTACCCAAGATGGTTGTAAGGCTGAGTGAGAAAATGTGGGAAGAGCACAGTTCAGGGTGTTAAAGTGTGGCGAGAGCCGTTGATCCTCACCTTCACACAACACAAGGCAGCCATGGGGGGACGTGGCTTCTACATTCGCGTCACTTTACACATAGTGGAAGCGCAGTAAATGCTAACTCAGTGACTGTCCTCGTCCAGGTTAGTGCCTATGGATTCATCACAAGCAACTACCAGAAATTTTCTGACCACTATTTCGAACGAATAAAGAAGCCACTGATATTCTACGTGAACCATGATCTGTCCCTGGAAGCCACCCTGTGGAAGGACCTGCACAAGGCTGGCATCCTTTGGCTGTACCAGCGCTGACCCTGAAGCACCCAAGACCTTTGTGTTTTTGCAGAGCTGAGGCCCTTGGCCCCTCAAGTGGCCAAAGCTGCCTTCTGGTCTTTTCAGCCTGAGAGGGGCTCCAACTGTCCTTGACCCTCCCCCCGCTTCTTCCCTACAGAGGACACCGAGTGGATGTGTGACTGTCACTGAAGCCTATTCTTTGTGAGACACCCCACCTTGTCCTCAGCTCATCTGGTCTGAGGCAGACATCCCAACCCTGGCCAAGAAAAAACGGACTGCTCTGTGCTGGATTTGTCTTTAAAACCGAAGATAACACTCTCAAGGTGAGACTGCCCCTCACCAGCGTGAGGCAGGCATCCTTCATAGCTGAGCGTTCCCAAGACAGTAGTGGCACGAGGTGACTAGGTCAGTGGAGCGGCTCAGGGTCTCTCTGTTAACAAAGATCAAGCAGCAGTAGAAGCAAACGCACGCTTCTCAGCCCAAATCCTCCCACTAGCATGTCCAGCTTCACGCAAACTCCAAAGCAGTTCAACTCAAGGCCATGTCGGAACAGCCTTTCTGAGAACAGGACCGACTCACTTCTGCCCCGATAAATGTGATTTGGAACTAGATAACTGCATAAATGGTGGATAACCATTGTGTCTGTGTGTGTTGGGGAAAGTAGTATATCATGCAGGGTGTGTAGCACAAAGAATTCAGAATCCAAGAACCACGGGAATTTGATGGGAGTCAACCATGCAGAAGGTCACTGGCCCTTGATTAAAGTCCCGTTGGAGATGTATTACCACCTTGTCACCAAAAGGACATTACTGGGTAATGAACCCTCATTATCGGACACTAAACGTCATGGCTTCAATAATTTGACTTGATATAGGCAGTTTTATTTTAGATTACATGGGCTTCTATAGAAGTGTAAACCAACTGAGTTATCACCATACTACCCCTGAAGCAAACCCTGGGATTTACTGTCCTGATGTCTAGTCTGATGTTGCTACACCCTACCCCGCAAGGCAGTGGAGGGGACAGGGGGATGTCTCCACAGGTCTGGTAGGCAAGAGCCTCCCTGCCCAAACCTGGCCCTTGGGCCTGTGGTTTTGCAGGGACGACCCTATCAGCACACCTAACAAGAGGGGTGAATCAAAATGCTGCTACTTCAGAAATTGAGACGTGATTAAGCGAGAGGACATTTAGGCTTTAATGACTACAGCCGCTACTGGGAAACCACAGCTTCCCGGTGCCTGGACCCATTTTTATCCATACTTTATTTTCCCCATTCCCATCACATCTGTAGTTACCAAAACCTGTCAACCGGTTAGAGGGGTATAAGAACAATTTAGTGGGAAACTTATAAACACCAGAACATCTGATTGCATCCTGTTACCCGCAACTATTCTGAAACTTTCACTTATAAAAGAATATGCTGAGTCACAGAATAAAACACTGCTTTTACACGGGTCTCAATCTGAAATCCACGAATGCTAGTAAGTCAGTTTTAAAATTTTTAAATTTGTTTCAAAGTTATACCCAAGACACATTGACTTCATAGGAAATCCACTGAGAAATGTCTTTCTGGGCTGAACACCTCTTTCCTTTTAGTCTCCCCAACAGAGCATGCACATGTTAATTACTTTCATTTTGTAATCACTGCTGTCCCGCTACTGTACCAAGATCACCTAAACTGTGTGCAGTATTCTGAATGGTCTTAGTTATACCCTAATTTCACTAACTGGGATTTCACTTCTGGGATACCCTGTCACTTGAATTCTTTGGCTACTTTTGAAGATGAAGTCCAAAGAACTCTTAAATGATTCTCCTTTGAAGGGGGTGGTGGTATTTTATAGGCGTTAGCAACTAGCACCTGGGGCTGTGCTGATCCCATCTGGCATCACTGGGAGGCAACCTATAAAACCAGAGAATCGGGCTTCCCTGGTGGCGCAGTGGTTGAGAGTCCACCTGCTCATGCAGGGGACGCGGGTTCGTGCCCCGGTACGGGAAGATCCCACATGCCACAGAGCCTACGCACCCGGAGCCTGTGCTCTGCAACGGGAGAGGCCACAACAGTGAGAGGCCCGCGTACCGCAAAAAAAACCAAAAAACAAAAAAACCAAAGAATCATTTGATGCAGCAGCCAACTAAGAGACTCAAAACTGAGGTTAAATTTAAAGAAAAAACTAGAGAAAAAAAGGTGATCCTAGAGGAACTCTGAGCAATCAGTCATTACGCACGTGTGTGCATGTGTGTGTGCGTGTAAGGCACCACCAGATCAATTCAGTGCAGCCTGGTGGTTCCCGATGACTCCCCTTTTTGGGAGACTGTGATCTGAGGAAGCAGAATCTGGCAAGTGGCCAGTACCAGTAAAGAGCGGCCATGAAGTGCTGGCCACATTTATATTCAACCCTCTGGAGTCAAACCTACACGTTCGGGAATTCCCTGGCAGTCCAGCGGTTAGGACTCATCACTCTCACTGCCAAGGGCCAGGGGTCAACCCCTGGCTGAGGAACTAAGATCCCACAAGCTGTGCGGCCGCAGCTTTAAAAAAAAAACAGAAACAGAAACAAACCTACAGGTTCACTTGGGTCCCACAGAGCAGTCAAGTCCACGCAGAAGCAGGCTATAACCCAGGAGGTAGACTTTCTCACTTGCTAACACGTCCTTTTGCTTTGTTTTACTCCCAGCTATAAGCTGCTTGGACCGGTTTTCAGGCTCTTTAAATCTCACTCCAAATATAGCTTCCTTGGTGACCGAACAAATATGTGACCTTACGTATAAAGAGCTGCACACACCTCCCAACTTCAACAGAAAAGAAAGGCAATCTGTGTCCAGTTCAAGCCCGGCATTTAAATGGGAACAAAGCCCAGCTCCACTCTGCTACTCTCTTGCTCACATGCCAGCCATGCCATTCAGACAGAGCTGAGCGAACACCAGGAGAGCTCCCTGGTGTTAACAAAGCACCTGGAAACCAAATCGCTCTGCTAGTGCCACTGTACCGTCTTTCCTGAATGTCAGGATACGGTGCAAGGGGAAGAGGTCAGATAGTCCTGAAGTGTTCTCACTGCCACAGCTGCCATACAACTGCCATTCCCGTCTGTTTCAAACAGCACATTCATTTTCTTGAAATATGTGACAAGCACCCTTTCATTCCACAATAAGAGTATAAACCAAATCTGGGCCACTTGCCCACTTCTGCCACCTCTTACAGCCTGTGCCCTCAGAGCCATTAATCAAGGGGCCTAAAGTGTGACAGGGCAGCCACACCACTGCTTTTCAAGCTGCAGAGGGGTGAATGCATTAGGACTGGGGTCTTGGCAGGGTATGCACAATTCCCTGTGGAGTCCATTCAATTCGATCCCTTAGAGCCTGAACTTCTTTTAAGAGCACAGGGCCAGCCCCTTAAGCCTCAGAACAGATGGTTTTCCATCAGTTGAGATTTTCAGACAGGGATAACTAACCATCATAGGCTTGTGGGGCTTCTTTGGGACACGTAAGAAGAAAGAGAAAGCTTACAAACACGAGAAGAATCATCGTTTCACCTGCTTCAGGCAAAGCAGTTCAATTCTGTCTCACTCACTGCAGACACCCGGCGAAGAAGACAAACCTAAGTCAAAGTCTCCCTGCCACTCAGCACAACTCAAAGGCCAGGACAGGGGAAGCAAAAAGAACACTCCCCCCAAGCCTGTTCCAAAGATCTTCTCCATTACACACACGAGAGAAATTCCGCCTCGGGTCCAGGGCAGCGGAAACGGCACTGCTGCTAGTTAGTGTCTTGTTCTGGAGCATCCTTTTCGGCCTCAAACTGAGGCTGAGACTGTACCTGGCGAGGAGAAATTGCAAAGAAAAACCTATTCAAGAAGATATACACAATCTCTCTCAGGTAGCTCACTTTTAAATCAGGCATTAAAAAAACTTGGGAAACTGAGTCTCAGATATACAAATTCCACACAGAAAGACCCTTCTTTGCCTTCAGACAGGGATAACTTCACATCATCATGGACTCAGCTCCCACCCCTCAGCCAGCCCGCAGCACTGTGCCTAGCTGCACCCAGCATCCCAGACCCGACACGCTGACAGTTCCTGTCCTTTTAAAGCCAGGGTCTCCCTTAGCACAAAGTGTCTAGCAGCCAAGTATGGTATATACACCCCAGCATCTTTCTGGCGTCAGTAAAATGCCTGAGGCGGTGCGGATTACTCCTTTCAGCCAGACCACTGAAGGCCAGCTGCACAAAGGGTACCTGATGCCAAGAGGAATCGACATCAAACAAGGTCATTTCTCCTTCACTCACCTCTGTGTGCAGAACAATACTGCAGAGCAACCATGTGGCTTTCAGTGCTTTAAGACAGGGATTATAGATCTGCCCTGAGAGCTACTTAAAAACAGCCAGTACTATAATCTTGCTGTCATAAAAATCCCTGAGCTAAAAGTAGATCAGATCATCTAACTGTTCCTCCGTACCCGCTCTTAAACCAGAGCCATCTCATCATGGTCAGAGGTGGGGTCCAGAACATGTATACTACTTCAAACCTCTGTAGGTGCACAGCCAGGTTTGAGAAGCACCATTCCTGTTTTTACAAACTGAAGAAATAAGGCTCTGGTGCGGTCAACCTGGTAACAGGCTGAGACTGGAGTCTAGATCTCTCAAGTTAGTCTAACACGGGATTTCAACCTACTGACGCTTTGGGTGGGTAGCTCTTTGTCGTGGGGGCTGTCTTGCGCACTGCAGGGTACTTCGGGGTACTTACTGCGTCCCAGCGCACCCCGACCCCAAGCTGAGAACCACTGGCCTAACTCAGTAACTAGTTGTTCAACTAACACCTCAATAAAGCTTAATAGTTTCTTTTGGAATAAGCTGTGGTAATTTTGTTACAATCTGGTTGAGACACACCTCTTTACAACTGACAATATTACATCAGTGAAATTTTCTAAATTAAAAAAAAAGCTTAATAGTAATAATAACACCCCCCCACCTCCCAAAATCAATTAGCTATATCTTTATGGTTCTTTAAAAACAAAACAAAAAAACACCTAGCCGCGTACTATGGGTGAGTGAACTCATTGTCTCGGTTTACTTACTCAGTAGCAACTCAGGGAAAATATCTACCTCATGTCGGGTTGTAACAAACACTGTGAGGCTGCTTGGCAGGGGTCTAGCAAAGAGTTCCATACCACTTCTCTTATCCAGCCACTAATAATCCTGGAAGACCCACACATCTCAGAATCTAACTGACCAACACTTAAAGGGATCATAACCTATGCAATTCTGTGAAAGAGCTAAAAATCTTACCATTCACAGAAATTTCATCACAAAGATCCTTACACTCAGTATCTTTGAACGATGGTTTTCATGTGACTTTTTTCCAAGTCCACAGCCAACATCTTTAATCTAAAAGAGAAATACGGATAACACACTTCATTCTAACAGAAACCAACTTAAGGTATTGATTCTCGATGGTGTTTAAAAAAGCTGAACCTAAGCGAGTCAGAACTCCTCACAAAAGATGTCCTTTCAAACAGGGATAACTTCAAACCAACCTCAGCTCAACCAGTGACAAAACATTTCTAAATCCCAGCCAAGCAAAGCTCATTTTCCAAGTCTTCCTTTCACCCCTGTATGCAGCGGCATCCACTTTCATTTCAGTGACACCTAGTGGCCCCGATTACACTGGCTCAGGCCATCCTCACTTCTGGATTCTAGGCAGGACCCTGACGGGACCTCTGGGTCCACCCGGATTCACAGAGCCGAACTTCAGAATTGAGACCAGAGCGTGAGGGCGCGGTATGCGGTAGGCCTTCACACCACCTCCCCCTTCTCACTTCTGGTGCCCCCCCAGGTCTTACCTGCATCCATTCTTACTCATTTCAGGGTTCCATTCGCTGGTTTTAAGCTTCAACGTGCACGTCGGCTTCTCACCATCTCTGCAGTTGCCAAACAAAGGCCTGTGGGGAACGGAAACGTGAGCGTGTTAAGGGTCGTTGTAAAACTACGGCCTACGGCTTTCCAAACAAAGTCCACCATCCCCCTAATTACCATCTTTGGAGTTACGTAAAAACTGGGGCCGTTCAGCCGCTAACACCCCTGAAGTGAACCGAGAACCGTCCCTGTCAGCCTGCTCCGTGTAAAGACCTGGGGACCTGCCAAGGCCGCGGGGCTGCGAGCTCAGCACATGGGTGTCTGCAAAGCCGGGGAGGGGGGCGCGGGGGTTGCGCAATACGGAAGGGCCGCTCTCCCCCAGGAGGGCCGCTCCGACGCCAAGGTGGGCTTGGGCTCTCCCCGCTCACTAATGAACACTCGCGCCCTTTGGAAAGCGTTTCCCCAGTTATCTCAGCGAATCCTCCCAACCACCCTACTGGGGGCGAGACCAGGCTTAAGAGTCACCATTTCTCCTTCGAGGAGGGGGCGGCCGAGTGTGCTAGCGCCGTGTCAAGAAAGACCCCGTTTTCCCACCTCCGCAGCCTTACCGCCGCCAAAGGTCCGAGGTTGCCGGCCTAGCTCGGACCAGCCTGAGGCCGCCATGACTTCCCGCCACAAGACCGACGCCGAAAAGAGAGAAGGGCCGCGCCTGCGCGCAAGTCTTCGCGGCAGTCTCGCCGGAACTCTCGCGCTGTTGAGAAAAGGCTGATGGGAAATGTAGTGCAAACAGCCGCCGCTGCGGGGCAGCCGCGTCCTCAGCGCGGCTCTGGACCCGGGATTAGATGGTCCCCGCCGCCAGGGACAGTAGAGAGCCTGGGGTGAGAGGCCTGCTCTGTATAGAACCACGGCCGGTAGAAAACGAAGGTGGACTGTCGCCTGGTCCACAAAGCCATTTATCTATTGAGTGAACAGGGTGTCCCTGGCCGAGACTGGGTGGGCGGTGGAGGTCTCAGAAAACTCGAGGGGACTTCACGAGAGGAACGGTTGAGGGAACTGAGGCCCTGCCGGATTTCGTTCTTAATTGCTGTGCGGATTTTATTTGGGGCGGGGCGAGTTCGTCTGGGGTGGTTGGCTGCGTTAGCGAAGAGGAGGGAGATTCCCGGGAAATTGTTCGACGTCCCGCTCAGTTGCTCTTAATTGGGGCGAGAGCAGTGGGGCACGGGCGCGGCCGGCAGAGGGCGCCCGAGAGCGACGGGCTGGGCCGGGCTCTAAATTACCCTGAACCCGGGGGCTTATCCCCGCGCCTCAGGTCCCGCCGCCCCGCCGCCCCACTGGGGCGCGGCTTTAATTCCGACAAGGAAAAATAATCAAATTACGAAAAGAACTGAGAATAGTGTAATGCCCTCTGCTATTCCTGAGTGTTGATTTTCAGGTAATCACCCCGGCTTCAGTTTTGAAATAACAAAAGGGCAAAACAACAACTAGAATCAGAGCCAGAGTTTACACCTATTTGGAAATTGGTTTAAACTTGCAAGACCACGAAGCCTTTTCTGTATTACCTTCTCCCCATGCTCATCAGCCCTCAGCAATGATCTCAGTGGCATTTAGTCTGGATTAAATTGTTCTGTATGTGGTAATACACTGTGGGTACTTATTTTCAAGTTACCACATTTGTTAATGTTCGCCTCCCTCAATTGGACTGTGAGCTCTTCAAGGCAGAAGTCTATTTTAATTTGTTTTTTCTTTTTAATTTCCTCACAGGCCTAGTTGGTATTCCACTGCCTCTGCTCACAGTAAGTACTTCACAAATATAATCATTAACTTAGCAATAGCTTCTATCGTGTGAAATTGGCCCTTACGTTTCTCTATCTTACCCTTGAAGACAGATTATTTTGTATAATACCGAAAGAAAGAATGGGGTCTCTCCCTGCAAACTAAATTCCTTTCGTCTCAGACCCTAAGTGCGGCATTTGCCAAAAACTGCTTGTGTGGGCAGGTGATCTGCAGGCAAAACAATGATGATAGCTAACACTTCATAGCACTTACTGTATGCCATTCACTCCTTGAGTACTTTACGGATATTAATTCGTTTAATCCTCACCACTGCACAGTGCAGTGTATGATCGCTACCCCCTTTTTACAGATGAGGAAACAGAAGCATTGAGAGATGATGTAACTTGCTGCAGTTCACACAACTAGTAACTGGTGGTGTCAGGGTTTGATCCCAGCCTGCAGAGTCTGTGCTTTCACCACAAAGTTATACTGCACCGTGTGTGTATATATATAAATGGATCTTATATATAAGGGTTTTTGGTTTGGGGGGAAGGGGAAGGAAGAGGGATTTTGTGTGTTTGCATGGGTGGTTAGGGAGGAAACTGGGGGAGAATGATGGGCACCTGTTGCACTGTTTCGAGCCACTTTCTGGCAGGAAGAGTGAGGGTGAGAGCCTGCAGGAGCTGATCAGTGAAAGGCAGAGGCTCTGGGCCCTGGCAGGTCTGTTTTGGGTCCCAGACTAGTTGCCACCCAGTGTGCAGTGAGGGCCATTTGTCGCAGCTCGAGAAGGGCCACTGTGCCAGAGGCCACAGTGTAGCTTTCACACCTGACAGGGCACTAGGTGGAGCAGCAACAGGCTCACGGCGGATGGCGGTGTCACGGGCTGCTGGGCTGTGGCCAAGCGGCCGGAGCAAAATGCAATGAGAGGCCTGCGTCTGAGCACACGTCAGGTGCACTGCTTAGGCAATCCAGAAATAACTGAGAAAGACTTCAAAGAATGCACCAGAATTCCTGAATGAGCTGGCAAGGGCTCAGAGCTGTTGAGACCGAAATGCCGAGGCCAGTGTGCCTTCATTTGCACTCGTTGCTGGTGAGGTCTAGGACGTTTGAGTTTTACATTATTCAAGGCCGGCGTAGACCTCTATTTATTACATGGAAAGAGTCACACAGTCTAGTGATAAGTGACAGAAGTAGATCACAAGCTGAACAGGGCAAGAGTCCCCAGGGCCGTTCAAGGGACCTCGACTCTGAGTGCAAAGGGGAAATCTGGTCAGCTGGCCTGCTGTGCTCAAGCGGTCAGCTCACTGAGTTCCAGTCACTGCTAGGATTTAAGACATGGTATCCGAAACCCACATATAGAAAACAGAGTCTTTAAATATTGAGGTGAATTTCTTAACCTGAAAAGGAATCTTTAATTTTATTAGTAAAAGCATGAGGAGGGTAGGTATATCCCAAGCAGCTGGCTGCTTAACTGGGAGCAGATGCACCAGTGATATCCCGGGAAGTTCACCCGTGTGGCAGGCACTCCTAGTCCTGCAGCTGTCCTTCCTCTGTCTTACAAACAGCAGAGCCACTGAGCAAGCCCCTGCCCTGCCCAAAGGAGTGCATCTCGGCCATAGAAAGCTATTCCCTTTGCCAGGAATTGTTTCAGGAAAGGGTCTGCGGCGCAGTTCTGCCAGGTTTGGGAACGTTTTCTAGTTTTTAAAAACAGTAGCCTCTCTTCCGGCTTTGGGACATCGTGAGGAGATGCCTGAGAGCACCGAAGCCATCTTGTATCCGTGACGCCCGTTTCCCAGCAAGAGCGGAAGGTCTGTGGTGGCAGAGAGGAGAAAAGAGCATGAACCCTTGAAGATGCTTTTGAACTGCTGGAGAAACCAGTCCCCAAACCCCCTGCCTTCAGACCTTTTGTTTGATTCAGAGACACGTATTTTTACATGTTAGTATTTCTGAATGTGGGAGGCATCTTTTGAGCAATGGCATCTTAGTTTCAGTGAAATACAGAGTGTGAGATTTAAGAAAGAAACCACCGTGTTGTTTAAGCCATCTCAAGTTGGGTGTTCTGTTAGAACCAAAATCATCCTGGGCTTCCCTGGTGGCACAGAGGGTAAGAATCCGCCTGCCAGGTCTTCCCTGGTGGCGCAGTGGTTGAGAGTCTGTCTGCCGATGCAGGGGACACGGGTTCATGCCCCGGTCCGGGAAGATCCCACATGCTGCGGAGCGGCTGGGCCCGTGAGCCATGGCCGCTGGGCCTGCGCGTCCGGAGCCTGTGCTTCACAGCAGGAGAGGCCACAACAGTGAGAGGCCCGCGTACCACCAAAAAAAAAAAAGAATCCGCCTGCCAGTGCAGGGGACAGGGGTTCGAGACATGGTCTGGGAAGATCCCACATGCCGCGGAGCAACTAAGCCCGTGCGCTACAACTACTGAGCCCGCGTGCCACAACTACTGAAGCCTGTGCGCCTAGAGCCCGTGCTCCGCAACAAGAGAAGCCATCGCAATGAGAAGCCTGCACACCGCAACAAAGAGTAGCCCCTGCTTGCTGCAACTAGAGAAAGCCGCACGCAGCAACAAAGACCCAACTCAGCCAAAAAAAGAATCAAAATCATCCTAAATGATATGATCGACATTTTCCGAAATTTTTTTTTTTTAATGATTATTCTCTGGAAGGATGGATCGTGGTAAAATAAAGACAAACTGACACACTCAAATTACCATCCTGAAAAAAATAACAGCTGGTGTCTAGTGTTGACTCCGTGCCAGGCACTGCTCTAAACACCTTTTTTAAAAAACCACTTTATTGAGATCTGAGTGACATACAAAAAGCTGCCCATATTTAATGTATAAAACTTGACGATTCTAAGCACCTTCAGTTTGCTATCTCATTTGACTCTCACAACAGCCCTGTCATTATCCTCCCATTTTGCAGCCAAAGTGCAGAAAGATGAAAGTCATTAGTAAGTAGGGGCACTGAGAACTCAATCTAGCCTCCAAACCTATGGTTTTAACTGCTGTGCTGGATTTCCTGGAAAAATACGCTATGACAGTGGATCATGTTTTGTTAACTCTGGCGATTTTAATTCATCCAGCTAGAAAGCCCATCATAAAAGCATAGAGGATGTTTTCCCTTCAGTTTCTCAGGACTGTGAAACAGGGCCACAAATCCTGTTCAGGATCTGGGACCATTGAACATAGCTTTAACTTCCTGGAGGAGAAGAAACAGAACAACACGAACCCTAATTATTGAGAATGGATGACCTTGGGTTGCGGTGGATTCTTTCCTGTGTTGACCAATAGCACACACTTCACTCGCCTGCTCGGAACATCTGTTGCCTCTCATAAAATTATTACTTAATGGGTTTTTAAAAAAATAAGTGAATTTGAAGAATAAGTAATATCCCATTGACCTCTTCTGCTGTTTTCTGGACACATCTCTCCTTCCCAGAAACCCTGCCTTCTCACAACTGCTGCAGCACCTTTGCTCATGCTGTTTGTTTCCTTTGCGTTGACATTTCCTTCCCTTCATCCTTCCCTCTGCGTAGCAAATCCCAACTCATGCTTCAGTACCCCCTTGAGAAATCTTACCTGAGGTGCTCAAGCAGTCCCCTAGCTCTTTCCTCAGCGTCCACAGCAGGCTGTTTCAGCACACGCTCTGCTGATTCGAGCTGAGTAACCCCAAGCAGATGACTTCACCTCTCTCTAAGGTTCCTTATCTGCAACAGGAGGAGGCAGAGGCTCTCCCAAACCCCACACGACGTTCTTAGGACTGTGCACGCAAAGAGTATCTAGCACGCCCGGGCACGAGGGAAGCACTTAGTAAGCGGCACTCTTATTATGTGAACGTACATACTTCTTTTAATGCTCACTGTTTTATGATTATTTGTTTTCGTGTCTGGCTTTTCTACTAGACAGCAAGGCAAGAATCAAGTCTTCGTTCTTGTTTTTTTTGGTTTTTTTTTTTTTGAAACTCTTTAAGTCATCTTTTTTGAGGTGTAATTTACATACAATAAAATGCATCCATTTAAAATGTACAGTGCAGTAGTCCAATAAGGAATACACCTATGCAGCCACGACCCCATCACAATTGAGAACATTTTCATCGCCCAGAGATCCCCTTCACACCCTTTTACAGTCAGGTCTCCATACAGCCCCGGCCCCAGACAACCACTGGTCTGCTTTCTGTCACTAGAGATTAGTTTTCCCTGTTCCAGAATTTCATATAAATGGAGTCATACCGTAGGTGCTCTTCTGTGTCTGGCTTCTCTCAATTACCCGTGTTGTGGCTTAGATCAGTAGTTCATTTCCTTTTTAATTACTGAATATCATTCCATTGTATGAATGCACCACAACATTTTTATTCCCGTGCATGTTGGTGGACCTTTGGGCTGTTTCCAGTTTGGAGCTATGATGAATAAAGCTGCAATGAACGTTTTTGTACACACCTTTTTGTGGACATAAGTTTTCATCCCTCTTAGATAACTGCAGGGGAAACTGTCAAACGGGTTTCCCAAGTGCTTTGTGATGCTTACACTCCCCCAGCAACATATTACAGAGTTACACTTGCTCCACACCCTTACCAACACCTGTTATGGTCAGTCTTTAAGCCATTCTGGTAGGTGTGTCATAATGTCTCATTGTGGTTTTAACGTGCATTTCCCCGTTGACTATCACGCTGAGCATCTTTCTGTGTGTTTGTTGGCCCTATGTATACTTTTTTGTGAAGTGTCTGTTAAAACCCTCCCTTTTTGTATAGGCCTATCTTCTTATTGAGTTGTGAAAGTTCTTTATATATTCTGGATACAGGTCCTTTCTCAGATACTTGCTTGGGAGATATTATCTCCCAGTCTTTCCAGTTTTGATCAAGTCCAGTTTATCCATTTTGCTTTTATGGTTAGTGCTTTCTGTATTCTATTGAAAGGATTTTCCTTGCTCCACTGAATCACCTTTGTCCTGTCTTTGGATCTCATTGATCTGTATGTATGTCCTTTGCAAAGCCCCCCACCCAGCACCGTCTTGAACTCTCATCATGTCTCCTCATCCTAGTGAGACCACCGTGGTCTGCGTGGTCTGCCCTCCCCGCGCCGCAGGCAGGGAGCTGTCTGAGGCAGACGCTGAGGCAATCATGAGGTCACCGTCCTGTGTGCTGTGCATTGTCAAGTGTCTGTTTCTTATATTTTGCTCAGTTTTCTGGTTGTTTGTGGCAGGAAGTCTTAATTCATTTCTGCATCCACAGTGCCTGGCACACAGACACTCCGTGAATGTCTGTTGAGTGAGCGAGCCCTTGTTAGCACCTCCAGACACAGTCCACCAGAGTCTCTCTCTTTTTTTTTTTTTTTTTTTGCGGTACGTGGGCCTCTCACTCTTGTGGCCTCTCCCGTTGTGGAGCACAGGCTCCGGACGCGCAGGCTCAGTGGCCATGGCTCACGGGCCCAGCCGCTCCGCGGCATGTGGGATCTTTCCGGACTGGGGCACGAACCTGCGTCCCCTGCATCGGCAGGCGGACTCTCAACCACTGCGCCACCAGGGAAGCCCCAGAGTCTCTTTTGATTGGGAGAAGCTGTGGAGCCCCCAGAGGTCATCTGGTCCATCCCCTGCATCTTAGTAGACAGTTCTTTTCCTGAGGATGGTCACTAGTCCTTTACGTCCCCAGCGCCAGCCCACCTGGGTTCAACACATGCCTATTAAATGGGGAGATTGAGGTCCAGAGAAGGAAAGGTCAAGTGACCAGGCAGTGGCTGGGCTGGCAGAACTGGACCTCCCAGGCCAGGATCTTGGTCTTGTACTAACCAGCAGGGCAGGCACTGCCTCTTATCGCTGTCTCATTCCCAGCACCTCACACAGGATTTGTACATTGTAGGCTCCCAATATGTGCTTGTCAGATAGGAGCAGGTGAATAAATGGAATAGTTTCCTCTAATACTTAGTTTAGCTGGCTTCTGCGTGTGATGTTATGTGGGCGTGTGTGTGTTCACAGAAGGATAGGACTGGCCATTCCTACCCAGGCTCGTAGGTCATGGTCATCTGTAACGCTTTTAATTTTCTCTCCACCCTCTAGCCTTAGTCCCCACTAGGGGGCATGTGCATTCCACAGAGAGGGTCTGCACTTCTAAAGTTCCAGGACTTGTTTCCAGTTTGTCCGTGGATCCCTCTTGAAGCTACCTCCTTGGTCCACATGCCCTGCGCCCTCCCCCTGCAAAAACAAACAGCTCCCCGCTCCTCTAGCTCCGCCTCCAGCCGGGCCGCTGGCTGCCATCGTCTCCCTCCCAGGGGCTCTGCCCTGGTTGAAGGAGGTAGCAGAATGGCAGTGGCAGTGGCTCTCAGTGCTGGCCTCGCCGTCCGTCACCCCTGCCGGTGGCCACTGCTTCCTCCCTGAAGGGGATGACAGATCCTGGAGGGGCCACTCTCCTCCTTCCCCTCAGCTGGTAGACAAGGACTGGCCTTTCGCGACCCAGAGTCTGGTCTGCCCTTGAACCCCAGGTTCCTGAAGAGAGAGCATGTGAATCACCCTGGCAAACCCCGCCCGGCCCACCTGCAAAGGCACTGCTGGGGTGAGGCCGCAGCTCTCATGCCTTGTGCCTGGAGGACGGTCACCCCAGGCTTTCCTCACAGGCCCCGCTCTAGACTGTTCCTTCCTCGCCCGACAGCCTCACAAGCTTGGGCATCAGTGTTGCCCAGGCACGGGTCCTGGCTTTGCCACCAGCTGCGCGTGACCTTGAGTGGGTTCTGTGAACCTCACTTTCCGTATTGGGTAAATGAGGTTAACAGCAGTTCCTGCCTCATAAGTGAGATGATGCTTATGAATAAAGCTCTTGGTACAGCGCCTAGCACGGAGTAAGTGTCTGAGACCTATTAGCCAGTATTAATAATATGAGTGGTATCATCATCATGATAGTCAAGTAAACCTTAATATGAGCCACTTGGCTACTCTCCTTCTTTTGAGGCTCACAGAGAAGCATTACTGCCTCTATCTCAAGGTCTTGGGCTTCTTCCTAACAGTGAGGGCCCTGCAGAGGGGTCCTGGGAGCCTGGGGGAACCAGTCGGGTCCCCTGCTGTTGTGCTGCGCCATTGTGCCGGCCTCCAATAGGCGCCGTGCCCCCTAGTCTAGGACCGGGGCCTGTGCTCTCTGCCCCTGCCCAGGACTATCGTGCCTGTAGACACTCGGTCACACGTTTGGGATGGGCGGGTACTCTCCCTGGTTGCATCTGCACCCTAGGGTGATGCCAGGCAGCTGTGGCAGCTGCTTCCCTTGCTCCCCCGCCCCACCCCTGGCACCTCATTAGCTCTCTGGTCGTGTCCCAATCTCCAGGAGAGACTGGCAGCGGCCCTGAGCTGCAGCCACAGAAGTAGCAGACAGCACCTCCCCGCTCGCTCCCGGCTGCTGCCCTCGGCCACCCTGCAGCTCCGAGCAGCCTTTTCCCTGTCACTCAGGCTCCCATCAGTAGGGAGATTAGCATTCAGACGGAGGATGGAAAAGAATCAGGACAACCACCTCCTGTCTTCTCTGGGAGCTGAGATTCATTCGGAGAAGCAGAGCCCGTTGCGGGGAAGGTATCCAGGCCAGGACCCTCCCACTGGAGGTTGGGACAGGGTTCTAGATACCGAGAAGCAACAGTGGTGCACTCTGGTACCATCTCACTGGGTACTGGGTCTTACTAGGTGGCCCCCACCCAGAAGTTCCACCTTCTGCTCTCCTCTCATTTGTTTCAGGGTTGCCCGTTGCCCAGCTGGTGTGTATGTGGAAAGACAGGCCAGGAAGGGCTGTGGGGAGGGGGTGAGGGACTCTAGCTGTTCTGAACCTACTAACTGTTCTGAAATGACTAACTGTTCAGTAATTGACAGTTTATAAACACAATTACACTAGCTTACCTATACTGAACACTCACTAAACATGGTAAGCCCTTGACACGCATTATCTAATTTAACACTACAATAATCCTGTGAGAAGGTTTACTGTTATCTCCATCTTATAGATGAGGAAACTGAGGCATAGAGACGTTCAGTAACCTACCCAAGGCCACAGAGGTAGGACGTGGTGGCGGCGTCAAGATTTCAACCCGGTGCCCTGACTCGGGGCTCCTCCCTCTCAGATCCTTTATCATCATTTCATAAGAGCCCACACCCCGGACCAGGAGTGACCCAGCTCTGTCTCTCGAGTTGCCCTTAATCCCCCCCTCCTGTTATGGTCAGTCTACCAAGCCCCTGAACTTTCCTGCTCCCATTTCCAAGCAGCGGCTCTTTCCAAGGAAATGGGAGGGGAGAAGGACTCAGCCTTTTGGGAACATTGGGTCCACCCCAGCATGGGCTTCCTACCAGCTGCTGTGACAGGAGATGGTGGGCCGAGGAAGGGGCGCCTCGGTCCCGGGCAGCCTCCCGTAGAGGCTCTCTAGGCCGAGGGTGGCAACTCTCTGCAGCAGAAGCTGCCAATGTGCAGACTGTGCAGAGAGCCCAGGGGTGGGAGAGCCCTGAGAAGAAGAGGCGAGCGTGGGCCGGGTGTGTGGGGAAGGTGTAAACACAATCTGCTCCCACCGAAGCCAGCCTGCTCCCTGGGGGAGAGAGCCCCTCCCGCCCAGCCCACATGGCACCCCGGCTGCCAGGGCCTGGGCAGCCTCCAAGCCCAGGCAGACACATCCCCCCACCTCCAGCAGCCCCTTCCTCTTGCTTTCCCTCCCTCCATCTGGAACCAGTCCCCAGAGGAGCCTTCATCTCCTGAGCAGGCTCTTAGAACAGGGCTGCAAAGGGGTGTCACTTTGTGGATGTGCGTCTGGGCCGTAAGCCAGCCCCGGTGCCGCTAGGCGACCTTGGTCTGACAATTCCTAAGCCCAGTGGAAGGAGACAGGCAACTTGAAAATGGCAGAGAGCGGAGGCAAGGATGAAGTGACAGGAATATGGCAAGTAGATTAGAGAATGGATGCATACATTGGATCACGGAGTACAGACTGGGTCCCAGAGCAGTGCACTCCGGCCCTCAGCCTGAGAGTCCTGTCACCAGGAAGACTGATGCCTCCCAGGGAGAAAGACATGCTGACAGGAGCTGAGACAGGTGGTCACGAACTCGTGGCCCGCGTCAGGGGTGCAGCTCCTTCCCCTGATGAGACCCTTCCCCTGCCTCCGCCCTGCCCTACTTTGTGAGGCTCCCACAGAACCGCCAGGCTCCCTGCAGCAGCCCCCCCAACTCCCCATCACTTCAGAGTGGGTTCCCCGAGTCCAGTCGGCTGCACCTCACCCTTTCCTGCTGTCTAGAGAACTCCCCCAGCTCCTCTTTCCTGAAAGTCAGGGGCGGGGCCCAGCCGGGCAGAGACCTTGTTGCTGGATGGGCAATGGGGGCTGGATGGGGAGGTGAGATGCACGTGGGGGGAGTCTGGGGAGCTTTGGAAGACGAATGGCTGCAAGGCAGCTGGCAGCAGCAGCCTGCAGGGTCTGCGCCTGGACCGCAGGGAGCAGAAGCGGAAATCTGCTTTTCTGTCTGCTCAGGATCAGGCAGGATGGTAAAGAGAGAGAAAGGGCAGAGCAGCTGGGGGCAAAGGAGGCCACCGCCGTTACCGAGCAGTCAGCAGATTGACGGAAGCAAGTGTCATGCTTTTTCCCTTCCCACATGCTACTGCCCATTTGGGACACGGGCACGCGTGCACACACACACACACACAGAAGACACACTCCGAGGACAAGCTGTGAGTTGCTTCCATCCAGCTGTAGGCAGACATGTCACAGATCCGAACGGCATTTCCTATTGATCATTTCAGCAGAGCAGCCAGTGGCAGGGTGACCTCTGGGGACCAGGGAGAGGCAAATGTCATAGGAAGTGAGTGCCACCATCGCAAAGTGACACCACACAGCCCTGGACAAGCTGAGCTGCCAAAGATGGGCGGCCAGGCCAGTAAAACCGCGTCTTCCACTGAGCAGCTGCAGACTTGCAGGCGGCTTCAGGGAGGCCTGCGCTGTGGGCGTGAAGAGCATGGGCTCTGCAACCTGCCTGTGAGCCTGGGGTCCTCCACTTACTAGCTGGGTGACGCTGGGCAAATCAGCAAAGCTCTCTGTGAGTTTCCTCATTTCTAAACCGTGGACAATAACATGACCAGCCTCCGTGGGTTGTTGCGAGGGTTCAGAGGAGGGTGAAAGGGCAGCCCTTCCTTTGTGAATGTGAACCATCTCTGTCCCTCAGTTCTGGAGTCTCCTCGCCCCCCACTTGTTCCCTCCTCTAGCCCCGGGCGGCAGGGGTTGCCCCCGAGCTAAATGGGGGGACCCCACTGAGTCCCTCTCTCTGGGCCTCCTCAGAGGAAGGGAGCCCGTCCCAGAGCTTGAGCACCTCTGCCCCTCCCGCCTGCCCGGCCAGGCCCAGCTTCAGAAGCCCCAGAGCCAGGGCCTTGGGGGAAGCGCAGACTGGTGGGTCTGGGGGCCGAAAAGGGGAGTCTACCTTCTCAATGGCTGCTTTCCCTAGTCTCCCTCCTGCAGCTCCTTCCACCACGGTGTCCTTCGGGGGTGGGGGGCACACCAGGACGTGAGCTGAAAGAGAAAACCAAGCCGGGTCGGCTCTCTCTCCCACCCCAGAGCGGGGCCTTGTATTTCAGAGTGGGCATCCCAGAGCACTGCCTCTCCCTGAGAAGTCCTCTAGACAGCCCTCAGGCCCCCAGCAGGACCACCATCCCCAGGCCTAGAAAATGCTGTTGAGACCACACGTAGTTCTCTTAAAACTAACCCTTGCCCTGTGGCCTGGAACATAACAGGCTCAAAGTAGGAGCCGACGGAAGGAGTCCACCCTCCTACCCTTAACCTCCATCGTGACCACAGAGCTGAAGACAGCCTGCTCTGCTCCCACATGGCCAGGCCTTGCGTGCTCTGTATTCTTCCTTTCTTGTCCCCAGCCCTGCCCTCTCTCCTCCAGGCTGCAGCCCCTGCCCTACCTGCCAGCTGATCCCTGGCCCTGGCGCAGAGCTCCTCCTGAAGAGGCGAGGGCTTACTTCAGCGGTTCTTTCTCTCTAAACAGAAAAGAGCATGGAGTCAGAAGACTGGAGGATGACCCTCCCACGCTTCCAGCCTTCCCCTTCCTCCTGCCCCCAAGCCTAGCGATTCACCCCACTATTGAGGGTGAATCAGCAACACCCCAGAAGCCAATTGGAATTTATGACTGTGGAACCGGAGAGCAGAACTTTCACGTCTACTGCCCCGCTGGGCCAGCCCTCCGTGGAGCCACCACTGGCAGAAGGGGTTGGTTGGTAGACCAGTTAGCTGGGTCCCAAGGAGTTAACAGGCAACTGCTTCCTTCTGGCAAGGCCACAGCAGACCAGGCCCGGCCAGATGGTTCCAGATTTGGCCTTTTCTCTCCCGACAGGAGGTCCAGGGGCATTTCAGTCGAGGAGATGGACTGCCTGAAGTCAGGGACCTGTCAGTCCCACATCAGCCACAAATTGGGTGGACGATGTTGAGTAAGTCATTTACGTCTCCCTGCCCCTCAGCTTCTTGCACCATTGACAAGAGCTAGAAACACCTGAACTGCCAAACCTTTGGGGCCATGGAGACTTCCGAGTGAGTTAATGTATGAGAAACCCCTGAGGAAGAATAAAGCACTGATCATATAACAGCAAGAGTAGAGCTGGCGTTAACTGAGCAGTTACTCTGTGCTGAGTGCTTTACTACGGTTATCTCATTTAAACCTCACAGAAACCTCACAACCAGTCCGTTATTAATCACAGTTTATACATATGAATAAAAAGATTACATAATTTGCCCACAGCCTCTCAGTAAGAGCGGAGGTAGGATTTAAACTCAGGCTGCCCCGCTCCAGACCCAAACTCAACAGTGAGGACCAGTCAGCATTTGAGGGCCCAGTGATCGTCATTTTAAACGTGTCAGCCCATTTCACCGGTAGCCATAATTAGGCACCATTGTGACCCTCTCAGCTAGCCCAGCTATCGAGGAAGGGCGTCACAGAAATGACTCTGCTTCCTGCACAGGCCCTGGGCTTCCCAGGAGGCCTTCTGACATTCCAAACCTGGGGGAACCCAAGGACTGAGAAGTCAGAGCAGAGACACAGAGAAAGACCCAAGTTCTCGGCTTGCCAACCTTGACGTATTTATGGGGCACACTGCAGGCACATCGCCCACTCCCTGGAAGAGACGTGGGGTGCACAGGCGAGTGTGCATGTTCACTGTCTTAGCCGTCTGAGCCTCCTTTCAGGGGAGTGAGAGAAGCAGTGCCGGGGGCTAGAAGATCCTTCCACAGCAGAGAATATCACTCTTCAGATAGGTCCCCCACACTAGATGGGCCCAAAGGCACAAATGAACATTTCCAACTGTATGTTCTTCAGAAATATGTGCTGACTTTTCAGTGTCTTCTTGGGCATAGAGCCCCTATCATCAAAGGACACTAGTCAGCGGGGAAGGAAAAGTCCAGAAGTTCCCCAATCTTCACCCCTGGTAAAGGCCACATGGCTCCAGAATAGGGAAGAGTTAACTTTCTGGCCACTGGAGACAGTGTCCTGCCCGCAGGGACTGCCCAGCCAATGGCACTCAGTGCTGATGATGTCATGCTCCTCCTGCGCCTTCTATTGGGGACTGGACAGCGAATCCTGCTGGAGGTTCAGGCAGCTCCGCTGCTGCCGAGGCTGGGGGGGCAGGGGGGGGGCAGCGGGAGAGGGAGGGGGAAGGGAAGGCAAGCAAAGCAACGCAGAGCTGCTTCTGCCTCATCCCTCCCTCCACTCCCCCTGCACCTTCCAACAGAAGGGACCCTGGGGACCACCCCGCACTAGGACAAGCAAGGCAGAGAAATTTTGGTCCAGAGGAGAAGCTGAGAGTCCCATTCCCAACTGGAGAAAACAGACATTCGGCCTGCCCACTAGGCATACAGTGAACAGGGTAGCTGGGGTGAGGGGCCAGCGTGGAACACGCACGCGCACACACACACACATACCCACGAACACCCCCGGGGCCTGGGCAGGGACAGGGGACAGCGGCAGCCTCCTTAGCGACACCCTTCCTCCTCCACCCTAGACTCTTCTGCCTTACCTGCCTGAGGACTGGAGGTCTGTTTCCAAGCTGCTGCCCATAACTGCCCCATCTACTCCACTGGGCTCTCTGTGGGAGGGAAAAGAGGCAGGCAGAGCTGTGGGCAGCACCCAGACCCCAGACCCCGCTCCTGCTTCTCTGCAAGACCTAAGCCACATTGGGCTCTGGAACCGGAGGCTGTGGCCAGCGTCTTTGAAGGGCTCCAAGTTCCCCCTACTTCGAGGGGGAACCTCTCAGGGCTCCCTGGCAAGTCCCTCCCAGCCTCCCTGGAGCCCAGGAAGCCCCCGCCCGCCTTCAGCTTGGCTGTAACCCAGCGCAGTAGTTTCTCCCCGACCCCAGCCCATGGCCCAGTCAGTTTCTCACGGTTGGACCCTGTTGGCGAATCGGCGGCGCCAGAGCATGGCCAAGGTGCTGAGCAGGAAGAGGGTAGTGCACATGGCTCAGCTGCCCCATCCCCTCCAGACCGCGTCCGCAGGAGAAGGCCAAGATGGCCCCTGCCAGCTCTCCCGAGCCCCTGCGGTCCTTCCTGAGGCTCCTGCAGGCGACGGATTAGGAGGCTCAAGCTGATTAGTGGGGTCAGCAGAGCCGACCTTGTGAAGACTGATTGACCTCACTGGACCCGGTTGTCCCCCCTCCCCGTGGCAGGGTAAATCGACCTCAGTCTGTTCTGGATGTAGGTATAAGTAAGCCCTGGGCCTGACCCTCAAGGGACTTAGAGTCTAGACAAACGCACGGGCAAGTTAAACATATGACCACCACAGACAGACTTAGTCTATTCACGGTGCCTACAGAGCACTCTGGGAGTCGCAAGCATCAGGGGAATCTTCAGAGAGGAGCTGGGCTCATCTGTATTTGCAGGAGCTCAAGGAAGGGTGGGCCCACAGACAGAAGACTCCGCCAGGGCTGCAGACGTGAAAGCACAGGGCATGTTCTGGCAACTGGAAGTTGAGTATTGGTGGAGTCATGATGTCACAGGGGAGGCATCGGGAGGGGAGGAGGACAGGGGAAGAATATAGATGATGAAGCCAGAAAGACAAGGGAGGCCAGGGAGTGAAGGGCTGGCTAAGTGGTTCACTTCTAACCTCTGGACAGCCGTTTCCAAATGTTTCTGATTACATACCTTCTTCAGTAAAAGGCAGAATCTAAGTGTGCACTCAGGAAAAGGGATATATGCATCCACTCACAAATTATATACTATATTACTGTGCAAACTGTATTAGTCCCGCACCAGAGACATACATAAAACTTGTAAAGGGTGAGATCAAAGTGAATAGAATCAAGATTTCTCCTACTTTCTGTCCACATCCCAGGGGAACCTCTTGGGCAGCCGTTTGGATGGCCACTGCACTGGCTCTTGGGAAGCTATCAGAGGCGGCCCAGGAAGCACGCGGAGCACAGGCCAAAAGAGAGAACACGGGTCCGAGAGTGGCGTAAGAAACTAAGCCCACACACTCTCCTCCATCTCTTTCCAAGACCCCCAGAAGAGGGCATTAGAGTTTCCCTCCCTCAACTGAGACCTGAGCGGCAAGAGGCCTCCCGCCCAGGATTCCAGTAACGTACCTGAACCCTGGGCTCCAGCAAGGCCCGGAGCTAGGGCTGTGCCCTAGGGCCCTCTGCTTTGAAACAGAATTTTTAAAAATAAACACGTAAACCAAAGCTGAAGAGGACAGCCGCCACCTCTTGCCATACTTGAGCAGTGGACACAGACTTGGGAAGGGCAGTGTCAGCAGGGAGTCTTAGGGAGAACTGGACACACCCCACAAGAGCCGTCACATGTGTCACATGTTTCAGATGCTTGCAGCCCGGGTCTGGCCTCAGGCTTCAACTGGGAGTCAGAGGTGGGACCCCCTCCATACCAGAATCGAGCAGCTGCTTGCAGGGTGGGGACCAGGTGGCTCTCAGAGGCACAGTCCCCACCTCTGGTCCAATCCCCTTCCCTGAGAAGGCCACCAGGACAAGAATTTGTCTCCTCCACCCACAGAACCCCTCCCTAATCCAGGTCCTGGTGGCTGAGATGTCTCCAGCGCCCTGGGCCTCCCCCACCACCAAGACTTCCTGGCAACCCCACCGACCCACCCACCGCAGGTTCTCTCTGCCCGGCCCAGCGGCCTCTCCTTCGAGCTTTTCTCCCCCACGGTCAGAATTAGGAGCGGCGCCAGGTTTGGGCCTGCCTGTGTCATCAGTAAGCCACCCAGGGCCTTCTTTCTGACGCCACGTGCGTGCCCCGAGGGGGAGGAGTGCTGGCGGGAAGGAAAGGCTGGCGCAGGCCTCTGGCGCTCAAGTTCGACAGCCGCCCCCCATCCCCGCATTGGTGTTTTCCTGTAAGGTGATGGCGTAGGGAGATGACCCCAGTCCTAAACCCTCCAGAGTCTGGGGTCCGGAGCTCTGCGGGTGGCGCCGCGGCCCCCCGGCTGGCTCGGGAGAGGCCGGGAGCGAGCGGGAACTCAGCTCGGACCGCGGCGCAGCTGGAGGGGCTCGCGCCGCCCCCTCGGGCTGGCGGCCACGCCGCAAATGCCTGGGAGTGTTCGACTTAGAGTCAGTTCCCCGCCGCGGGAAGGGGGCACACGCGCAGACGCCCCGGCCTCGCCCAGCGCGTGAGCCGCGACCCGGTGCCCCCAGACCTGCACGCGCCGCGGCGCACTCCCGTGCGGCCCGGCGCCCCGTGACTGCCCGCCTCCTCCTCCTCCCGGGACCCCTCAGTACACCCGCCCCACCTACGCCCCGCCCGGCAGTCAAACTCCGCGGTGGCCTGGAGGGCGGGCACCCCGCCCAACCTTCACCTTGCCGGAACTGGCTCACGGACAAGGGGTTGGGGGTTTGGAGCGGATCTTTTTTTTTTTCATGTTTTTCCAGCAGACCACATCCCCGCCCCCCGCTCGCGGTCCCCCGCCCCCTGCACATATACCCTACACACACACACACACACACACACGCACGCACACATATACACACACACACACACACACACCCGGCGCGCACAGACACGCTCCCTCCCTCCGGCGCGCTCTACCACTCGCCCGCCAGCGGCACACGCAGCCGGCCCCGGCTCCCCGCGCCCCGCCGCCGCCGAGCGTAGCCGGGCTGCGCTGGGAGCTGCTCATGGAGAAAGTGCCGGGCGAGATGGAGATAGAGCGCAGGGAGCGGAGCGAGGAGCTGTCCGAGGCGGAGAGGAAGGCGGTGCAGGCGACGTGGGCCCGGCTCTATGCCAACTGCGAGGACGTGGGGGTGGCCATCCTGGTGCGGTAGGTGTCGCCCCGGCCCGGCCGGGCCCGGGGGAGGGACGGCGGCAGCGGCTCCGGGCAGAGGCGGGCTCGGCCCGGGTCCGAGCTCGGGCGCCACCTCCCCAGCTGCGATTGGGGCCGGGCCGGTCGGGGTGCGGGCAGCGTGGGGCGCCTTGGGGTGGACGAAGCCCTGGCCGAGCCCTTCCTAGCTCTCTCTGGGCGAGGTGCTCACCAGGAACTAGGAGCCAGACGCAGAAGGAGGGCACCTCCATCTCCCTCCCCTCCCGGGCCTCAGAACTCCTGGCTCAGCCAGCCATGCCTTCCTCACCAGCGACCCCAGCCACGCAACCGAGCTGTTATGGACACACATTTTACCAGCCTTTCCAGTGGGGGCCTTGGGGGCTCCCCATTCTAGAGACAGGAAAACTGAGGACCAGCCAAGAAGGAGGACAAAGGAGCAAACCCCTTTCTCCAGCTCAGCCCCTTTCTGTATTCAGAGACTTGGAAGAACAGAGCAAAGGGCGAAAGAATAGAGGTCAGAAGGAGTAGACCCTGGAGGTCCGGTTTTCCCAGCTGGCCCCTTCCTGCCCCTGGGGCCAGGCCAGCAGGGAGCTCCCAGGTGAGGTGCAGGTGAGTGGAGAAGCAAACAGTCCCCTAGGATACAGTCCCTGCCGAGTTTGGTGGAGGGAAAGGGAGAAGCTTCAGGAGACAGGGCCCCACCCTGAAACCCCGATCTGGGGAGAAAGGGTCATGTGTCTTGGGCTCAGGGGTCATTCAGGCACCACATGCCCCCGAGGGACGCACACACACAGAGTGACACTGTTATTCACACACCTACACACCAGTACACATGCACACCATTCCCATATAGTTAATGTCCCCAAGCCACACAAGCTAGTAATTGACTACAGCTACAGATCGGTGCTCTCTTCCCACACATGCCGGTCCCTGGGGGCGCAGGCAGGGAGGTCCCCTTAACCCTCTGTCCTTGGCAGAGGGAAGCTGTCAAATCTAGGGCAGATCTGGAAAGTCTGATTGTTTGAAGATGGGGTGAAACCTGTCTGTGGAAAGGACAGTTGAAGTGCATGCCTGTCTCCCAGTCCTGGCCCCGTCTCTGGCTCCTCTTTCTCTCCCGAACTCTCTCCTTTGTGCCTCCCCCAAGCCTGGGACCTACTCAGCTCCATATCGATGTGCCCTGATTCCAACTTAGAAACAGATTTTGGAGAAAAAAGAGCAAGAAGCACTCTTGAGGAGTTCCAGGAGGATTCCTGAGGAAGGGACAGCTATTTGGGCAGCTCCCAGGCCCAGAAACAGCCGGGGGTGGTGGGGAAGCTAAGAGGGGATTTCAGATCCCGAAGCCATCAGACATTGGGAGGTGCAGCTCTGCACGTGCGAGCACCCACACAAGCACACCGTGCACAGTGGAGTCACAGATGCGCCAGACTGCGTCCCCGGAGGGCTGCTCTCAGCTGTGTTGTCGGCACATGCGGGCCCCCCAGGCCTCAGGATGCAGCCGAGTGTGCACATGGGTCACCAAGAGGAAATGAGGCAAAGTCCAAAGGACCTTGGAGATTTTTTGTCCCGACGCCCTGCCGTTTGCCGGTGAGGACATGTCAGGGATGTGTCCAAGATCCAGCGCCTAGGGTCCCACCCAACCTCCCCAGGAATGGGGGGTGCCGAGGAAGGAGCTGAACCCTAGGGTGTTTCTGGAGAGTCTGAGCTCTTGGCAAGGGTTTCATACTCTCTCTGTGCCCCTCTAGTTCCCCAGAGGGGAACTCGTTCCTCAATGGGCACTGGGTCTGGGCTGGGGAGGTGGTCGCCTAGTGCTCAGGGCTCAGAGGGAGGCCCACAGTTAACCTGAGAAAGCCTGAGATAGCAGTTAGATCTGGGCTGCTGATAACCCCAGGCACACTTCGCCTGACCCCACCTCTGCTGCCGGGAGCCCAGCCCAGCCCAGCCCAGCTCAGAAGAGAAGCTGGCCCGGCACCCCCTCGCCCAGCCCCAAGTCCCACCAGCCTCCCTTTCCTTTTTCTCCTCCTGATGTCCGCCCCAGTAGGGGGTGTTAGGGGGACTCGACTGATAAGCTGCTCAGATAAGGCCCCTCCCCAGATCCTGTGCCCCTCAGTTTTGTCACAGACCCCTCTTGTCTTTACGCCCCGTCAACAAGGACGGGCGGGACAGAGCCCGAGACAGTCGCCCTCTGACCGGGCACGCTCACCTCCTCCCTCCCCACTCCCACACCCCAACACTCCTCCTGTGAGGAGGTAGCAGCCTCGAGGATGGTGCCAGAGGGGCTGCCCAGACCCCATGCCTCCTCTCCCTGCCGGGAGGAGACCAAGAGGGAGCATGCATGCTCTAGGAAGGCTCCTCTCCCGGTTGTAACTGCCGCCTTCCCCCTCACGCTCAGACAAGCCTATTTCAGGCTCTCCTGGAAGCCCAGATGCCTCTGGAAGCTGAGAAACTCCCCAAGCTGGCTGCTGAGGCTTCTCCCAGCAGCGCAGGCCGGAACTGGGAGGGTCAGGAGTAAACACGGGGGTGGGGGGAGGCGCAGAGAAACGCCAGGATGAAGGAGCAGAGCGCAAGGCCCCTTGACTCCCCTGGCCCAGAAGAAGGGCTCATCGGGACCATCCTTAGGGCCATAACGGGAGACCCACCGGTCCCAGGCTACCATCCCCGGCAGAGCAGCCTCTGAGGCGGTCCGGGGAAGCCATTATAGCCGGGGCCGCCCCGGATCCTTCCTGGTCCTGCCACCCACTCCGCTTGGCCCACTGATGCAGCCGTGGGCATCAATTCCTAATCCAGAACGTGGGAATAAAAACAGTGCCAACCTCAGGAGGATATCGCGAGAATTAATGAGATCATATAGTAAGTGCTCAATAAATAGTCCCTGTTATTTTGTCATCAGTAAAGTGGACGTAATACCCACTTCGTTGTGGCATTATATGAAATAACAAGTGGAGATGCTCTGCACATTGTTATTCACCAGCCAAATAGAAATTAGTATTTTTGTTGCAATGTAAAACCTCTAAAGTCAGAGATCCTCATTTAAATCCAGACTGGGTATCTGTCCTTCATTACGACGCTTCTCCAGAGAAATCCAATGTATTTTCAGACCCATCACGTCATTTGTCCTCACCAGTACAGCTGTGAAGTAGCAAGCAGGGGTGCATGGACTTCTCTCACACTTTTGCAGACAGGAGGTTGTGAAGCGATTTGCCCGAGGTCACACTTGGCCTCCGAGAGGGGCCCTCCTCGTAGCCTGAAAGGGTGGCCGGGGCCAGATGCTCTCCCTGCATCTGTTCCAGCTCTCAGATCTGAGACCCGACCCCAGGCCCCAAGGGCTGTTTTGGCAAATTACCAGCTCTCTCTAATCACAAAGGGGACACTCCAAAAGTGTGAAACAACCTGAGAAAACAGGTCCAGGACATTCCATCCATTTTCTGAGGCTTCAGTTATGTAAGTTCTGATTGAGTCTGGCCACATACCTCCCGCCCCAGCTGGGTGAGGGATCGCAGATGTCATCACCACCATCCGGCAAAGTGCAGGGCTCTGGGCCAAGGTGATGGGTCAGCGTGTGCATGAGACCTGGGCTCTGCCCTGGGGTTGCAGGACCCAGACAGACACACAAGGAAGAAGCCGTGAAAGGTGGCAGGGAACACACTAATGGCCTTGGAGGGAAAGCGGTCGCCCGGGGCCAGGCCGGGCGCTCAGGGAGAGGCCCAGCTGACACGGGGGAAGGACGGGTGGGTCCACCATGTGGAAGGGGCCCAGCATGCCGAGGAATCTTTAACCCATGGTAAGTGAAGCTGTTGGGCTGGAGCGTAGGGAAGAATGTGGACCCCATGCTGGAGAAGCGGGTGTGGGACAGTTTCTAAGAAGCGTGGAATCTGAGGTTAAGGAGTTTTGACTTTGTCCGGTAGACAGTGGGAAGCCATGGAATGTTTTCAAGCATGAGAGCGACCCAGTGAATGTGATATTAGGCGGGGGGCGGGGGGGATAGACAATTTCAGATAAACTGGAGAGGGAAGGGTTAGAAAGCCCTGGGGTCTGCCCCAAGAAGTGCACAGGCTGGTTGGAGAGGTAAGATGTACAGACAGACGTGAAGGACTCACCAGGCTGGTGACATCAATCCATATCTTTAATTAAATCAACCGATGACTATGCAGGCTGAGGAGGGAAGCAGGGTAGTGAATAGGGAAGGGACTGGGCTGGGAGGAGGACTGAGTCTCATTTCTTCCCTTCCATGACCTGAGCTAAGTCAGCTAAGCCGCTCGGGCCTTCCTTTGTTTAGGAGGAGAGCTCTGACTTCATAAAAAAGGGTGGCATTTACTGAGCCCCCTGTGTCCACACTGTGCCAGGGCTCCACATGCTGTTTCTCGTTTCATCCTCCCAACAACCACAACGACTCACAACCAAGATAGGAACAGTGACGCCCATTTCATAGATGAGGAAACTGAGGCTCAGAAAAGTTAACTTGGGGGTATATCTCAGGGATATAGCATTTGACCGCAGAAAAGTTAACTTGCCCAAGGGCACACCGGCTGGGGATTCCAGAAAGCAGGCTCTTACCCTCTCAGCTGCGACTGGAGCAGGGCTTGAAGGGTGTGTGGAGTTTGGAAAGAAGGCAAAAAGCAAGGAAGCTTGCTTCCTTGGGAGAGGAAGCTGCAAACCTGGCAGATAGAAATGGCCGGGACTGGAGAGGGGTCTGCATGTAAGCCAGGTCATCCAGAGGAAGGGTGTGTGTTTGAGGAACTGCTACACATGGTGGGGTGAGGGTGGGTTCAGCCTCTCCCACCTCCGTACCACCCCCCCACCATCGTCTGGACACTTCAGGGTGGGGCCTGAGGCCACCCCCTGCTCAGCACCCACCTGCTTCCACCTGCCAGGTTCTTTGTGAACTTCCCGTCGGCCAAGCAGTACTTCAGCCAGTTCAAGCACATGGAGGAGCCCCTGGAAATGGAGCGGAGCCCGCAGCTGCGGAAGCACGCCTGCCGGGTCATGGGGGCCCTCAACACCGTGGTGGAGAATCTGCACGACCCCGAGAAGGTGTCCTCTGTGCTCGCCCTCGTGGGCAAAGCCCACGCCCTCAAGCACAAGGTGGAGCCTGTGTACTTCAAGGTATGTCACCGGATGGGTGCTGCCACCCACCACCCACCCTGTTCCACCCCAGAGCCCCATAACCAATGACAGCCTGCGGGCCACTGGGCCACCCAGCCTCTTCCCCTGGCATGGCTGTTCCCGGGAGGGGCAGCAGGATGGGGGCTGTGTCTTGAGGGTGTCTGGTTCCCAAAGCTGCCAGGTTCTTGTTTCATGAACAATCCCCTTGGCCAAACACAGGACAGAAGGGATTCTGGGGCTGCAGAGGGCAGGATGCCCAGGCGTTTACTCCCCCTTCCTTCCTTTGTACCCAGATCCTCTCTGGGGTCATCCTGGAGGTGATTGCCGAGGAATTTGCCAATGACTTCCCACCCGAGACGCAGAGAGCCTGGGCCAAGCTTCGCGGCCTCATCTACAGCCACGTGACCGCTGCCTACAAGGAAGTGGGCTGGGTACAGCAGGTCCCCAACACCACCACGTGAGGAGGCAGCCTCCCTGCCGCATCCTCCCCCGTCCCCTGGCCTCCCACCTCTCCTAGCGCCCAGGGACTGACCACCGGGGCAGGAACAGTTCCAGGAGGGTGGGCCTGGGGTCTGACACATTAAAGATCAGGCATGATAGGAAAAGGCCCGCTCACGCCGAGGACCCCACACAGATTCTCCTCGGGCAGAGCCTTCTCTTTCCCTGGAGCCAGTGGACACTCAGGGCACCCCAAGACCGAGGCCGCCCCGGGCAGAGAGGCTCCAAAGGTTCCCGGCGGGAAGGCCGCTCATAGGGCCCAGAGGCAGCCCAGGCCGGCTCTGGCCACTTCCTCCCTGGTACCAATCACATGGGGCTGTTTTGCATCTAATGCTGACCGCGCTCCCTCCCGCCTTGGCCTCAGCAAGGCTGGAGCCAGGAGAATCACGAGGACGCACGCACGTGCCGGGGCCCACCCGGGGCCTGAGTGGGTGTCCCTCCCACGCACACCGGCAGGGGGTTTTACTTCTGGGCTGACCCCGGAGGCCGGGTTCCCAGTTCTGGGGTGAGGGCCCCCGGGGAACGGGCTCCAGGAGGGTGGCTGGCCTGGTGACTCCTGAGGGGAGGGCTGGCCCCCAGACTTGGCGGCTGGGAACACTCCGGCCTCCCTGGGCCCCCAAGGGGCTGGGGCTCTGGGAGCTCAATGGAGGGGCGGAGGCAGGGCTGGAGGAGGGAGTGGGGAGAGGAGCGGAGGCGGGAATGGGAAGCAGGGGTCAGCCAGCGGCTCGGGACACGCGTTGGAGAGAAACATTCCCAGCAGTTTCCCAGGGAAAAGGCGGCGTCCCCTCCCTGGGCTCCGAGCTGGTCCGCGGAGCCGGCCGGACCTCCTGCACACAGGCATCCCCGCGCAGCTCCGCGGAGTAGGTCCCCCGAGGGCAGCCTGCAGAGGCCCGGCCTCCCGGCCTTCCTGCCTCTGACCATACTGGCCCCCGCTTGCTGCCGCTCCCTTCGCCACCCTGAGAGCGCGGAGCCCTCGGGGGCTGCTGGCAATGGCCAGGCAGCGACTCCAGATGTTCACAGCTGGGCCCGGGCCGCCCCAGACCTCAGAGTAAACGGAAGCAGGCAGGCGATTTTTACCTGTCGGAGGAGGAGCTGGCAGAGCCGGCAGCCCGGAAGCAGCCGGAGGGCAGGGGAGGGGTCAGTGGGGGGAGGGGGCTTGCCCTCCCACGCCTCTCCCCAGGCAGGCTCTGCCGCCAAAGATGAGTTTGTTTACAGCCAGGAGACAAGACTTCCTGCTTCCAGAGAAAAGGGCTTTTTTATAGGGGCCTAGAGGGACGGAAGAGAGAGAGCTGGCCCGTGCAAGCCCCAGTGAATCAGAAACACATGGACAGCATTTCCCGACACGAAGCCCTGTCCCCTCCCCTTTCTTGCCGTAGCTGGACCCCTGGGACTTAAATCTCGCCAAACCCCAAGCATTAGGAAACCGCTGAAATTTCATGCCTCCCCCTTTCTGTTCCTTGTGCACTGAATGGAGATGGGCCACCGTGGGGACTGGCCGGGGCCCTGCGCCTTCCTGGGCCTGAGCACCCCACATTTGGGTTACCCCAGCTGAGGGGAATTGTCCCCTCATCCCTTTGCACACTCTGGTGCCACCTCTGGTCTCCTGGGAACACGGTGTGACCCCCCCCCCAAGAGGGCGTGTCTCCCTGGGCCCGGGCCTGCAGACCCCACTACTGCCAGTGTCCATAGGGGTTCGGAGGGTGAGAGAGAGTTACAGGGCAGAGTTCTAGAAGGCTCCATCCAGCCTCGCTTATCAGAGACGTAATAGCGAGCCAGACGCCACTGTTTATTGAACTGTCTCTGCTTCAGGGTGTGCTCGCACTCGTGTGTGTGTGTGTGTGTGTGTGTGTGTGGGTGTGTGTGGGTGTGTGTGGGTGGTCAGGAGGTGGCGGAGTTTGGGGGTGGTGAGTGCAAAGGGGCTGCGTGTGCAGAGAATGCCCATGGGTGGCCCAAGGGGGCACCACAGGCCAACCAGGGAGTGCTCATGTCTCAGAATTAAGAGGAAGAGAGCTCACTGTTCGCAGTTTGTGGAACACTTTCAGGCAGTTCTGTAGCTCAGATCCCACGGAGGTGGGCACCACAGACATGATTCACATTTTAGAGAAAAAGAGCTGAGGTTCAGATGGGCCGGCCGAGGTCTTGGCGGAAAAGGGCCTAGAAGCTGGGTCTAGTGGGCGTCTTTCACGGGCCCTGTGGGTCTCTGGGCTGGTACCGTTCGGCCTTGCAGCCCCTGATTCCTCTACCCTCTCCCCAGGTTCCCTGGTCCCACTCCAAGGCCCTAGTAACCTGTTACCTACATCTCCTATCTCGTCCACAGCCCGCCGGCCACGCTGCCCTCTTCGGGGCCATAGGACCCCCTCTCTCCTCCCCGCTCCCTGGCAGCACCTTGAGCAGAAGGCCGAGTTCTGAAGACGCTCCTTGACCCTCCATCTCTGGGTGCCAAGGAAGCTGGAGGAATCCCTGACTCGTCTTCCTGGAAAGAGGCTGCCTCGGCCTCGGCCACAGTCCCCCTGGAGCCGCCGGAAGGTTGCATCAGCTGCCTGGTTGCTGACCCCAGCTCAGCGGCGCAGAGGGTGGCCTGTGGGGTGGGGGACCTTTCCTCCTTGGAGAGCCAGGCACACCCTTCTTAGCTTTTCTACTCACTGTTAGAGACCTAGCTGAGCGGCCAGCGGGAATCGGGGGCAGGCCTGTGAGTCACTGGAGGAGCAAACCAGCCCTGTTTCTATCTGCCTGGCCACACACAGGTCTCCACATCATTTATCTAGAATACCACGCACACACGTCTACCGTATATACAGATATATTCTATATACAATCTATATATAAATCTATATCTATATATATACACATACATATCTATAATGTGTATCAGTAAGGCCCAGAGGCACGAGTGAAGCCTCGGTTCTGCCCACCGAGGAGTCCTGGCAGCTCCTGGGCAGAGAACAGAGTGTTCCGGCAGAGATGACGGGGTCTCACATCAGCACGGAGGGGACCCGGGCCTGCGTGGGCAGGGTTGGGGTGACCCAGCTTGCCAGCAAAGCCCAGCCCATTCTCTCTGACCAGCTCCCCACATTCCTGCTTTCCACTTCGGGCAGAAAGGATTTGGTGTTCCCTACCTCTGCCCCCACAAAAGGAGGTGGGTCCCTGATTTGCCCCTAAATGGGCAAGGGGGCCAGAAGCTCTGGACAGGATGACTGCAGCAGGGGAGGGGCCATGGTCCAGAAACCTCGGATGGCAGCTCCATCTGCCTTTGCCACTAAGACAGACGGCCCTGGCGGGAGGGGGATCCAGGCTGCTGTCAGTGGGGCAGTGGTGACGGGACCAGATGCCTCTGTCTCTTCCTGGGGCTCTGAGGGCTGAGGGCCTTCCCTCCCCTGCCTCTCCTGGCTGCTGGCTTGCAGTCAGCCCTCTCCATCCATCTAGGTCAGCGTTGCTGGGGACCCCCCCAATGTGTGCCCCTTGGTCACGTGTATTGTCCTCAAGGATGTTTTGCTGCTGTGGCTACTGTGCCTGTGTCCTCCTGTCCCATCTTCGTGCAGCCATCCGTGTAACTGCCTGTCCTCCTTTTGTAGTTTCTGATGTTTGTAACTAGACCCAGCCATGTCATTAAACAGACTCGTTCTTCCTGTGTCTGTGCACGCTCATTTGGTCTTTTCCTGCCACCTGCCCCTCGCCTCTGTCTCCCCTCCTTAGTTCAAGTCTCGACTCGGGACTTTTTCTTGAAAGGCGACCCCCAGCCCAAGGGTCCCCCTCACCTGTGTCTCAGCCTTGGCTGGTCGCGGGCCCTTCTGATTGGGGCTCAGGACGGTGGTGGGGGGCCCCGGCTTGTTCACTCAGGAGCACAGAGCTGCAGAACGGAAGCTGGGCTCTAGAGGTGGGAGGGGAGAAGGGAGTCTGCTTGTTTAAAAAAGTCCGGGGGGGGGCTTCCCTGGTGGCGCAGTGGTTGAGAGTCTGCCTGCTGATGCAGGGAACGTGGGTTCGTGCCCCGGCCGCGGAGCGGCTGAGCCCGTGAGCCATGGCCGCTGGCCTGCGCGTCCGGAGCCTGTGCTCTGCAACGGGAGAGGCCGCAGCGGTGAGAGGCCCGCGTACAGCAAAAAAAAAAAAAAAAAAATAGTCCGGGGGCTTTTCCTCTTTTGTTCTGGAAATATCCTCCCTCACGTGGGGGAGAGAAGAGAGAGAGAACTCAAGGGAGAGATGTTCAGAAAGGAGGGCCCTGCTAGTTCAGTGAGCCAAGCCAGCCAAGGATAGGACCTTCACCTTCTGGACCTGAGCTGGGCATCCCACACCAAGAGCTGAGTCCCGGCCTTATGCTCAAGGTACGAGTGGTAGGGCAGCCCCTGGGCGTTTGAGAAAGAGGAAGTGTGTCCTTACTAGCCTTAGGCCCCCAATACCTTCCCTGAGCTCTCTGCTCCCAGCCCCTCCTATCTCCCACCCCACAGCCTCGGGCCAGGCCTGCCCAGCCCTCACTCATGATGGAGGCAACAGTCAGCAGCATCGACTCCCTGAGGAGGGACCAGGAGGTCACCACCCCCGGTGGGCTGCAGGAGAAGCAGGAAGCAGCCTCTGTCCCTTGGGAGGGCTCCCGGCTGCCTGGGAAGATTCAGCTGACACACAAGAAAGGTCTTGTCTCCCAGGCCGTGAACTTGTTGAATCCAGGCCTTCATCGCCTGGGCCTGGCACAGCAGAGGTGCTGGATAGCAATCCAGAGACTAAATAAATACCACTCTTAGAAAGCCAAACCAGTACCTGGGGCCAAGAGTGAGCTGTGTGCACTGACACGGGCACGCAGCGTGGAGAGGACAGAGCGAGGCAAGACCTTTCCAGGGAGGCGGCGCTGCAAGAGAGAGCCCCGGGCTCTGGGCTGTCTCCCTATGCTGTGTGACCTTGGACAAGTCACTCACACTTTCTGAGCCACGGTCACCTCTAATTCAAAACAGGAGTGAACGTGAGGCCTGTCTGGCGAGGCAGGTACCAGGAGCAAGACGGAGGATGCACGCCACCGTGCTGGGGACATGGGAATGCTCAGGACAGAGTGACGGTCAGGCCACCGGAAGCAGCAGATGGAGGGCGGGGGGTGGGTTGCTGGCCAAGATGAGCGATGACTCTTGAAAGAGACTTCCAGTTCATGGCCCCTGGCGGGCTCAGGCTGAGCCGGAGCCAGAGGGCTGTGGGGACAGTGGGGCCGAGGGGAGTAAGAGGAAAAGGGGCATCTGTGGTCGAAGGTGGGGGGTAGTCTTTAGGAAGAAAAACCCCTCCCCAGTTCACTTCGGTTGGCTTGGAATCATTCTGGAATGTGGCCCCTGAGAATGGTTCTCTCCACTGCCCAACCCCCCACAGAGAGGACACTGGCAACTAGTGATTCATCCTACACTTGAGCAAGGGATGCTGCTTGAGTAGGGGGGCAGGTAAGGTCCAAACAGAGGTGATGCTGGGCAGGGCCCGTGTGTCCTGGTGGGCTGCAGGCTGTGGGCAGGGGGCTACAGGGTACAGGAGCAGCGACTGGAGTTTTGTTTTGTGCTCTATGCTCAGGGATAACCTTGTCGCCGAAGAGCTGAGCAACTGTGTCAACCCCCTTGGCGTGCTCGAGCGGTGAGCGATGGGGTGTTAGGAACGGGGGTGCAGAGGCTGTGAGGCACCTTCCCGGCCAAGCCGTTCTGGCCGCGCAGCCCCACGGCGACCCCTGCTGGCCACGACAGGAACATCACCCGGGAAGCCGCTGCCTGAGCGGCTGGCGAAGGTACGTTCCTATTTTCCTTCCTCTGGAGCACAACTTCCTCTCTCGCTTTAAAGGAGGTAGTGCCCTAACGGGGCCTGAGGCAAAAAGAAAAAAATGTGCACCGCATGTATACTTCTGAAAATATCCTCCCGTGTTTTGACCCAAGTGGAAAAAGTTAATAAATGCTCCATTTTTAAAAAGACTACATAAAACCCCACATCTCCCAAGCTGTTAGCTCACCTATGTCAACACTTATAAACCCAGTTGGGGACACAAGAGCCACGTACGTGGGGTCATTAAAAGAAACAACGGCCTGTCTTTGTTTAAAATTTTGAATTTTTTGTTCATCATGGATATTTTTGTTTTAATAAAGATCTTTTTTTTTTTTTTCTTTAACAGTCAGGCTTTCTTTTGTTTTTGGGGCTTACAGGATCTTAGTTTCCTGACCAGGGATCGAACTCGTGTCCTGGGCAGTGCAAGCGCAGAGTCCTAACCACTGGACCACCAGGGACTTCCCAGTAAAGATTTTTTTAAATATTGTATTTAAATATTATTTCCTTTGTTTACTGCCCCCCCCCCTTAAATTTTGTGCCCCAGGCAAGTGCCTCATTCATCTCACCCTATTCCCAGAGCTTTCCTAGAATATCCTTTCGAGGTACCACAGCTGAAAAACACTCATCCTTGACCTCAAAAAGTGCCCCCTCCACACTTCCCACGGCAGTAGGTTTCAGAGTGGCTCAGCTGATACCTTTGATAAAAGAATTGCCACGCCAGGGTAAGAGTTTGGACTTTGGCAGTCCCTTAGGGTTGGAGACACTGGGTCAGAAGGTTTTTGTGGCAGGAAACAGAGGTCCACTCAGGCTCCCAATGTGAGAGGGGGCTGGGGAATTCCCTGGTGGTCCAGTGGTTAGAATTCCATGCTTTCACTGCCAAGGGCCTGGGTTCGATCCTTGGTTGGGGAACTAAGATCCCACAAGCCGCGCAGCGCCGGCCAAAAAAAAGGAAAATCAAAGTGAGGGGTGCTGTATGGTGAAGGACAGACATGCTGAAAGAAGGGAGTCAGGCCTCCGGGAGTCAGGAAAAACCACATGGCCCGGCCTCGCTAGAAGGAGGGACCCCAGCACAGCTGCCCAGGGGCCTGGGAACTGGGTGGTCGCCTGGGAGAGGACAGCTCCAGGCCCCATAATCTCCCGGCCCTCAGTGTGGGCCTGAGCATCCCCACTGCAGTGTGCACAGTCCCTGGGGCTCCAATCCTCTGGACCCAGCCTCTCAGCCTTCCACGGCTTCCCACTGAGGAATCAGCTCTCGGACCCCCCAGCAGAGAGATGCTGTTTGATCCCACTTTTCTGGGTGAGTGTTTGTAGACAAAGCTCTCACTTGAGGCCACTGTAGAAGCCACTGGCTGCCCTGGGTGAGGTGCCCACCTGTGGTCCAATCGGCAATGGCCATGTGGTAGGGAACGTGGCGAGTGCCACAGTACTAGCACCAAGGGCCAATTGCAGTATTTCCCGGCAAAGAGAGACTCCATCCCCAGACGACTCCCTGTCACTTCAGTTTCTTGGTCTTAGATCCTCTCTGTCGCACATGAAACCCTCAACCCGGAGCAGTCAGCCGCCACCTCTGACCATTGTCCTTTTCTTTTGTTGCCCTCTTGTTTCAGGCCTAACCCCCACTGTAGCCTCCCTGCCCTCTCCAGTCCATCCTCACACGGCCACCGGCTCAGTCTGCTGGGGACAAAAGGGGCCCTGTTCCTCCTCAAGAGTGTCCAGGGGCTCCGATGACCTCACAAAGACCTCACAAAGATGGTCCGAGCTCCTCAGCCATGGGGCGGGGGGGCCCACAACCTGGCACTGATACACTTCCCTCATCTGAACTGTTGGTCATTCTCCTGCCAATGCAGGAGACACGGGTTCGTGCCCTGGTCTGGGAAGATCCCACATGCCGCAGAGCGGCTAGTAAGCCATGGCCACTGAGCCTGCGCGTCCGGAACCTGTGCTCCGCAATGGGAGAGGCCACAACAGTGAGAGGCCCGCGTACCGCAAAAAACAAAACAAAACAAAACAATAAAAATAGCATTCACGGGGGTTCTGCATGATTCCAAAAGCAACATATGATCACTGCAGGGAATTTGGGGACAAAAGGAAAACACAAAGAAGGGAAAATTACCTGTGATCCTGCCAAGCAGAGGCAACCACTGTTACCGTTTTGGTGTAAATCCTCGCAGCCTCTTCCATACGCTGGCATACATCACACCTGGCGTACATCACACCTGGCGTACATCACACCTGGCATACATCACACCTGGCGTACATCACACCTGGCGTACATCACACCTGGCGGACATCACACCTGGCATACATCACACCTGGCATACATGTACTGCGTTTTTTATTAAGTTGGGATCATCTGGCACGTGTTTGTTTCACAGCAAGATCTCTTTGCTTACATGGAGCCTCCTGGAGCTCTTACCCAAGTAATGGTTTATGTCGGGGTCACACAGTGACAACAATGACAGCTGACTCCATGGTGGCACGCGTGCTAGACATGTTCCCAGGGATTCTGGCTGGTCCCCTGTTTGAAACGACCCAGGGAAGGAGCCCACCATCTCCTCCCAGGCAACCTCAAGGCCGTCTCTACAGCCTGCACCTTCCACTCCTGCCCCCTGAGTCCTCTTCTCCACTCAGCACCCAGCGGATGCTTTTACATGTGAATAAGATTGTGTCAGCCCTCTCCCCGCCCCATCAAAACCCTCCACAGTTTCCCACAGTCACACTCAAACAGAATGCAGAGTCCTGGCCTGGCCCACTGGGTGGCACGATTTAGCCCAGGGCCCATCTCTCCAGCCTCAGTTTCCTCTCTGTGCTCCAGCCGCACTTGCCTCCCTGCTGTTCCTGAGAGGCACGTGCACATTCCTGCCCCAGGGCCTTTGCATCTGCTGTTCCCTGTGCCAGAATGCTTTTCCCCTGCATCATCCCATGGCTCTGTCCCTCCCTTCACTCAGGTCTCTGCTCAAACATCACCTCCTTAGAGGAGCCTTCCCTGACCACCCCTCCAACACAACAGCCCTGTCTCATCCCTCTCTCTTTGCTCTGGTCTAGGTTTCCTATGGCTCTGATCATGACCTGATATTGCACTTTTGGACTGTCCGCTTCCCTCATTAGCGCAGCCTGCCATGAAGGCGTGGACCTCGCCTGCCAGAGCTGGCCTAGGATGAGATGAGTGAGGCACTCGCCTCAGGGGCAAAGCTTACAGGGGCACCCCAAACCCCCAAGAATCAAGAGAAATCATATTTTAATGCAATTGTTTGGTTTGTTTTTGGCCTTGCCCCCTCAGCTTGTGGGATCTTAGTTCCACGACTGGGGATTGAACCAGCGCCCTCAGCAGTGAAAGCACGAAGTTCACTGGACCGCCAGGGAAGTCCCCCCTTTTTTTCTTTTAATTTTTGGCTGCGTCAGGTCTTCATTGCTGCACCCAGGCTTCCTCTAGTTGTGGCGAGTGGGGGCTACTCTTTGTCGCGGTGCGCGGGCTTCTCATTGCGGTGGCTTCTCTTGTTGCAGAGCACAGGCTCTAGGCGCACGGGTTTCAGTAGTTGTGGCACGCGGGCTCAGTAGTTGTGGCTTGTGGGCTTAGTTGCTCCGCGGCATGTGGGATCTTCCCGGACCAGGGATGGAACCCGTGTCCCCTGCATTGGCAGGCGGATTCTTAACCACTGCGCCACCAGGGAAGTCCCAATATCTTTTAAAATAGAAATTAATGCCCACAAAATCCACGATGAAACAATATCAACATTTTTAATGAAGACAGGATCTGTCTTCCTTGCCCTTCTGTCCTGTTTAGAATCGTCCAGCCACAGCTGATGCTCGGAAACAGTCCCTGGATGAGTTAGGAACAGCAGGGGAGAAAACAGTGCTGGGTGAAAGCAAAAGACAGAAGCAGGTGGGCAGAGGGAGGAGGGACAGAGAGGAGGGGTCTCCCCCCAGAGGGGCCAGGCTGGGAGTCCTGAGGAGCCCCCTGCCTGGGGAAGCAGTGGGGGGAAGAGGTCAGGTGGGTCCCTGAGAACAGGGCAGGGATCAGAGACAGTGAGTTTGTTCCCTGAAAACTGGGTTCGCCTCTTGGTGGGTGTTGAGTCAGAAGATACAACCAAGTCAGACAGCAGGAGAAGGAAGGATTCATTACTTCCAGCAAGTAAGGAACACCGGGGATCTTTCCTAAAGCGCAAAATTGGGGAAGTTTTAAGCTAAGCGTTCATGCATATTCATGAAGGGGGGGGGGGTTGGGTGGCGTATGCATATTCATGAAGGGGCTCGGGCGGAGAAGAATTAAAGCATCCAATGGGGGCAAAGTACAACAGAGTCCAAGCTTTAGTTGATTGAAGTCACCGGGGTCAGAAACGGACACCAGCATCATTCTTTAGGTTCTGGTTCATCTGGTGGCTGAGCCCTCCAGGTGGGTTAAATTCTGCAAAACAGCTCAAGAAAGTGCTGCAGGCTCATCTTTACCATTGGAACAGAACCGGGAGTCTTTACAACTGATTCATTTTCTTTGCTATTGTTACTTCTCTTGCCTGATAATGTTTTCCTGCTTTTCCTGTTCCCTTAAAATCATTACTTATTGAGACCCGTTGAAGCGCAAGGATCGTGGCCGGGCTTAGATCACAAAATGGCCTAGGCCAAAAATGGCTTCTCTTCTGTCAAGAAAGCCATGCCTGGTTCTCTTTCTCTGGGGACCCCCTACCCTATCTGCTTATACGTTGGGGTTCTTCCAGGAGAGCATGGAGCTCTGGTGAGGAAGGTCAGAGCTAGAGTCGGTGGTGGTTGGGAAACTTGAATTACTCATCATGTTCGTTTCCTGTAGCAGCTGGAACAAATTACCACAAACTGGGTGGCTTCAAACAGCAGAAATGTCTTCTCTTGCAGTTCTGGAGGCCAGAAGTCCGAAAACAAGGTGTGGGCAGGGCCGCACTCCCACTGATGGCGCTGGAGGAGAATCTGAATGTTGGGTCCCCCCCCAAATCAGTATGTTGAAACCTAATCCCCACGGTGGGGGGACTTGGAGGTGGGGCCTTTGGGAGGTGATAAGTCATGAGAGTGGAGCCCTCATGATGGGACTAGTGTCCTTATCAAAGGAACTCCAGGAGCTGCCACCCGCTGCAGTCTGTCTCCGCCCAGCAGCCCAGCAACGATTTCTTAATCATGGCCGCAGCTCAGACCTGTCAATGGCCTCTGGGTCCTAGATGGGTCCTGGGACCCCACAAAAGAAGGGCCCCACTTGGGACTTCCCTGGCAGTTCAGTGGTTAGGACTCCGCATGTCCACGGCGGGGGGCGTGGGTTCAATCGCTGGTGGGGGAACTAAGAGCCCGCAAGCCACGGGGCGGGGCCAAAGAGGAAAAAGAAGGACCCCACAAAAGAAGCAGCTGATGGGGGAGGTTAAGGAAGTCGAGTAGGGACCTGGGATCTGAGAGCGAGGGGAGCTGGAGGGAGAGCGGGAGTGTTTCTAGACTTCATGTGCACAGCTTCTTACACCCGAACTGAGATCTGGGCCATGGTGGGGGGCCCAGGTGTTCACACACAGGAGAAGCAGTGGGTCCCAGCTCGGCTTCACTTCCATAGGAGGAGAGGCCCGAGGCCACCCATTTCTGGGACCTGGAAAGGCCTTCGGGAGCCTTGAGACAGGAAAGCTCCTGGGAACCGTCTGTTTCTCAGGGCCAGATGGTGGGTGGTACCATTTCAGACCAGGGTCAGGGGAGGCAGGCTATTCCCGTCTCCCCTGACTTACTGTGCAACCGCGAGCAGGTCTCACCCTCAGTTAAGCATCAGTTACCACGGTCGAAAGTGAGGGGCCAGATGACCACTGGGACCCTGCTGGCTCTTGAGTTGTTCCTTCTTCTGCTGAACCGAGTCTGCTCTGGGAGTTACTTCAAGAGCCCCCAGGGGGGCGCAGTGGTTAAGAATCCGCCTGTCAGTGCAGGCGACACAAGTTCGAGCCCTGGTCCGGGAAGATCCCACATGCCGCAGAGCAACTAAGCCCGTGCACCACAACTACTGAGCCTGTGCTCTAGACGCCTCGCGTCACAACTACTGAAGCCCGCGCACCTAGAGCCAGTGCTCCGCAAAAAGAGAAGCCACCGCAATGAGAAGCCCGCGCACCGCAAAGAAGAGTAGCTCCTGCTCACCACACCTAGAGAAAGCCCACGCGCAGCAACAAAGACCCAACGCGGCCAAAAATAAATAAATAAATAAATAAAAATTTTTAAAAAGTTATAAAATATAAAACTTTTTCCTGGTGTTTTTTTTATTTGCTATTTAATGTCATTTATGAATGCCATTTACTTTTAAACAAAAGTTTAGGGACTTCCTGGGCGGTCCAGTGGTTAAGACTGCACCTCCACTGCAGGGGGTGCAGGATAGATCCCTGGTCAGGGAACTAAGATCCTGTATGCTGCATGGCTTGGCCAAAAATTAAAAAAAATAAAATAAAATAAAAGTTTAAATTATTAGCATGAATTTTAACAGTTCATCTTCATATTGTGCACTGCCAGTTTTTTTTTTAGTCTTTTTTTTTTTTTTTGTGGTACGCGGGCCTCTCACTGTTGTGGCCTCTCCCGTTGCGGAGCACAGGCTCTGGATGCACAGGCTCAGTAATTGTGGCTCACGGGTCCAGTTGCTCCGTGGCATGTGGGATCTTCCCAGACCAGGGCTCGAACCCGTGTCCCCTGCATTGGCAGGTGGACTCTCAACCACTGCGCCACCAGGGAAGCCCTTTAATACTTATTTTATTTATTTGGTTGCGCCAGCTCCATAGTTGTGGCATGCGTGTGGAATCTAGTTCCCTGACCAAGAATAGAACCCGGGCCCCCTGCATTGGGAGAGGGGAGTCCTATGCACTGCGCCACCAGGGAGGTCCTGTACTGCCAGTTTTTAAATGCTACTGGAAGAGCACGAAACTCACCTGCAGAATCATCAAACTTACACAATTGGTAGCTCATAGTTTGATACATGCATATGACTGTGTGTCATTCTTACTAGAATGAATGGTGAAACACTGCACAGAACTAAATAAAGTGTTTTTTATTTCACGTTATTTTGTTTTTTGTTTTGTTTGGCCACGCGGCATGTGGGATCTTAGTTCCCCCATCAGGGATCGAACCTGTGTCCCCTGCATTGGAAGAGCAGAGTCTTCACCACTGGACTGCCAGGTAAGTCCCTATTTCGCGTCTTGATGCTACTAAGACTCCGTATGGAAGCCGGCGGCTCCCTCAACACACCTTGTACTCATCAAGATATTGGTTTAGTAGATGCCTCAATGGGGTCCCAAGACTTTCTCTGGATTTCTACTGTCGGAGTTCCTTAGGAGCACATGGCTTTTCATCAGCCTGATGTATTTCGATTGCCAACAATCATTTTTCTTTTTGAGCTTCAAATTGTTACAATTTGGCCAGTGGGACTCCCTTCCAGCTGGTTCCCGTGTCCTTCTGACATGACCCCATTAATCTTTGAAAGCTGCCTTGCTTTCTGCCCCAAACAAGATGTCCCAGGCTCCCCATGCACTTTCCCTGCCCCAGGCCTGGAGCAGCCATTTCTCCAGGGAGCCCTGGTTCCAACAGTGGCGCCTTCCTTCTAGACGCTGAGATCTGGATGCTAGGGGGCTCATCGTAGTTTTAATTGGTGTTTCCCTAATTACTGGTAAGGTTGGACCTCTTCTCCTACCTTCATTGACCATTTTTACTGATTCTTCTATGAATTATCTGTTCCTAGGCTTTATGCACATTTCTCTTAGATTATTTTGCAATTTTAAGATTGACTTGTTGACCCATTTTTTTCGTTTCTAGCTATTGGTCCTTTATCAGTTCCATGCGGTGGAAATATTTTCTCCCATATGCTTGGCTTTTAACTTTGTCTAGGGCGCCTTTTATGGCACAGAAGTTTGCAGTTTTTATGTCACCAGATCTGTCCATCTTTTCATTTATGGCTACTGGGTGGAGCTTCTGGGCAGGGTGTCTTCCTAGGGAGGCCTCGTTGCCTCAAGTTTAATGGCACAAGTCAAACAGCTAGTAAGTGGTGAGCTGGGTATACCTGAGTATTTCCACCAAAGCCAGAGTGCCCTTTCACAGGGCCCTCCCAGGGGGGAGGGGGAGGGAAGATGCAGTAGCGATCCAAGGCCTGCAGATTGAGCCCTGCAGGGACGTGGGATGTAACATGAGCAATGGAGTAACATTCAAAGTCCATTCCCAAAGGTCAGTTGGAATGACCAAACCCTGGCTGAGACAAGGATGACCCAGAGGGTGACCCTGATGAGGGGTGAGAAGAGCATGTGCGTGGAGCAGGCTGCTGGGAGGGAGGTGGGGATTTCAAGGCTGCCATGGGGGAGGAGACGGCACCAGGAGGAGACAGCTGAAAAGTATCCCTGGGGCCCCAAGGCCTGACCACATCAGACCCTGGGACACTGGATGCCCCGGCGCTTCTTTTGGGTGGCAGGCAGCTCTCAGGGTGCCTGGGGTCTTGCAGCACCTGAGCGCCCCTATAGAGGGTCACATGATGACCTGAAAGGCAGGCAGGATGGCGGGGAGAAGAGTTACAGAGGCTGTAGCATCTTACTAAGACTCACAAGCCCTCTTAAGACGGAGCCTGAGGGGCTTCCCTGGTGGCGCAGTGGTTGAGAGTCCGCCTGCCGAGGCAGGGGACGCGGGTTCGTGTCCCGGTCCGGGAGGATCCCACGGGCCGCGGAGCGGCTGGGCCCGTGAGCCGTGGCCGCTGGGCCTGCGCGTCCGGAGCCTGTGCTCCGCAACGGGAGAGGCCACAGCAGTGATAGGCCCGTGTACCGCAAAAAACAAAACAAAACAAAGCAAAACAAAAAAAAAGAGTGAGCCCGAGGCCTTCTGCCTGTAACCTTTAGACGGGACTGCCAAGTTTTCTGCGGAGAAGGCAGGTAGAAGGAGGAAGAGGAAAAGTGGCTCCTCTGAGCTCTTGTGATCACAGGTGGCGTTCCTTGGTGCAGTACCCCTTATCGACACTAGGTGGCAACTCTGCACCATCAACGCCAGCTGCAGGTGAGCGGGAGATACCGGTTCCCTTCTCAGGAAAACCCCTCAGCTTCACCCCACCCAAGTCCGTTCTTTCCTGACTTTGTCCCGTGGAGCCCGTGGGTGAGAGGAGGTAAACCTGGAGCATAAATGGAAAGGAAATATGGGGTCTTGTGTCCACCAAATTCTGGAGAGAGGGGATGCCTTTCTCAACAGTCCTCACCATTTGGCTCTCCTGGCCCCCTCCTCCTGGCTGGGTCTCTGAACCCTTAGTAGCCTCTTCACTGGCCTCCCCATCTTCGTCCAAACCAGTCTGATATTGTATATGGTCCATGATGGCCGGAAAGAGGGTTGGCCTCGGGTCCAGCGCCCGCCTCTGGGCTCCACCAGGTGTGTGGCCTTAGGCATAGCCCTAAACCTCTCTGAACCTCGACAAGAAAGTCAGCATCCCTTCATTCAATAGAACTTCATTGTGTTCTAAAAATTTTTAAATCTCAGCTAACAAAGAGACCCCTAACATTTTACTCCCCAGGACAAAAACAGGGACATCCTTGAAAGGTATGTCATCAGAGCCTTTTTGAGTTTGTGAACGTATGATTTCAGGGTCCTCTGTCCTTTTCTCTCGAGGGTCATGATATCTCATCTTCTTGATCTGAATGTCACGAGGGGTCCTCGAGATTGCTCAGATATGAAAGGAAGCCTGTCATTCTGCAGAGCTGGGGAACCGGCCGGTGGCGGCTCCTCTCTGCTGCCTTCCTGCAAAGCAGTGCATACAAAGGACAAAGCTTCTCATTTTAAAACTGAGCGTGTGGCCTTTAGTCACAAAGCCTGTTTCCTCATTGTAAAACTCTCCCTACCTACCTTGCAGGATTGCTGTCAAGATTTAAAAATGTAATCATGTCTGACAAAGCACTTTTCACAGAGGGCTCCGTGAGTGTAAAGTATTAGGATGCAATTTCCCAGTTTAAAAAAACCCTCCGTTGGGACTTCCCTGACGGTCCAGTGGTTAGGACTCCACACTTCCAATACATGGGGTGTGAGTTTGATCCCTGGTTGGAGAACAAAGATCCCACATGCCACGCAGCCAAAAAAAAAAAACAACCAAAAAATCTTCCATTACTTACAAGATAAAATAAAAACACCTTCCCCTGATCCATCAGAGCCTCCAGCACACGCCCACCTGCCTTCCCAGACTTGTCGCCGCCTGTCATCCTCCCAACACATCCTGTGAGGCAGCCAAACCACGGGAGCAGACGTTTCCCTGCCGTAACCAGGGATTCCTCACTCCTGTGCCTTCCTTCTTGTTCTTTCCACCAGAAACTCCCTTTCCTCTTTCCTCTCTGTCAAGATCCTCCCTACGACTTCACACCTATTAAAAGAAAATTTTAGACTTTTTCAGTCAGTTATAAAAGTAATATGTGCACACGGTACGAAATAAAAAGCAAGTCTCTGTTTTTGTCTTCATCCCCCTCCTCCAAATGCGAGGTCATTGCACACACGTACTTCCAGAAAGTTTTTGTGGCTCTACCAGCATGTACATGTATATTCTCTTTAAATGTAGGTAAATGGAATTATACAGAACACACACTTGCTCTTTCCCACTTAACGTATCTTGGACGTATTCCAAATGAGCACAGAGAGAGTGGGCTCCCTGCTTTTAACAGCTGGGTGACATTAGTACAAATTATCCCCCTGCTCTATTTAACACCCTTCTCTCGGGCTGGACAGGTGCTGTTGCAGCCAAGGCTGTGGTAAGCATCCCTCCACCCATGTGGCAGGGCAGTGTGCCATGTTCCTATGGGGAAAATCCATGACATCCCCCCCCACAGGAATCCCTCACCTCCTGGGCCTCCTACAGAGCTTTCCTTGGAGTTCCAGGGGTGAGCACAGAGCTCAGGTGTGTGGAACATTTGCCAGAGTCTACAGTCAGATGGTGGCTAGGTTTAAATCTCAGCTGCTCTCCCTACATCTCTCTCTGTCTCAGTTTTCTCATCCCTACAATGGAGATGATAATCATGGTATCACTTCTGGAGTTGTCTCAAGGATAACATGCGATAACCTATCACAGCACCTGGGTCACGGAAAGGACTCGGGATGGCTAGCTGCCTTAATCTTCCCGTCATAGTGCCTCCTGTACTCCATCTACCCTACAGAGTACCAGCTCTTTGCATGTGGGCCCTGGCCTTGTCCTCTCTGCACCCCACAGCTTCCCGGGATGCGGATGCGGTGGGTGCACAATAAATGGTCCTTGCCCCTGCTACAGAGGAGCAATCCTCCAGCTTTGCCCTTGGGGAGGGGAGGAGGCGAGATGCCTTTCTCTGGATGTCCACAGCACTCCGGAGGCCCTCCCCCTCTTTCTGTTTCCTTACCTCCCACCCCCATCCAGGTCAGCGATAAACACCGGGAGGGTGGGGCGGCGGGGGTCTGGAGCTCCTTAAAGGGCCAGGGTCTTGACACACCCTGAGACCAACACCACTGCCTGATTCTGGTCCCAACAGGTCCAGACCCTGTCCCCCTCCTGCCAGGCCTGAGTCTCACTCCAAACTCTGCTTCTCCAGGCCAGCCACGCCTCCCCAAGGCTAGGGCGGGGGTGGGGGGAGATAAGAGCCTGCCCAGGGCTAAGAAAGGGGCATCTGGACCTTGGAGCTCACCCCAGGTCTCACCCCCCTGGCCCCCCCCCCGCAATGGTTTTGTTCATCTAATCTGAAGCAGGAGGCTAGGAGGAGGGAGAAGGGGTCACCTGGGTAATCAGACCCCAGCCGAGTGGTGGGAAGGACAGAAGGACGGAGTGATTGGGCACCAGTAGGGGTCAGCCAGGGCCCCACCCACCCAGCAGGTCCCAGTTAGGTGGGCCCTGTGGATAATGCCTCTGGGAGCAGGAAGGTGCAGGAAGGTGGCCCCGGCTGCTGGGCAGATGCTTGAGGGACATTACAGGGGTGGGTGCCTGGGGCCATGGGGACTATGCCTCTTCCCACCCCAGGGGAGCAGCAGGGCTAGGGGAGAGGCTGCAGCATAGGAGGGAGATCAGGAATCAAAACTGAGCTTCTCTGGGCTGAGAGCAAGTAGAGAGACTGGCTCAAAGTTGAGGAGACATTAGGGTCCTCCTGTGATAATAGTAACAACAGCAGTAGTTACAATAGCAGCTGCTAACAGTTATGAGCCCGTGCCACGTGCCCTTCAAGGGGCTTCTTACAAGAGACAGGGCCTATTTTCACCCCCATTTTATTTATTTATTTGGTTTTGGCCGCTCTGTGCGGCATGCAGGATCTTAGCTCCCCGATCAGGCATCAAACGCAGGCCCCCAGCAGTGGGAGCACGGAGTCCTAACCACTGGACCGCCAGGAAATTCCCTTTACCCCCATTTTAAAGAGGAGGAAGCCTGAGGCCCAGGGAGGTTGAAGGATTTGTCCAAGGCCACATAGGTATTGATAGTAAGTGGCAGAGTCAGGATCTGAACTCAGCTCCGCTGGCTGTAGAGACCCCACCGCCCGTGATTTCACAGGTGAGAAGGACGGACCTGGGTCACTACGTTGTTGAGAACTGCCTCAGACGGACTAGGGCCTGAGCCAGGCGACCCCGTCCTGGAGGCTGACCCCGCAGCCGAATCTCCAGATCTTGAGCGCTTTCCTCTGCGTCCGCTGCAGGCACCCCTGTGAACCAAGGTTCTGCCCCATCGGGAAGGTCTGTGTCGTGGGGACAGAGGCATCGCGGGTTTTTACCGGGTCTGCCCTAAAGGAGACTCCTGTAACTCCTCCAGAGACCCCGCCGCCCACACGGGCACTCAGTGAGGGCTTCTCCTAGTAGCAAAGCCTAGGCACCCTTCTGTCATCTGCGCCAGCTCTGCACTTAGTGCCGAGGGCGGGTGGGGGCGGGGGAAGTTGAGCAATACCTGGGCTCAGCTTCGGAAGGAGCCTCCGCCTCGGGAGGATGCGGAGGAGGGCGCGTTCGCTGTAGAGGAGAGGCGAGGGCAGTGGCGGAGATCAGAGAAGGCGTCCCGGAGGCGGGAGCTGCAGCAGCACTTGTAGGTGAGACCCTCCAAATGTGCTTCAGGGAAAGGGTGAGGGCTAAAAGTTTCGAGGGAACAGGCCCGTTTGGCCTAAGGATGAAGGCTCTGGAGGGAGGGGTATGGAAGGTGGCTGTCATTTATTGGAGGGGTTCTTCTTGGGGGTTGACCTGATGATGGTACTTCAGACCTAGATTATACGCTTTGTCGGGGGAGGAGAGGACGGCGCCCGGAAGAGACCAGCTCCGGCGGAAAATAGGGCTCTGCCCAGTAGGGGACACCACTAGGCCGACCGCGGAAGGGCGGCGCGAGCCGGGAGCAGCAGAGCAGGACACTTGCGCCTGGGACCGAGCGAGGCCCCACGGGCCCCGCCCCGCGGCGCCAGGCCCCGTCCCCCCGCCCGCGCGCAGGTAGGGAAGAGGCGGAGCGCTGGGGCCCCGCCCCCAGGAGCCACCGCCCAGGCGCCAGCCGGCGCCGCTAGAAGCCGAGTCCCGGGAACTTGGGGCCGCAGGGAGGTGAGCGCGGGGCGACGGGCGAGGCCGGGTTCGCGGCAGCCGGACTCCGGGTCCCGGAGGGGCCGTGGGGTCGCGCCCGAGCATGCCCTGGGGCGGCGGTGCGCGGCCGGCGAAGGGGCCGGCGCTGCGGGTCACTCGGGCCCCACGTGGGCCGAGCCCGAGGCCAGAGGCCGGGGCTCTACTCGAACGGGGCCGCTGGACCGGGTCTCCCGGCCCCTGGGACTCAGCTCGGACAAGACGCCTCAGGGGTCCCTGGGCCACGGGTCACCAGAGGTGGGGGCATGCCGATTGGGCAGAAGTTTAAAGTCCCAGGAGGAAGAGAGGGGACCGCCCCAGGGCAGGACCGCGCAGTCCCGCCTTCCTCCCAGAAGCGCCTGGAATTCATACCTTCCCCTCCCCACCCCTTTCTCCTGGGTGAGCAGCCGTGGTCGGGGCGGAGTTTGTCCATTCAGTCTAGCTGAGGTGGAAACAGGTGCGGGAGGGTGGGCTCACAGCCAGGCTGGACCAGAGCTCAGAAATTGGACCCAGGACTCCTGACTTCCGGACAGAGGGGCTTGGAAAGGCTGCCCCTCCTCCGTTCCCCCAGGGCACTGTGTTGGGTTAGAGAGGAGTATGTCCCTAGAGTATAAACCCACCACCCCAGAGCGGAGGGGAGCCCAGGTCTCAGCCTAACTGGGTGAAAGGCCAAGGGGGAGGCCTCGAATTGGAGCCCCTAAGAGGGAGTGTCTAAGGAGGGGAGGGCTTGCGGGTTTGACCCCACACGTGGACTGGCTTCTCTTTCCCAATGGCTATAGATTTAGGACCCTGTGTGGGTGGCATAATGAGCCCAGAGTCTGTGTTATGTTACTGTCACTTGCTGTAGGTAAAGCAAAGAGTGGAAAGTGAAGCTTTTTTTTTTTTTTTGCGGTACGCGAGCCTCTCACTGTTGTGGCCTCTCCCGTTGCGGAGCACAGGCTCCGGACGCGCAGGCTCAGCGGCCATGGCTCACGGGCCCAGCCGCTCCGCGGCATGTGGGATCCTCCCGGACCGGGGCACGAACCCGTGTCCCCTGCATCGGGCAGGCGGACTCTAAACCACTGCGCCACCAGGGAAGCCCGTGAAGCTTCTTTTAAAGCAGTGGTCCTCAGCAGGGGGTGACTTTTGCCTGCCAGGGGACTTTCGGCAGTGTCTGGAGACATTTTGGTTGTCACAACTCCGGGGAGGGGGTCTAGGGTGTAGAGGCCAGGGATGCTGCTAAACACCCCACAGTGCACGGGGAAGCTCCCACCACGAAGAATTACTCAGCCCAAAGTGTCAGTAGTGCTGTGCTGAGGTTGAGCAACCCTGGCGCAGTACCCGGGCCACCAAGTTACTTCTCATTGACTGCCCCTCCCTGCCTCAGTTTCCCCAGGGGTTAGAGGAGGAACTTGGAATAAGCCTAAATGAGATAAGCGGTAAGGAGGTGTGAGGGCAGTTACGCCCTAGCAGTAGGCCTCCCTTGGTGCCACAAGCCGGCCTCTTCCCTGCTTAAACCATGAGCCCTGCGGGAAGCAGTTCTCGGTGCTCTGGGGGAGGCGCTGGGAACAGGGGCCCTCTCACAGCTCTGTCCTGGAGTGTTTCGCCCCTAGGGCACCTCCCACGCAGGGTGAACCAGGGCAACCCTGGAGGTCAAATACCCCTGTGGGGGGCCGGGGCGCGAGCTCTGTTCTCATAGGTTTTCCCAACGTTGGATTGCTAGGTGGGCCTGGACGCCTGACGCCATGTGACCAGCTGTGATTTTCCCTTCTGAACCCACACCTGACTCCTCAGTCACTTACACCAGGAAAATAACATCTGAGGAATAACAGGGCGCCTAATTCCTTGCGGCTCCCCAATCTGCTTCCCTCCTGCAGTAGGAAGTTCCACCGTGGCTGTGGGAATCCTGGGTGAGACAAGAGGCCTGGGGTGGGCCCAGCTGCTGGTGGAGTGATGCGCCCCCTGCTCGTGGTGTTAGCTCAGCACCAGTGAGAGATGGAGGACAGCAGAGCCACAGGCCTGGGGTTCCCCCGGTAGGCATGACTTTGAATTATTTGGGTTGGACTCGAGGAGTATGCTCCCGCTTTGTAGGGAATTGGGGCGGGGGGCTGTCACAGAGGGGCAGGATGGGATGAAGCAGCCGTTCATGCCCAGGAGCCCAGGCCACCTCACTGCCCTCCCTTCCCACTTCCTGACAATATCCATCCCTCCCTCCCCCCACCACCATGTTCACTTCAGGACCCTGGCCTCCTGACCTGGGAACCCTGGTGGGGTCAGAGGGCAGGTCGCAGTTTCTGGTTTGACTTTTGCTTTTTGGGGCTTCTTTTGGTCTTTTAAGTTTAAAAGGCTGGAGTGAGACTTTCATCTGTTCAGCTGAAAAAAAAACAACCCCATAATAGTGACCCCCATCTGTTGTGTGCCTCTCAAGGCACAAAGCAGCATTCAGACTTGGACAGAGCTGTTCAGGAAGTAATTGTCAGGGCCTGACATTGAACCTGGGCTGTCTGTTCCCAGGCCCAGCCCTAAAACCTTCTGCCACCTACCAGCAAGAGTACCAGGTGACTCCTACCTGATGTGCTCATTTCTGAGCTGCAGCCATACCTGGTGTAACCCACACGCACATATGCACACAGGCACACGCTCATTGCCTAGATGGGGACTCCTGGCCCTCGAAGAGGAGGAATAATCACACCGGAAATGCACTGTGGGAGCAGCTGGGGTCCGAGCCCAGCTCTGGGTCAGTGGTGGTGTTTTCACTGTGGCCAGAGCTCTTCACAGGGTTCCTGTTGATTTGCTGTGCACACTTGTCCCCAGGCGAGACCCCAGATGAGAGCAGGAAGTCAGGGGTGTATGTTTGTGCGTGTGACTGGGATGAGCCACCTGGCGCCTCCCTTTGGGTCGGGATGAGCGGTTGCGGGATTGGGGTGGCCCCGGCCCCCTGCCTGCCACCTGGTGCAGCATCAGGGGAGATGTACTCTCCAGGTTGCGGTTCCCCTTGGGTCTCTGTGACACCCACTTTGGAGCAGGCCTCAGTTTTGCCCCGGCCAGTGGGGATTTCCAGAGTGAGCTCACGCCTCTGCTCCCAGTTTCCCATCCGGCTGGGCCAGGCCGGGCGAGGAGTGGCGGGGACGTCAGTGCAGGCTGACCTAGCGCGTGGGGACCCCGGCAGGGAGGCTGCCGTGCAAGGGCAGCTCTCAGGACTGGCATAAAGGAAATAGTTTCTTCTCAACTTCAGGGCAGTATAGACAGCCACTGTGTCCACATTCCCTCATGCAGTAAGTTTATCCAGGGGCCCAGATGCAAGACTTGAGGTTTCAAAGCTACGGGAAGGCACATTCCAAGCCCCTCTAGGAAAGTGTTTGGAGCTAAGCGGGCAGGGCAGACGAGGTGGGCCATCAGGGTCGCTGGTCTGGAGGGTGAGGGGCAGCAGTGGGAGGGGGTGATTCCCAGCTTGGGGAGCCAGGCCCAAAGGCTGGCAGGCACCTGGGCTATGAAAGTGTGGTCAGTAGGATGGGGGTCACTTAAGTAGTCTGTGCCTCAGTTTCCCCAGTGGGCTCACAGTAGTCTGCTTGGGAGGGTTGCTGTGAGGATTCCAGTGGCGACTCATGTAAAGCCTGGGCAGGTGCCCGGCTGCACTAAGAATGCAGTGGGCGAGCTGTCACAGTAACAGGAACGTGTCTGTGTGCCCTGGCACAGACTCATGGTGATGCCAGAGGTCTTACCTCGTCTCTTGAGCTGTTGGGAGGAGGAGGTGAGAACATACTGCAGAACGGCAGCACTGCTGTTATCCTGCAGAAGTGGCTGTGTCTGGGGGGGAGGGGACCCCCAGCACCACGGAGGCCATGGGAACAGTGGGTGGGTTTCCATCTGGGAGTGGGGGATCAGGCTGTGAACTGCTGGCCCCCGCCCTCCAGCATGTGCGTCATGACGGTGGGGGTGGTGGTCGTGGAGGCCGTGTCCTTCAGCCCTTGCTCCCTCTGGCCGGGCTTCTTGGAGCTGGTAGCGGGGTAAGCTTGGTTTTCTCTGCCTCCCACGTGTGGCCCCGGAGCTTGTGGCGAGAGGGTCCTCAGGTGGTCCTGCCCGGCTGCCAGCAAGAAGCACCTTTTCCCTCTCCTGGTGGCTCTCCCCAGGTCATGCCTCTAGTGTGGGCCCCAAAGGCCTGGAAGAGAAGGTGGGAGAGCTGCCGTGGGACCGGGCAGAGGCAGGACTTGGAACTGCAGTCTGGCCTGAGCCCTGGCTGTTTAGCTCATGGCTTTATCAGCCAATGACAATCGTGAGATAAGGACAAGGGTGAGAGGATGCTTGTGAAAGTCCTTAGATAAGCTGGGAAGTGGCATCAGGCCTTAGGTGATGTCATTTCTGCTTGGCGGGCTGGGAGGGACTCATGAGTCAAAGGCCTGTGCACCTAAAACTCGTCCGCAGCGCCTGAGTCACCACCCCACTGCCCGTTCTTTTGCCACTTTGCTCGACCAGTTCCGAGGTGGCAGGAGGCCACAGCCCCACCACGTAACTATGTAACCTTGGACAGGGGACTTCACCTCCTTGAGCCTCAGTCTCCCCACCTGTCAAACAGAGATCTGTCACCTCTGGAACTCTTGGCTCAGATGTAGAAACCAAGTGAGCGATGGTGGCAGAGGTCAGCTGGGAATAATAGAAGCTACCAGTTACCAGCCACCAATTGTGTCCCAGGCACTGTTCACTCATGATCTCGTGTCATCCCTGGGGATGGGGGCTGCATCATATCATTTTGCATCAGAGGAAACTGATGCTCAGAAGTGATAACTTGGCCAGTCTCCCAGCGGGTAGGTGGCCAAGCCAGGGTTTAAGCCCTGTCTCCAGCTCCCCAGCCCTCATTTCTCAACAACAGAACCCATACAGCTCCAAAGCAAGATGCGGGGATGGGGTTGGTGACGTGTGTGGAGAGCTCCCGTGGTCTGAGTGGCCTGGATGGCCCACGTCCATGTGCCCCGAAGCCCTCGCAGCAGCCTTTGGGGCTGGGGCCAGCCTCTTCCAGGGAAGGAGCAAAGCCCCAGGGCAGGATTCTGGGAAGTCTGGTTTATTAGCTCCTTAATGACTGTTTACAAGCTGAAAAGTGTTTGCCTGGCATGTTCCCTCCCTGCTGACAGCCGACCTGGGCCTCCAGAAGTGAGGGGCACCCAGCGCCCTGTCCTGAGTGTGTTGAGGTGAGGGACTCAGGGCAGCCCAGGGCCTGACTTCCGGCTGAGTGACGTTGGGTGAGGTGCTTACCTCTCTGTGAGATATGGTCAGACTTTGTCCCTCAGCTGCCTGTGCTCCCAGGGTGACCCCTAGCTAGTGGTGACAAAGCCACCTAGATTTCAGACCCCTGGGAGGCTCCTTAGCGTCTTATGCATAAACGTACTGAGGCTCAGAGATGCCAAGTGGCTTGCCCAAGATCACACAGCGGTTAGGGCTGGGACTCTGACCCTGTGCCTCCCCCAGCTGGACAGTGTTTTCATTGTCTGGGGCCAGGCCACGAGGAGTGGGTGGAAGTTGGGTGGACTCCACCCTTGCAAGCACGGGACAGAGGCCTACTCTGTGTGCCGAGGTTAGTCGTGTCTGGAAACAGCCTGGTCGCACCTCGGGGTGTGGGAGCCCCAGCAGGAGTGAGGTGGGCCTCTCCTGCTCCCCCACCCATGCTGCACCCCATTCTCCCCCACCACTGAGCATGTGCTAAGCCTCTGCTAAGCCTCTGCCTGTTCCGGTGGAAACCCAACTCCCACTACTTCAAGATCCCAAGAGAGGCAAATCCTCATGAGTGTTTGGAGCAAAGCCTGGTTCACCTCACACCTGGGACAGCGTGGTGCGCAGAGGTGCTGACCCCTCTCCAGGATCCCTCCTGTGCCCTGGTGTCTGGCCTGGAAGGACCAGAGGCTTCTGGGCCCCTAGGGGCCACTTCTGACTCCTGTCCTTCACAGCAATGCTCAGGGAACAGCAGGGTTGGGACAGAATAGGCCACCTTCCCAAAGGAGGCCGGGCTGCTGGGTAGAAAATCCTAGGACCCGGCCACTCTGCTCCCTTCCCGCTGTTGTCCTTAAGCTGCCATCGGCCCCCAGGCTCTGGAAGCCGCTACTGCCTGGGGTCTGGAAGGTCTCTGCTCAACTGCTCTCCCCTGATCTGCTTCCATCAGCAGCTTCTGGAGTCCAGAGATTCCCAGAGGGGCCTCTGGGAGGGCACCACGGTGGACAGGGCCCAGCATTGTGGTCAGTTGGGGAGATCTGGTGCCGCTTCCACTTCCAATAATGCCTGTCCCTGTATGTTGCCAGCAGCTGCCACACCTTAGGCCGTGGGGACATGGGGCTCGGGCACTCCCAGCTGGGTTTCTGGAATTGGGGTCCCCACAGAATATGGGGGTATTCACATCGCTGCCAGCCCCGCTGACGTGTGGTCCTGAGAAAACCTCCGGGCGGAACGGAGTGGGGCTGTGAACATGGCAACCCGTCCTCCTCGCACCCACACGCTCTTGGCGGACACTGGGTTCCAGGCCGCCACCAAGAGCATGTGCCCAGCTCCCGCTTCCCGTGTCTGGGGTCGGCCGTGACGCCCAAGCCACTCTAACTGGGTCACGGGGAGCCCAGAGCCTGGGGTCTGATGGGGAAGGTCACCAGGTCCCTGAACCTGTCCCCAGGTTCTTTATCTTCTAGAGTTTGAGCAAAGCCGTTCGAGGTGGAGGAGAAATCGGGGCCTCCCCAGGCCGGGGCCCTCTGTGAGTGGGGCCTCTCCCTGCGGCTGGAGCACAAACCCACAGGTGGTTTCATTTTTCCTCTCCATTGGGGGCAGCTGGGCTGAAGGGTGGGCGTGCGCTGGGGCAGCCTGTGAAGTGTGTCTGTCGACTGGCACCTCTAGGGAAGTGGCCGCTTGCCAGGAGGGAGAGCGGCCACAGGGACGGCTCCTGCCGGCTTCTGGAGATAGATAGGTGTCCCCTCCCCCCCTGCCTTCTCTAGCTCTGATGATTGGGTCTGGCGCACTTTACTTCCCTCCCTCTTGGTCTGTCCATTTTTTGTCTTCCTAATCCTGCGTGACCCCCAGCTGGGTGCCTTTGCTCCCTCCTGCCCGGCGCTCCTGTCCCCACCGGCTCTCGCCAGGGCAGGGAGGCGTCCTTGGTGAGTCACCGGCCGTGCCGGGCCAGCGGGTAGGGAGCCTGGGCGAGGTTGCAGTCTTTACATAAGCTGCTCCTGCCGGGCCTCGTGGCAGCCGGAGTGGCTCCGAGATCAGCAGAACCAGGGGTTCCGCTGGGGATTGCACCCTGGGCGAGGGCCAGCTTCCTCCTTGCTGCTTTCTAAAAATGACCCAGTTCCCAGAAGGGCTGTGGGGAGGGAAACATCGGGTTTCGGTTTCTGTGACAGGGAAGCCAGGGAGAGAGGCCACTTCCTTGCCCCCTGCCCTCACCCCGACATCCTGTGATTCAGCGGGGGACAGGCAGGTCCCAGCGGCCCTGGCTGCCTCCCTTCCCTGCAGACGGCCTGCCCACCGCCAGCTGGGCGGAACCTCTGGGCCAGGTGGTGGTTTCTTCCCTTCCTCTGTTCAGGGGGCCTGAGGCCCTCCCCGTGTTTCAGAAAGCCTGTTTCCCCTCCTCCAAGGACCCCTCCCTTCTCTCTGTCCCCATTTCTGACCACACACAGGCTGAGTCCTCGTGTCAGTCGCCTGCTTCCGGCTCATGAGGTCCTCACAGCCGGGGGTATGGAGAATCCATCCACTGTTAGCAAGACCAGGGGAGCTTTCAGAAACCTGCTAGTGTGTCGGTGGCGGGCAGGTAGAGAGGGAAGGCGGGCGCCGGAGCCAGACTCCTCAGGACCGCGGAAGCACACGTGGGGGCAGGTGGGGAGGGGACAGTGGGCCCATGCAGCCTGGGGAGGGGGCACCCTGCCAGCGTGTGCCCTGGTAGTGCTCTGGCGGGGGACCCGCGGGGGAGGCCCGGCTCACCCTGGCCGTGGCTGCCGGGACGGGCTCAGCCGGCCGTGCCCAGCTCCACCCTCTGTGGGGAAACCGGCTTCCCCAGCGGCACCAGCTTGTAGTTTCTGAGTCTGTGTTTCTGCCACATGTGCCAGCTCCTGGCTGCTGCTAAAGGGGTTAGGCTACTGGGTGTGGGCATAGTGGTGGTTCAGACCCTGGGTCGGTCAACCCGTGGGTGCCTCGGGTGATGTGAACTCTCTGCTGCGCTGCTTCTTTGGATATGCACCCCTGCTACCCCATGCTGGACCCCCTCTCTCTACCCAGGGCCTTTTGGGGGTCTCCTAGGTATCCTGGGGCTGAAGGCTCTTTTCTGGGGAAGGCCCCACCGAAGCCAAAATTGTTGCGGGCAAGTGACAGTGGCCAGCCGGGTGGGCCAGGCCCTCAAACCCCGCCCCCCCGCCCACGGTCTGGGCGCCGCCGCAAGCCTGGGGGTCTCAGAGAGCAGCGGATGTGACTGGGCCAGGAGGAAGCCTGGTCCCAGGCTGTCACAGCTTCCTCTGCAGTGAGGAAGCACTTTGAGGGCGCGGGAGGTAAGGGCTGGGCGGGGCGGTGCTCCCAGTGTTCCAGCACTTTTTCTGTCTGGTCTCTGCCGTCTGGGCTGCCCCATGCCCTGGACTTGGGTTACGCAGGTGCCCAGAGTGGGTCCGACGACCACTGCATCTGCCCCGAGCACTTGCCGCCCCCTCCCCCTCCCTCCCTGAGCCCCGAGGCAGGGGCTGGGCTTCTGGTGCACCTGCCTACCATCTCTGCACAAGTTGGGGGCACGCGGCCTCAGGAGCAGGCCCTCCCGTCTGTGGTGGAGAGCGACTGGGGCAAAGTGGTGTGTTTTTGTGCATTTGTTTTTTGGCCATGCCCTGCAGCATGCGGGATCTCAGTTCCCCAAACAGGGATCAAACTTGTGCCCCCTGCAATGGAAGTGCGGAGGCTTAACCACTGGACCACCAGGGAGGTCCCCAAAGTGGTGTTTTTATGCCGAATGTGTGGGCCTCACGTGTGTCAAAGCTGGGCCATCACCTTGTCCAATCCCTTCGCTTAACAGAGAAGGAAACTGAGGCTGTGCCGGTCACGCTGCTTACAGGCCAGGGCTCTCAGCACCGCCGTATGAAGATGGTTAAGTGGCTCCCCGGGAGAATGTGCCCCAGCCCTGCCTCTGCTCTCCAGGGCCGCGCCACTTCTCTTTGGGACCCCTAGGATTTCCCTGGGGTTGGTCCAGTCTCACCAGTCCTTCAGCCTTGGATTGAGTCTGCCCTTCTTCCTGTCAGAAGATCGGGACAGATGCCAGCAGCACGGCAAGTCCTGGGCTACGGGTCCCAGCCAGGGGTGGTATGGCCTTGGAATGGGAGGGCTAGTTGGGGAATCTGGGCTGTGCTGGAGAAGGGGGGAAACAGGAGGTCCTCTAGGGACTCATCCTGGGACAGCATCCTCCATCCTTGGCCGGGCAGTGGTCACAGAGCAGGGGTGGGGCAAGCAGCACTCGGTAGATCCTTCCAGAATGAGCCACTTCCTGGGCTGGCTGCAGGATTCTGGAAGACAGTTTCTGTTCAGGGTCAGTGTGGACCTACCATCTGCAGCCGTGCAGGCGCCCACCCTCTCCCCCGCCTTCCATCCAGTTAGCCATTAACAGGGCTAACTGGGTTGTGGACCCTGTGTTGCCCAGGGGTGGGTGGGAGATACCTACGTGTAGGCAGATCTCTGTAGGATGCTATGAGAAAGTGGTTGATTTTGGCTGGTGGTAACGCGACAGGCTCCCTGGAGGAGATGACACTTTACCCTCCTTAAAGCAGCTGGTAGGTGTTGGCCAGGCAGATGGGGTGGAGCCTGGTGGGCCAGGTACAGGGCCTCAGATGAGAGGAAGCAGGAGCTTGGGGAGCTGTGGGGGATGTGGTGTGTCCAGTGGTGTGTGGGGCAGGTTTTGAAGGGCACTCGTGTTGACTGTGGGGAGATGTAATCAGCTGTGAGCTTCAGAAGGATCCTACCTGCTTGGTGACCTTACCCAAGCTCAAACCTGGCAGCCCCACGCTTACCACCAGCCTTCCTCCACTGCATCCCTCCCTCCTTGGTGCCAGTTTCCAAGGGCAGTGCCCACCTGGTGCCTTCTCACTGTACCCTGGTCCCAGAGGAGGCCAAGCTGGAGGACTTTCTGTGCAGGCGTCCCAGGTGAGGCTGTTGTCTTGGAGCTGTCCGCAGAGTGGTGCAGAGTGGCGTCCGAGGCGCCAGCCAGGCCAGCACCACGTCCCGTCTGTCTGTGATCTCCGAGCGGCCCCATCATCCACGGCCTGTCTGCCCTGGGATGAAGGGTCAGGACTCCCTGCACTAAGCGTAGAAGGGTGATGTCCAGGTCTTGCTCAAGCCTTAAGCAGGGAGCATCCTGGGCCTCCAGCTCTGCCTCAGATCCCTCTCTGGCACCCCCTCCGCACCCAGAGTTCCTCTCACCTGTAGTTGGACGACTTCAGCAACCAAGTGAAAGACCCCGCTCTAATATGTAAAGCCAGAGGGGTGCTGCCCCATGGAATCAGAGGGGAGTCCAGACCCTCCCCCGGCCTCCAGTTCACCCCATGGCAGCCCCTTGGGCACCTCTGGGTAACCCCAGCCCGCCGAGGGGCACAGTTTGCAAAGTGCTGAAGTGCTCGACCAAGTTTCCCTCCAGGCTGGACTCTCTACTCTGTCTCCCTGATAGGAGGCTGTCCAGCCTGAAGTGCACCCCAGCTTTAAGGGGGGGGCGCCTGTTTCCCGAGGAGACTTCAGGCCCTATAGCCAGAGCAGTTTGAGTCCCGGCTGCTCCCCTTCCTGGCTGTGTGAGCTTGGGCAAGTTACTCAACCCCTCTGAGCTTCCATTCTTATCCACAAAATGAAAGCGATGATAATGTCTATCTCGAAGGGTGTTTTGAGGACAAAGCGGGATAATGCACGCGAAGGGCCGAGGAAGGCCTGGCCCACCTGGGCCCTGACCCTGTCCTGCCCCCGACGGCCCTCGGCGTTCTACCAAGCCGGGGCTGCCGAGCGCTCTGCTACACGGTAATGTCCCCTATGCGGGACTTCTCAAAAACAAAGGCTTGCCCTCGAGTTGTTCACTTTTTTTGCACCAAGCTGCATATGTGGCATCTTAGTTCCCCGACTAGGGCTAGAACCCGTGCCCCCTGCCGTGGAAGCACAGTCTCTTAACCCCTGGACCACGAGGGAAGTCCGCAAGTTGTTCGCTTTTTAATCCTTACTTTTATGTTGTGTGGATTTTACCTTAAAAAAAATTATTAATTTAAAGAACCAAAACATTTCCGAATCATTTGAACACTGCCTTGAATATTTGGCTTACCTTAATTGAAAACAGGTCTTAATCAGAAGATAGCCAATAATGCCTGCGTGTTTTAAAGTTAAATGTTTCTAGTAAAGTTCTGTAGAAACAGGAAAAGAAAGTAGGGACCATCTTGATTATGGTTCCCAGCCCAGAGCCCAGGTCTTTAGGTGGTTTTATTAGGTAAATGCCCAGAGGCTGCTGGCCTCCAGGCCCTCTGAAGCATCCAGCTCATCACCACAAGGGCCTTTACTCCAGGGGGAGGAGGAGGAGAATATATCTCTTAATCCCTCACCTATGAAGCTGGTGGAATTATCCCCATTTTATAGATGAGGAGACTGAGGTCAATAAGATTAAAAGGTGCAGTAGTCCTGACATGCACCCTTGAGCCTGCCCTCCCTTCCTTATAGGCTGTGAGCACCAAGGGAGCTGCCCTGCTTGACCTGGAGCCATCCGTCCATCTTTCCTTCTGTCTCTGCATCCATCCACCTCTCCGCAGAGCTGAGGCTTCACCCTAGAGCATCTGTGCAGAGTGAGGAAAGGACTAGAACATGCTCTAAAGAGCTCTGCAACAAGACCCAGGAAGGTGTGAGCTCAACCCAAACCCTGAAGGTAGGAATCTGGGTAGCCGAGTGGGCTGGACCCCAGGTACCAGCTGCTTTGCTCGCTTGCTTATCTGATTTTCAACAACTACGTCCTAATGCTGCATGGGGGCCAGCACTCTTCTGGCAGTGGAGATGCAGCTGCGAATGAGTCAGAAAGAGGGCAGTGAGGGAGGTGAGCAGGGTGAAGTGATGGAGAGGCACATGGGGTAGAGGGGGAGCTGCCTCAGGCAGCCAGGGAGGGCTGCTTGGAGGAGGTGGCGCTCAAGCTGGGACCAGAATGATGAGAAGGAGCTACCTGCTCTGCTGTGTGATGATCTTATCTGGGGAGGAAGGGAGCAGCAGGGGCAGAGGCCCAACGTTTATGGAGCACCTGCTGGAGACTTTTTTTTAACCAGCTTTACTGAGATATAGTTCACATTTAATTTATGTAATTCACATAAAACTCATCCATTTAAAGCGTACAGTTGAATGGTTTTTAGTATATTCACAGGTGTATGTAACCATCACCACTGTCAACTGTAGAACATTTTCATCATCTCAAGAGTGAAACCCACGCCCCTTAGCTGTCATCCTCCAGCCCCCTCCCCCAGCCCTAAGCCACGACTCATCCTTCTGTCTCTATAGATTTGCCTCTTCTGGACTTGTATTTGGACCCCTGGAGTAAGTGGTCTCTGTGTCTGGCTTCTTTCACCTGGCGTAACATCCCCCAGGTTCATCCACACTGTAGCCCGTCTCAGCGTAGCATTCCTGTTCGTGGCTGAGTAATTGTCCACTGTGTGGATTAACACATTTTTTTAATCCATTTGTATGTTTTTTTCCCACAGATTATAGTACACTTTAAAAAAAATCTTAATATTATAGTTGATGTACAATGTGTTAGTTTCAGGTGTACAGCAAAATGATTCAGTTATACGTGTACATTTATCTCCTCTTTTTAAGATTCTTTTCCTATATAGGTTATTACAGAATACTGAATAGAGTTCCCTGTGCTCTACAGGAGGTCCTTGTTGATTATTTTATGCATAGTGGTGTGCGTATGTTAATCCCAACCTCCTTATTTATCCCTCCCCCCATCCATTTGTATGTCGGTGAGCATTTGGCTTGTTTATACCTTTGGGCCGCAATGAACAGGCCGCTGTGAACATTCCTGAACAAGTTTCTGTGGCCACGCTGCCTGAGTGTGTGTCATGCGTGCAGTCGTTTGATGCCCAGGACACCTCTCCGGCGGAGCGGGTTATTCCTCCCTCGTAAGGTGAGGACTTGGGTGACCCATGGTCAAGTGCAGGTTAAACCCTGGCCACCCGGCTCCAGTCTGTGCTTTTGACCACAAGCCCTCAGCACCTCCTCACAGAGGCTTGGTAGGTGCGGGGCGGTGAGGGGCCCAGGGTGCCCTGATGGGGTGGGGAAGGAACAAGGAGGAGACAAAGCCACAAAGGGTCCAGAGGCCCCAGTGAGAAGTTTGGACTTTGCTTTAAGTGAGAGCTGGAGATCCTGGCCTAGCGTTGAGCAGGGAGTGATATGGTATGATTTGCACGTTTCAAAGGTGGATTCTGCCGCCGTGTGGAAAATGGTCCCGGGGTGGGAGCTCGGGGGGGCAGCAGGTAGAGGAATCTGGAGGCTGTGGTCCTTCAGATGAGAGGCGACGGTGGCTCTTCTAGGAGCTGGACAGAGAGTGGGGAGCGGACAGACTGGGAACAGAGGTGGCTGCTGCCTTGCCCGGCCGTCCCACACCTCGGCGCCCGTCCCATGGCTGGAGGGCTCCTGTGTGACTCTCCCCTGAGTTGGCAGATGGATGTGAGGTCCCTGGCCTTGTGCGAGGGGAGAGAAATCAAACCTGCCCCAGCAGCCTTGGGACGTGGGGAGAGGAAATAGTGAAGGGTTTTAGCAAGAAAAAGGTCACGGGCAGTGTGAGAGATGAAATGGAGAGAATAGATGAGGCGGAGGTGTTAGTTCTGGTGGGTCAAAGGGGGTGTGGGTGTCAGTGGCACCATGATGGCTATGGAAAAGCCCCAGGTGGAGGTAAACTGCTACTTCCTCCTGGCTGGGCCATTTGGCAAGATCCATTGAAATTCAAGATGCAATTACTCTTCAATCCAGCAACTCCACTTCTAGAAGTTCGTCTTGCGATAATACTGGGACAAGTACACACGGTATAGGCAAGAGTGTTCGTTAACACTGGACATGAATCTAAACAACCATCAGTCTGGAATTAAGTAAATCTTGGTACATTCCACTCAGTGAAACCTTCCCAGTCATCAAGAAAGATCAGGTAAAGCTATCTGTCTGCATTGACAGGGAAGGATGTCCACGCTATAGAAGAAAAGGTATGAGTGCGTGTAAAATGTTAAGTACACGTGTCCTTTTCCAAGTGCAGAGAGGCACCTGGAGAGGGGTGCACACCGAGCTCTTTCCTGGAACGTGGGGTGACAGGCGGGCCAGGAGTTCACTTTTCTGCTTTACAGTCTTCTGAGTCTTTTTTTTTTTTTTTGGCAAGGTTCATATATCATCTTTATCATTAAGATATAATATTCTTCCTTTGTGAAAAGAAAAAAGTACCAGACAGGTGGCAGTTTCACTTTCCTTTGAAAGAGGAACCTGCCAACCCTGGGGGACAGGGACCGGTACGGTGGCTTTCTCATCTACCTGGGAATTAGGCTGAGCTGCTCCTTCCTTGCTCAAAGCCCAGGGATCTCTCCTCTGAGAACCACCTGCTCCCTGCACAGCTGTGGGCCCCTTGTCTGTGGGCTGCCTGGAGCCTTTCCCCTTGTCCTCCCCCAAGCCCTGCCCCCAGGACGAAGGCAGGGCTCTTTGGCCAAGGAAGCTGCCTCTGGCCCCCTGGCCTGCTCTGGCCAGGCTGATGAGGTGGCCAAGATCATGGCAGCTCTGCATCCCTGGCCCTCAATGTTCCTTTCTGGGTGAGGTCCTTGCCTGAAGCAGAGAGACTGGAAATGGAACGAGGTGGTGAGCTGGGGACCTCCCAGACCCCTGCTGCCCTGGAATGCAAATGAAGGATGAAAATACACCTTCTCACCCTGCCCCACACAGCCCAGAGTCAGTCTCTGCTTCATGGTTTAGTGTCCAGAGTTAGGTTTTTGTTCTGTTTTGTTTTTTCATTGATATACTTTTATTTGAGAATGTTTAAATCAATACAGAGAAACTAAATTTCAGAGACACTGAATATCATGAGTTTGGATATCATTACTTTATGGTAAAAGAAACACGGAAATTATTTACATGATGAAAGATTTCAGAACTTCAGTGGCAGCTTCACGTGATGCCATTTCGATAGTGACTTATCTTAGTCGACGTATTTTCCAAGAACGTCACCGCCTCTAAAGAAGAAATCATCCTTGTCGTCTAGAACTACTTTGGTGCCTTCATATTCTGGGAGAAGAGCTTTATCTCCCACTTTCACACTAACTGGTTGAATCTCTCCACCCTTTCCTTTAGAGCCGGATCCAACAGCTACTACCGTTGCTTGCAGTACTTTTCCTTGTGATTTTTCTGGAAGCATAATGCCTCCTTTGGTTACAATTTCGGCTGCACTTCTTTCAACCTTCGCCTCCCTTCCCGGAAATCCAGAGTTAGGTTTGAACCAACTTTCTACAGGTTGTTCTCAGTCTGGGCTGCCTGCCCAGGTACCACCCTGACACCCTGGACTGTCCCCGTGTCCCCTCCTGTCCTGCCGCCTCTTGACACACCTGTGCCCCCTCCCTGTTTCCATTCCAGTTGCCCCACCCCCCCTCCCACCATGGCCTCCGCTGACAAGAATGGCGAGAGCGTCTCCTCGGTGTCCAGTAGCCGCCTGCAGAGCCGGAAGCCACCCAACCTATCCATCGCCATCCCTCCGCCCGGGACCCCGGACCCCAGCGAGCAGGCCAGCATGCTGCCCCAGGTAAGGGAGCAGCTGGGCGCTCGGCGCCCTGCCACCGGCCACCGCTGTGCTCCCATGACACCTTTCGGGCAGTTTCACTTCCCGGAGGAGGGCCTTCTGGAGCCACAGCTGCCCTGTGTCCCTGCTGTAGGCTGTACCCCGTCCTTCCTGGCCCCACACTTCACAGGGGGTGGGCCCTGAACTCAGTCTCTGTCTCATGGTGGGCCAGGGAAAATAAGAAACACTTGCCGGTTCCGCCGGGAATTGGCTGTTTCCGTTCCCTTGCCCGAGCCCTGGCCCTTCTGTGGGCGGTGGGCTGCCTGTGACTTGGGGGAAGGGGCACAGCGCGCCTGCAGCACCAGCAGCTGGATCCCAGTGCCCAGCTCCTGCGGGGGAACGGGGGGGGGAATCAACGTTGCCAGCAGTCCGGTCCGGACCAGCGTTCCATAAAGAGCTCATGGAGAACTAGCTGCAAAGAGCGTGGGCTAAAAAAAAAAAAAAAAGGCTTCCCTGGTGGCGCAGTGGTTGGGAGTCCACCTGCCGATGCAGGGGACACGGGTTCGTGCCCCGGTCCGGGAGGATCCCACATGCCGCGGAGCAGCTGGGCCCGTGAGCCGTGGCCGCTGAGCCTGCGCGTCCAGAGCCTGTGCTCCGCAACCGGAGAGGCCACAGCAGTGAGAGGCCCGCGTACCGCAAAAAAAAAAAAAAAAAAAAAAGAGCGTGGGCTCCCTGCGCAGCCTGGGGCACCGGGGAGGCTGTCTCATGCCGCCCACTCATGCCAAGGGCTCTTTCAAACATGTAAAGCCAGGCGAGGCCAAGGCTCAGCCACGGCTAAGGCCTAAGGCAGGAGCGCTGGATAGGGAGCTAGGGAAGCGTGTGCTGGGATCGCCGAAGACACTAGAAAATGACGATTTGACCCTCGGAATGAAAGCAGCTTGGGGTAGACTCGGGTCGAGGTTTGTTCTGTCTGGGTCTTCACATTGGGAGCCAGAGCAGAGCCAGCCTGGGATCTGGGCTGCAGGCAGTCACAGCCCATGCTCCTGCCCGCTGTCCACAGAGGCCCAGGAACCCAGCCTTCCTGAAGAGCGTCAGCCTCCAGGAGCCGAGGGCACGATGGCAGGAGGGCGGCTCGGAGAAGCGCCCCGGCTTCCGCCGACAGGCCTCCCTGTCCCAGAGCATCCGCAAGTGAGCACGCCCGCCGCGTCCCCACCTCCTCCCCACCCACCCTGGGCCAGTCAACTCTTGGGACCTGGGCCCTGGGCCCTTCCCGGGAGGCACGGGCAGGCAGCCCATGGTCCAGGCGGGGAAACTGAGGCCCAGGCTGCTCTGTGCCTGGTAGGAAGCCACAGTGAGGAGGCTGAGGGGAGTCAGGGAGCTGGAGGTGGACCCCTGCCCTTCAGAGCAGCTCCCGGGGCCTTCCCAGCTCAGCCCTCAAGCTCTTGACTTGAATCCCCCTCTGCCCATCTGGTTCCTGGGCACCGAACCAGGGGTCAAGGGGACGCTGATCTGCCCCTCCCACTGCGTACACACACACACGTGCCCCCTCACCTTCCCTGCACACACGCACGTGCCCCGTCACCTCCCCTGTACACACGCACGTGCCCCGTCACCTCCCCTGCACACACACACGTGCCTGTCACCTCCCCTGCACACACACGTGCCCTGTCACCTCTCTTGTCACCTCTCTGCGCACATGGCCTTTCTCTCATTGCGGTCGCTCCCCTGTCACACACCTGCCTGCTCCCCACCCCATCTGCTCCCGCAGGGGCACGGCCCAGTGGTTCGGGGTCAGCAGCGACTGGGAGCTGAAGCACCAGCACTGGCAGCGCAGGAGCCTGCGCCACTGCAGCGCCCGCTACGGCCGGCTCAAGGCCTCGTGCCAGCGGGACCTGGAGCTCCCCAGCCAAGAGTTGCCCTCCTTCCAGGGCACCGAGTCTCCAAGACCCTGCAAGATGCCCAAGGTGGGCTCCAGTGGGGGGTGCGGGGCGGCAGATGACTTGGCCCAGGGCCCAGTTGACTATGCTCACCACCTCCCTCCTGTCCAGATTGTGGATCCCCTGGCCCGAGGACGGGCGTTCCGCCACACGGACGAGGTGGACCGGCCCCACGCCCCGCACCCACCCCTGACCCCTGGGGTCCTGTCCCTCACCTCCTTCACCAGCGTCCGCTCCGGCGGCTATTCCCACCTGCCCCACCGCAAGAGGATCTCTGTGGCCCACATGAGCTTTCAAGCTGCCACGGCCTTCCTCAAGGTAAAAACACCTCTGCCCAGCCTGCTCCCTCTCTCTCCCCAGAGCATCTCTCTCCCCAGGCATCTCTCTCCCCAGGCATCTCTCTCTCCAGAGCATCTCTCTCCCCAGGCATCTCTCTCCCCAGAGCATCTCTCTCCCCAGGCGTCTCTCTCCCCAGGCATCTCTTTCCCCAGAGCATCTCTCTCCCCAGAGCATCTCTCTCCCCAGAGCATCTCTCTCCCCAGGCATCTCTCTCCCCAGGCATCTCTCACCCCAGGCATCTCTCTCCCCAGGCATCTCTCTCCCCAGAGCATCTCTCTCCCCAGAGCATCTCTCTCCCCAGGCATCTCTCTCCCCAGGCATCTCTCTCCCCAGAGCATCTCACTCCCCAGGCATCTCTCTCCCCAGGCATCTCTCTCCCCAGGCATCTCTCTCCCCAGAGCATCTCTCTCCCCAGAGCATCTCTCTCCCCAGGCATCTCTCTCCCCAGGCATCTCTCTCCCCAGAGCATCTCACTCCCCAGGCATCTCTCTCCCCAGGCATCTCTCTCCCCAGGCATCTCTCTCCTCAGAGCATCTCTCTCCCCAGAGCATCTCTCTCTCCAGAGCACCTCTGTCCCCAGGCATCTTCCTCTGTGCCAAGGGCAGTGGTTGCTCCGGGATCCCTGGGCGCCAGACCCACATCCTTCTAGTGGTCCCACTTGAAGTGGTCCACTTCTAGTTGTCCCTAGTGTGGACAGCTGGTTTCTGCACTGACACATAAGGTGGAAAGTAGGAAGTGAAATGTGCAGGCACTACTCACTGACCTGTGTTTACTGAACCCCCTTATGTGCTGGGCACAGGGGCTACAGAGTGAGTTGAGCCAGTGTCACTGCCCTAGAGGAGCCCTCAGCTCGGGTGAGGGCAGGTGTCACCATTCAGTGTGATAAGTGCTGGGGCCCACCCATAGGAGAGGCTGGTGTCAGGGAAGGCACTTGAGAAAGATAAGGAAAGGTTTGCCAGGAAGGGAACAGCATTGTCAGCAAGGGGAATGGCCTATGCAAAGGCCTGGAGGTAGGAGGGAGTAGCAGGTGGTTTTAGTGAAGTGTGTTTACAAGAGGAATGGCAGGAGATGGGATCAAAAGGTCAGCAGGGGCCTGGTGTGCCGTGCCAAGAAGCCGGTGGGAATAAGGGTGCAGGATGAGTGGTGGGGTGTCAGGTGCCCAAGCCAGAGGGCCGGAGTCACCAGGGAGAAGTTAAGAGCCAACCATGTAGAGATTGCTGCAGTCAGGCTACGCAGGAGCCGGAGCCCGGTCCTGGCCTCTCTCGCAGATGCACATGCTCTGGGCAGGGTCCCACCTCCCCAGACAGATGGGCTTGACAGACTCCTTTGGTGTCAGGGGCAGGGGTACCTGACCTGGGCTTGACGCCCATGCTTCTGTCTGGCACAGGGGCGCTCGGTAATGGATGCCGCAGGACAGCGGTGCCGGGTGGTCAAGCGCAGCTTTGCCTACCCCAGCTTCCTGGAGGAGGATGCGGTCGATGGAGCAGAGACATTCTACTCCTCATTTTTTAGTAAGGCAAGCATGGGGTGTGTGGGCCCTCGGGGTCGGGGGACCGGGGTGGGTGGGAGCCAGGAGAGGTCGCCCGGCCTCAGTCATGCTCTGCTGGGAGCCCCTGGGATGGCCAAAGGCCCGTCGGTGGGATGGGGGTGCGTCTTTCTGTCGGCAGGGCAAGGACCTGGGGCGAGGAAGGGTGGCAGCCGGGAAAGTCCCCATCAGGGCCCACAAACACGTGCCTTCTACCTCCCTTCCAAAGAGCCTGTCCGGCTTTGTCCTGCCCTTTGATTGAGCTACTGGGGGCAGTGCTGGAGACGGTGACTCCTCACATTGTCTCCTTTCGTGTCCCCGACTCCACACCCACTCCAGGAAGAAATGAGCTCCGTGCCTGACGATGTGTTTGAGTCGCCCCCACTCTCTGCGAGCTACTTCCGGGGCATCCCATGCTCGGCCTCCCCGGTCTCCCCCGAAGAGGTGCAGATCCCTCTGTGAGTTCTGGGCAATCCTCCAGGTGGAGGGAGGTGGCACTGTGGAGGAGGAGCCCAACGACCCTGCCAGGGGGCTTCCCTAGACCACAGGTCCCTCCTGACCCCCGTCATGGGATGTGGGAGGGGAGGACACCAGGCTGAGACCACCGTCCTCACCAGGAAGGAGTCTGACCGAGCCCCGGTGCCCGCGGCCAAACGTGGCAAGCGTATCGCATCCAAGGTGAAGCACTTTGCCTTCGACCGGAAGAAGCGGCACTACGGCCTGGGTGTTGTGGGCAACTGGCTGAACCGCAGCTACCGCCGCAGCATCAGTAGCACCGTGCAGCGCCAGCTGGAGAGCTTCGACAGCCACCGGTGAGCCACTCCGGCCTGGGGCCCCGCCCACTCTGTGACAGTGCGGGGAGAGCCACTCCCAGGCGTAGGCCCAGGGGAGAAGGGCTGAGAGCCATCCAGGAGGGCCTGGGAGCTTCCAGGTTCCCCTGGGGCCCCTCCCGAAGCTCCCCTTATTGTTCATCGAGTCTTTGGGTCAGGGGAGCAGGGACGGCCCCTAGGGTCACCCTACAAGCATGCACGTCACCTGGGAAGGGTTGTCGGGTGTTGCTGCCTCTTCTCCACCCTCCCTGCTTTCTGGACCTGCTTCCTCTGCGGGGAGCAGGGCGGGCGGGGTAGGTCAGAGGGGCAGTTAGAAGCTGTGACCACGAGTGAAGGGACTGTGAAGAGGCCTGCACAGAGACCTTGGGGGAAGCCAGAGGATTGGGAAGAGGCCATTCTCAAAGAACGTACAATTAGCAGCAACCTGATAGACATTGGACCCTAAGTTTAAAAAAATTAAGTGATAGCAGGTGTGGTGAGTGTCCTGGAGGAGGAGGACAGAGAGTGGGAGTGAACAACTGGTGGGGGGCAGCGTCCTCAGGAGCAGCAGCAGTTAGCTGGGTGAAGAGAGACGGCAAGGGCATCCCAGGCAAAGGAAGCATCATGTGCAAAGGCCCTGGGGCTGCGGGGATTGGGGTTTGTTCCAGGAACTGCAGGAGGAGAGGAAGGAGGCAGGGAGGTGGGCAGACGTAGCAAGGCCTTGCAACCAGTGGGGAAGGAGCCATGTTAGACTTTATCCCCAGGGCAGCGAGAAGCCATGGAAAGCATTTAAGCTGGGAGAGACGCAGAGAGGTGCATTTTAAGAGTTGCTGTGGAGAAGGATGAGTTGGAGGGGAGTAGTGGAGGATAGGGAGCAGGTGCGAGCTGTTGGCGGCTGGGGCTGAGGGTTGGGATGTGACCTTGGCTCCGCTGACCCAAGGCCTCTGCCCGCAGGCCCTACTTCACCTACTGGCTGACCTTCGTCCACGTCATCATCACACTGCTGGTGATTTGCACGTACGGCATCGCGCCGGTGGGCTTCGCCCAGCACGTCACCACCCAGCTGGTGAGTGGGGCTAGGGAAGGGGGGCTCCGCCCTGGGGATCCTAGCCTCCCCCAAGAGGCGGCAGCATCTTGGGCCACCCAGGCCCTCCCACAGCAACAACCTGGCCCAAGCAGGAGGGTGCTCTGGGCTCACCACTGCTTTGCTTCTCAGCCCCTTCCCCGGAGGCCCTTTCCTGGGACAGAGAAACCCCTGACCCCCCCGTCCTTCCACCTCTGCACCAGGTACTCAGGAACAGAGGTGTGTACGAGAGCATGAAGTACATCCAGCAGGAGAACTTCTGGATTGGCCCCAGCTCGGTAAGGGGCCCAGGCAGGGACAGCATCTCAGCAGGGAGCCTCTGGCCTCTGCCACCCCAGCTGAGCAGGAAGGGGCTTGGCTTGCCTCAAGCCCCCCTCATCAGGGGCCCCCAGGGGGAGACTCTCAACGGAGCAGCCAGGTCTGGACCCGAGCTCACTCCCCACCACCCTCCGCCCCCAGATTGACTTGATCCACCTGGGAGCCAAGTTCTCACCCTGCATCCGGAAGGACCAGCAGATCGAGCAGCTGGTGCTGCGGGAGCGAGACCTGGAGCGGGACTCGGGCTGCTGTGTCCAGAATGACCACTCGGGCTGCATCCAGACGCTGCAGCAGGACTGCTCGGTGGGGGCAGAGGCCCTCCGACCCCTGCGAGCCCCACCCTGGTCCCCTGCACCATCTCCACTTGCCCCAGCCTGGGGGAGGGGCCCTTCAAGGGCAGTGTCTATGTGGCCTCTGTCCTTCCTCTACCCTCCCTGGCATCACACACCCCTGCACGCAGCTCAGCACAGGGAGGGTGCCAACCTGCCCAGCCCCAGAGCGGTGAAAGCTGGGTCTTGGGAGTGTCAGTGGGGGTGGGGGTCTGGGAGATGAGCCTGAGCCCTGGACAGCAGGGCAAGAGCCCCGGCCCTGGAGGGGCCCTTGCCCACTCTGATGGTGGTGACCTTGTCCTAGCCGTGACCAGCCTGCCTCCATCCTCCAGGAGACTTTGGCCACTTTTGTCAAGTGGCAGGATGATACGGGGCCCCCCATGGACAAGTCTGCGCTGGGCCAAAAGCGGACATCGGGGGCCGTGTGCAACCAGGACCCCAGGTACAGTCCCGGGAGACCCACAGCTGAGCTGAGGAGATGGGGCTGAGCATCATGTGGTCTGTGCCACCCACGGGGATGTTGGCCAGTGGGCGTGGCAGGCTGGGGATGTCGTGGCCCCTCATTTTGCCCCCTCCGACCTCTGCTTCCAGAACCTGCGAGGAGCCGGCCTCCAGTGGTGCCCACATCTGGCCCGATGACATCACCAAGTGGCCGGTGAGTGTCCAGTGGGGAGAGTGGTCCGGGAAGGGTGGGGAGGGCCTGCGTGCTGCTGCACAGCCCTAGCCGCTGCCTGTGCCCCTCCTGGCAGATCTGCACGGAGCAGGCCAAGAGTAACCGCTCGGGCTTCCCGCACATGGACTGCCAGATTCGGGGCCGCCCCTGCTGCATCGGCACCAAGGGCAGGTGAGCCGGCCTGGGCCCTGGGCCCGGAGCCCCTGTGCTCCCCCTCTGTCACCCACCGCCCAGCTGGCGTCCTCCCTCCCCACTCAGGGGCCGTCCGTGGTGTGGGCAGGTTCCTGCAGAGGGGCACCGCGTCCTCCCAGTGGTGCCTGCTGTGGCCGGGCACTGGGCACTAGGTGGGGGCGGGCAGGACTCAGGGCCCTGGCGTTCGCCTTGCCTCCCTGTCCCCCAGCTGTGAGGTCACCACTCGGGAATACTGCGAGTTCGTGCACGGCTATTTCCACGAAGAGGCCACGCTCTGCTCCCAGGTGAGGTGGGGTCTGGTGGGGCCCTGGGCACGAGCAGCCAGGTGCAGCAGCCTGTATGCTCCCCTGCAGCGGGTATCTGGTCCTGTCCCCTACATCGGGGCCTCGGACCCAGCGGGATCCTAGGCGCTGACTGCCGTGCTCTCACCCCCAGGTGCACTGCTTGGACAAGGTGTGTGGGCTGCTGCCCTTCCTCAATCCTGAGGTCCCAGATCAGTTCTACAGGCTCTGGCTGTCTCTGTTCCTCCACGCTGGGTAAGAGGTGCCTCGCTGCCCACCCCCCAGACCCCTGTGGTGCCCACCCACCTGGACTCCCGGAGGAGGGGCCCCTGGGCCAGGGCGCAGCTGGCATGACCTGCCAGACCCCGCTGCTCCCGAAGTCGCTGGCTGGCAGACGGGGCGGGGGGCTGATGCCCGGTGTGTCCCCGCCCAGCGTGGTGCACTGCCTCGTGTCTGTGATCTTCCAAATGACCATCCTACGGGACCTGGAGAAGCTGGCCGGCTGGCACCGCATCGCCATCATCTTCATTCTCAGCGGCATCACCGGCAACCTTGCCAGTGCCGTTTTCCTCCCGTACCGCGCGGAGGTAGGGACTCAGGATGCGGCAGGGAGGGCTAGCTCTACTGCTTCCACGCCTCCCGCCTGGCTTGGCCTGAGGGACACACAGCCCCTGCCACGTCAGGCTCAACAGCGGATGGACAGCTAAGCTGGGGGCTTCCCGGCCAATTCCTTAGTCCATCCTGAGGCGCGAGGGAGCAGTGATGCCCCTGGGTCACGTGTAGAGGTCACCTCCAGGAAGACCTGGACCCCGTCCCTCACTCTGCCTCTTTGCTTCATTTCTTTCCGTGACCATGACCACCGCCTGCAGCGCGTCCCATAGCTGTGAGTTGGGCCATATGAAGTTGCCCTCGTGCAACCGTTCTTGACCCAAAGAAACGGCAGTGTTTTGATCAGCCAGCCTCACGCTGTGGCTTGTTCAGTGTCTGTCCCTCCCCACGTGCGCTGCCTGGAGCAGTCTGTCTTGCTTATGGCACTGGGCGTGCGCGTAGTAGGTGCTCAGTGTCGCAGAAAGGGTGGGTGGAACGAGCCCAGCTTTGTTCCAGCAGCTCCAGCTGCACCTCTCCTGCCCCCCGGCCGTCAGGTTCGGGGTCCCCACCCTGGGAGGGGCTCACGGAGAGGATGACCCAGGTCCTGGGCCTCCAGCCCGGCTGTGCCCAGGCCTCCCCACAGGCTCCCACGTGGCACCCGGAAATGACCCTGTCCCCTCCCCATCCACCCACCGCAGGTGGGCCCGGCAGGGTCGCAGTTCGGCCTCCTGGCCTGCCTCTTCGTGGAGCTCTTCCAGAGCTGGCAGCTGCTGGAGCGGCCCTGGAAGGCCTTCCTGAACCTGTCGGCCATCGTGCTCTTCCTGTTCATCTGCGGCCTCCTGCCCTGGATCGACAACATCGCCCACATCTTTGGCTTCCTCAGCGGCCTGCTGCTGGCCTTCGCCTTCCTGCCCTACATCACCTTCGGCACGAGCGACAAGTACCGCAAGCGCGCCCTCATCCTCGTGTCGCTTCTGGTCTTCGCCGGCCTCTTCGCCTCGCTGGTCATCTGGCTCTACGTCTACCCCATCCACTGGCCCTGGATCGAGTACCTCACCTGCTTCCCCTTCACCAGCCACTTCTGCGAGAAGTACGAGCTGGACCAGGTGCTGCACTGACCACCTGCCTGGCGGGGCTGGCACGGCTGCTCCCACGCAGCGCTGAGGACATGGAGACTGTGCCCGGGCCAGGCTGCCTGCCTGCACAGCGCCCACCCCCGCTCCAGACACCCTGTGGGGCCGGCCCTGCTCCCAGGAGCTCTGCCCCCAGGAGAGGCTGAGTCTGCGGGAGACGGTCATCAAGGGCGGCTCCTTGGGGGACTGAGGGCCCCCTTCCCCAGGCCTGGGCTGGGGGACACTCCGAACATGTGTTTCTCTGCAGCTCAGGGCCCAGGCCCTGACATCACCCTGCTCCCCTGCTGTCAGGACCACTTCCTGGGGGGTGGGCTCCTTTCTTCCCAAGGTCCTGGGCTGCTGCCCATCTCCCACCTCTGGCTCTGCTGGTACGTTCCCCCTCCCCGTTGCTGTGAGCCTGCCCTTCCTGGGGACCTGGCTGGGGTTCCCACCAGGTTCCCAGCCCTGCCTGGCCACGGCCCCTACCTGTTTCCCCTCCCATCTCTGCCCTGTGAATCCATGCCCTGCACTCATCCGTGGCCTGGTGAGCCTGCCCACGAGGCTCCGGGTCCAAACCTTCTGGGACAGGGTTTGGCAGTGGCCTGGGGCAGAGAAGGAGCAAAGAGACACAGACCGGCAATCCGAGAGCCTCCGCTGAGCTCAGCAAACAGAGGCTGAACCTGCCCCGCACCCAGGCCCCCCAGCCCCTCCCAGCCCAGTCCCTTCCTTCAAGTCAGTGTTCTGCCTCCTGGGGCTGGACTGACGCCAGCCAGCCAACCATCCTTTGCCTCACTCCTGCCCAGGTGAGGGCAGGGCCACCCCAAGGACCCGGGTCCAGGGGGTTGTCCAAGGTCAATCAGGCCTTTTTTTTTTTTTTTTTTTTTACCAGTTTATATTATGGTCCTAATTTTTTTTAAAGTAACGCTAACTTTGTATGGACGATGTCTGAAATGTATTAAATGATATTCTTTAAGAAAGTATCGTCTTTTGACCTCCAGCCTCGCATAGAATAAAAACTGGAACTTTATTTTGGGAGTGGGGGGTGGCAGGGTCAGCCGTCAGGAGCTAGGGGGCAGGGGCTTGGCCCAAAGGGACAGTGGATGCCTGTGGGTCTTGTGGGAGATTTGGTTGGAGAAGAAGCCAGGTTGGGGTCACATGGAGGGGCTCAAGGGTGCCCTTGAGAAGGTGGTGTCAAATCTTTAGACCCCTGCGTTCCCCAAGCCCCATCAGGGGTCTGGCTGGGTGGAGGGGAGGGCCGTCCTGGCAGAAGCAGTGCGGTCCATTCCCTGCGCCCCCCAGCCCTTCATCCCACACCCCGTGGGACAGAGGACCCACAGTAACCGTGGGTGCCCAGGGTGGGTGGGTGGGGAAGCTGGGAGGTGGCCCCTGCCCTTCCCTGCTCCCGGCTGCCTCCATTCCAGGGATGAGGATGGGAAGGGGCAGCCCTGGGCCTGGGGGAATAAGGGCCCCCTGGGCACCCGGCTCCTTTGGTGAGGACGCTGAAGCAGGGCTGCAGGCCGCCTCCCACTGTCCCCAATTCACCCACCCAGCCACGTGTGGGCACAGTTTGGATGCAGGGGGTCCAGGAGGCCTCGCGTGGACAGACTGGAGGATACAGCACTCGTGCCCCAGCAGGGCAGCCTGGGCCGGGAGCAGCCGCCCCGCCCTCTCTTTATTTCACCCCCACCCCCCACCCCAGGACCCTCTGGGAATCACTGTCTCCCTTCAGGCTGAGCTGAGCTGAGCGACAGCAGGGCAGAGAAGGGGACAGCGGGACTGGGTAGGAGCCCCCAGCCTGCCTCCCCACACCCCTGGCACCCGTCCGTGGGCTCCCCGGGGGCGGCCAGTTCAGCAGTCGGTGTGCATGCGCGGGGAGGCGTGGCCCCGCAGGGAGCACTACATCTCCCGAAGGCGAGTGAGCCCACGGCACACGGGCCCACAGGGTGGAAGCCGAACCTCTGGTAGAAGGGCACCAGCCTGTCCTCGCACGTGAGCACGGCCAGGTGCACGCCCGGATGGCCGCCCAGGTGGTGCAGGTGGCGCCGGAGCAGGATGGAGCCCTTGCCCTGCCTCCGGAGGGGCAGTGCACGGTCAGCACATGCAGGTGGGCCGTGCGGCCCTCGGGCCTTTGCAGTGTCAGCGACCCCTGGGGGCAAGAGATGGACACGAGTCCAGGTCACCTCTGTGGACACCTGCACCCCCAAACCACCCCCAACTGGGCCAAGGGCAGGTGCCCCTGAGTGCCTCTAATCAGGACCCCCCTCCTACCCAAGGAGACCCCAAATTGGGACCTACATTCCCAGCCCTATGGCGGTCCCTTCATGAGGGCCTTGAGACCGCAAAGGACTGGTCTTGCCCTGGAGAGGACCCACGTCTGTGCTCATCTCTTATCTCGGAGGAAGAGATCCCAGCCTCCAGGCTTCTCCCCCCACCTGGCTGCCTCTGTGAGCACAGGAGGAGCTGGCACCATCGGGCAGTGGCCTCTCCCCCGGAGGCCCTCCTGGGGCTGGGCATCTCTGCCCCCAGCCCCTTCCTCACCAGAGTGAGTCTCTCCTCAGCCCACAGGGAGCCGACGATGAAGGCCACAAGGCGGCCCTCCACAAACCAGTCCAGGGACAGCTCAGGACACAGGGCCAGGAAGTGCCGGACCTGGTCCAGGTTCAGGGGGCAGATGCCCGAGACAGAGATGAAGGCTGTGGAGCCGGCCCTGGTGGTGACTCGGTGGTCACCGTGCCACATGCCCACTGTCCACTGAGCATCTGCTCGGATGCTGGGGGTGGGCTCCCTCAGCCCCCAGCCCTCCCCCATAGGAAAGCAGAGGATTCAGGGCTGCTCTTCCCCCCACTTTGCTGAACACACATGTGCTCTTGCACATGCACAGAAACACCCAGAGTCAGATACTCTGGGGTCCCAACTGCCAAGGGCAGGAGACTCGAGGGTCTTCTCTCCAAGGGCAACAGCGACAGAGTTCAGCAGCGTCCTGGATCCTGTTGGGGGGTTACCCACCCTCTCACTCAATCTCAGACACGCCAGGAGCATCCTCTGGGGTGAGGCAGCAAAGCTCGGTGGAGAGTGTGTGGCGCCGCTGGTGACTTGGGGACTCTGGGATCCCAGGTGGCAGGCGCAGAGCCACAGGCTTCAGGTAGTGGATGCTCTGAGTGGACCTCCTGGCCGCTGCTGCTACCCTGGGGGGCCCCAGCTTCAGAAGTGGCCTCTGTGATGAGGAGGGCCCCTCTGCACCTGTTGCGGAGGAGCGACGGTCAGGGGTCTGGTCCTCAACTCCCGGGGGGCCGTCCAGGGTGATGGTGCATCTTGCCTCTTTTGTAGGGGACCTGGAGTGGGGAATCTCGGGGCTGGGGTGGAGCGGGCAAGCAGGGCGTGGACACTTCCTGCCCTGTCCCTGCTTACTGGGTCCCCGGGTCACTGTTTGTCTCTTTCCCTGACCGTCTGCTGATGTGCACTTCTTAGAGGTGGCCGTCCCTCCCTTACAAAGCCCCACGTCCTGCATGTCGCCCTGCCCTCCCTCCTCCACCTTCTCTCCCCACATCTCCAAGCCCCAAGCAGGGGACTCCCGTTCTTGAATTCTGGGAGCCCAGGGGCAGGGGTCCCACTTATCAGGACTGTGGGGCAGGGGCTCGAATGTTCCCCCCACAGAGCCAATCACCCCAGGGGCCATCCACAGGCTCAGGACCAGAAAAATCCAGACTCCTGGGTACACGGCTATTGCAGCAAGTGTGGCCGGGCAGCACGTGACGTTGATCTCAGAGTTGTCTAATCCCCCACCCGCCCCGCCTCCCTTTTACAGGAAGGTCGAAGTCAGCAGGGCTCCGGCCACCCTGCGCCTTGTCCCTGCGTGCTGAGGGTGAAACCTCAGATGGCACACGGCTGCAGAGGATTACAGTGGCTGGCTGAGGCCCCAGAGTTTTGGGGGAAGAGCACGGGGATAAACTCATGGGTCCACTCTAATCCCTGCCTTGGCGCCAACTGGCTGGCACAGGCATTCACCCTCTGTCCCCTGGAAGCCTGGGCAAGCCCAGCTCTGAGGGTCCTTCCAGCTCTGGCAGCCTGAGTGTGCTATCATTTAGAGCACTTGCCTGGTGGCCAATTAGAACTGCAGACCCAGAGGGGAGGGGACAGTCCGGGTGCTGGATGTAAAGTCAACGTCATCAAATGTCCCGGTGTGGGGACGGCTCAGGGGCTTCTCTCCAGACCCCTGTTCGTAGGGTTTTGCTCTTTGTGCCACAGTCTCCCTCCAGCACCAGCTCCCTTGAGAGGGTCCTGCGACCATGGTTCCCCCAGCTCTGACTCTGCTCACCCTGCCCCCACTCTGCACTTCTTCTCCCCTTTAGGGGTCCCACCGTCACCCGCTCCAGCCTGGTCTCCTTTGGGGCCTCCTAGCCCGCCAGACAGGGATACACACATCTGGGCATCAGCTGTGGCTGGCTGCCAGGTCTCTCCTACAGGCTCTGTAGTCCCAGGCAAGTCCTGGGCTATGGCTGGGCTCCTGCTCCAGGGCTCCAGAACATTCTATGACAGTTGGAGGCAGGTTGTCCAGGGCACATGGTGAACCCCAGAGGGCCATGGGACCTGACTGCCCACCTGCCCCAGCAGAGCCTGGCCTCTGATCCGGCTGAGCCCCCACCCCACTAATGCTCCATAGCGGTGGGATGACGGATACAGACTTGGCTGTCCTCACGATGGAGCGGACATCTGAGTCACAGTATGGGAGGAACGTTCTGAGGGACCGCGTGTCCCCACAGGGAAGCTGGGGCCCAAGCTTGGGGATGTTCTCTCTGGGTTGGAGGGGGGAACCATTAGCAGGAAGAAAGATGAGGAAATGAGCAGACCCAGGATCAGGACACACCCCAGAACCCAAGGAGGGGGTGGCCAGCAGCATCTCACGCAGCCCAGAGTGGAGAAAAGATCTTAGATTCCCCTAACAAGGAGGCTTCTGATGGCCGTTAAGAGTCCTTCCAGGGCTTCCCTGGTGGCGCAGTGGTTGAGAGTCTGCCTGCCGATGCAGGGGACACGGGTTCGTGCCCCGGTCCGGGAAGATCCCACATGCCGCGGAGCGGCTGGGCCCGTGAGCCATGGCCGCTGAGCCTGCGCGTCCGGAGTCTGTGCTCCGCAACGGGAGAGGCCACAACAGTGAGAGGCCCGGGTACCGCAAAAAAAAAAAAAGTCCTTCCAGGACAGAGGGGTGGGGTGGGTGGGGACCAGATGCAGTGTTTTGGGGGGCCCCGAAACACTCTGATGATACCTCTGAGACCCCAGTTTTCCCAGCAGAGCAACCAAAAGGCCTGGACAGGCAGGGAAGGCAGCCCTCAGTTCAGGCACTTGGGCAACTAGTTGCATTTTCTGGTGGTTTTGAGGGTGGCATCCTTTTCTCAGTCCTCCCCTGCACTTAAGATAGGCTCTGCACACCTGGCACGGGGCACATTTTGCCTAATCATAGTTACTTTTCCAACCATAGTCTGTCACTAGCAGGTTCCCCAGGGGACAGAGGCTGAGATGGAGAACTGTGTGCAGGAGTTTCACTGGGCGAGCTCCCGGGAGCGTATAAACCTCTGGAAAACAGAAATTGTATTGAACGTGTGGCGGCGATGTGCTAGATACAGAGACTAGGAGCCTATCAACTAGGTGGCGATTCTGTCGAGGAGGATGACACTTAGCTCGTTGATTTGCTGTGGATTTATTTTGAAGCCTCCTTTGCATAGATAGGCTGACATCACTGCAGGGCTGAACGTGGCCCCGTCCTTATTTAGGGTTCAAAATCTGCCATATTACACAGGCAGTTTCCTCAGGAACTTTCCAGACCTTTCTGCAACGGAGGTGTCAAAAGCAGGAAGAGTTCGCCACCTCCTGGAGAAAGAAGGGACCTACGGCTTCCTGAGCCTCTGGAGCCCGGCTCTCCAACGGAAAGATCCCGTGAGCCGCATATGTCATTTTCAATTTTCTAGTAGCCACACGAGAAAAAGCCAAAAGAAACAGGTTAATTTGATTTTAAAAAAATATTGTAGTTAACCCAATATATATAAAGTTATTGTCATTTCAACAAGGAATCAATATAAAATTATCAGACATGTTTCATACTCTGTTTTTTTTTTTCTTTTATACACTGAGTCTTCATAATCCAGTGTCAATTCAGACCAGCCACATCTCAAGTGCTCAAGGCCCAAGGTGGTTAGGGGCCACGGCAGCGGGCAGCCCAGATCTAGAAACTGAAGTTTAAGGAGAGAGCAATGGTGGGGGGAGGCACATGTGTATGTGTGTGCACGTGTGTGTATACACGTGTATATGTACGTATGTGCACGTGGGGTGAATGTGCCTGTGTAGGGTGTGTGTCTAGGACAAATGGAGAACTTGGGACTTGAGCAAAGACAGAGGTGTCCCAGAGACCTGTTGGCACCATCGGGACCTTTGAGAGAAGTTGGTTTGTTTTGTTCAATCATTCAACATAATTTGTTTAAAATTGACATATAGTTGATTTACAATGTTGTGTTAATTTCTGCTGTATAGCAAAGTGATTCAGTTATACATATATATACAGTCTTTTTCATATATTTTCCGTTATGGTTTATCACAGGATATTGAATATAGTTCCCTGGGCTGTGCAGTAGGACCTTGTTGTTTATCCATTCTATATATAATAGTTTGCATCTGCTAACCCCAAACTCCTAATCCATCCCTCCCCCACCCCCTTCCCCTCTGACAACCGCAAGTCTGTTTTCTATGTCTGTGAGTCTTTTTCTCAACAAAAATCTTTTGAGTACCTACTATGAATCAGAACTATGCTGGATGCTGGAATACAAAGGTACAAAGAAGATACGGTCCCACAGGAGAGACAGGCATGCAAATAAATGGTTGTAATAGAGGGAAATAAATGCAATCAGACAGGTATGACCAGGTAAGTGGGGGAATAAGTGGGGAAAATAGGGCTCTTGGAAGACTTCATAGATAAGAAGCCCCAAGCTGGGGCTTCCCTGGTGGCGCAGTGGTTAAGAATACGCCTGCCAATGTAGGACACACGGGTTTGAGCCCTGGTCCGGGAAGATCCCACATGCTGCGGAGCAATAAAGCCCATGCACCACAACTGCTGAGCCTGCGCTCTAGAGCCCGCAAGCCACAAGTACTGGAGCCCATGCTCCGCATCAAGAGAAGCCACTGCAATGAGAAGGCTGCACACCGCAATGAAGAGTAGCCCCTGCTCTCAGCAACTAGAGAAGGCCCGTGCGCAGCAACAAAGACGCAACTCAGCCATAAATAAATAAATAGATAGATAGATAGATAGATAGATAGAATAAAAAGAAGCCCCAAGCTGAGTATTGTAAGATGAAAAGGAGTTCTTTAGGTAAAACCATGGGTTGAAGTAGAGGAATAAAAAATTACAAGCAGGGCTGCCCTGGTGGAGCAGTGGTTGAGAGTCTGCCTACCGATGCAGGGGACATGGCATGGGTTCGTGCCCTGGTCTGGGAAGATCCCACATGCCACGGAGCGGCTGGGCCCGTGAGCCATGGCCGCTGAGCCTGCACGTCCGGAGCCTGTGCTCCGCCACGGGAGAGGCCACAACAGTGAGAGGGCCGTGTACCTCCCCCCCAAAAAAAAAGAAAAAAAAGAAAAAATTACAAGCAGATGGTGAAGCAAGTGCAAAGGCATGGTGGCCCCAAAACGTTGGGATCCTGGCGTGAGCAGCTGAGGCCAGAGCGTGGACTGTGTGCACTGGGGTGCAGAGCTGGAAGGCGGGGTGGGAGGTAGGTGGAAGGAACCAATTCATGAAGGGGCCCTTGTGCCATTCTCTGGTGGACCATGGAAAGCCACAGAAAGACGCTAAACAAAGAAGTCGAATGATCATGTTTATATTTTCAATCTCCTGGGAACAAGGTGGTGAGGCGACTACAGCAATGGCGTAGGCAAGGGATGGAGATGAATTAATAGCAGCAGGTAACGTTGATCAAGCGCCTACATTGTGCAGGCAGGTGCAAAGCACCTCCCATTCATCATGTCAGTTAAATTCTCAATAGCCCTATCTAGTAGGTACTGTTATTATTCCCATTTTACAGAAAGGAAACCAAGGCTCAGAGAAGTAAAATAAGCTGCCCAAGGTCACATAGTGAGTCAGCGGCAGCACAAGCTTCAAACCCACGTTCATCTAACGGCAGAACCCCAGCCTTAGCCACTGGACCATCCCATCACCACTCCCGCACCAGCCCCCGTGGAGCTGCCCTCCGCGGAGCAGCTCTGGATTTGGGGTTGTGAAAAGGGGGTAGAGGGACCATGACCTGGGCTTTGATGACTTACGGAGCTCAATATCGAGGGCTGACCCTCAGGTGGCCAACTTGGTACCCAGGTAAGTGACCTTGCCATCAACCTGGATGAGGACTCTGGGAAAAGGAAGGGGTCTGGGGAGAAGATGCCACTTGGCACCCGTGGCTGGTCATCCAGGAAACACCCACGTGTTGGTGCTGGGTTGTCGGTGGTGAAGAGCATGGCCTGATTAAGCCACTGCAGCCCTGTTGTTCTGCAAGCTGGTCTGGTGGATTTGCTGTCTTTGGCCCCTGTATCCTCAAGGAGGAGGGAAGCAGGATGAGCCTGCCAAGCCTGGGCTCTCACTATGGCTCAGCCTTCCCACTGTTGCCCTCAGCACAAAGTGTTTCACGCAGTGGATTGCAACCCATCCTCAGAGTCAGGAGTGAGAATGGCCAAAAGCCAGCTGGTCTGGGTCCTGATTCTGACTGTACTGCAGGGTGACCTTGGGCAGACCCCACACTTGGTTCTCCCAGGGCATCAATGCAAGGAGAGGTGAGGCTCCAGGGACAAGAAGAGCCCCTTTAACTCCAAGAGCCCGTGATTCTAGAGCAACACACAGCTGGATCTCAGAGGCGTTTCTCCAGCCAGCCACTGAGGTGTGGGAGGACTCTCCAGGGCAGCTCCCCTCCTGTCCCACTTTCTGAACTAAAGCCCCCAGTGCTGAAGCCAGCCTAGAGCCCCCAAACACTCATTGCAGGGTAGAAGGACCTCTCTGAGCCCGTCTGAATTTGCTCCTACACGGAGGTTTGGAGAGGCTGGGCAGGGTAAGGCACCCCCAGCGGGCGGTGTGGGGCCCGTGCACACTTCATGCATGGGTCTGGAGAGGCAGCCAGTGGCCAGTTAAGATAGGGACAAGACACGGCCTGCTTCCCAGAGATCAGCTCACTTTGCTGTCAGCTCTGCTGCCTCCTGCACCTGGCCAGCTCCTAAGCAAGGGGAGTGGCCAGGCTAGCTCAGTTTCTGGCAGGCACATTTGTAAATAAGCAAAATTCTCCCAAGAAGCATCTCTATTCGCCAAGAAGGGCTAGGTGTTGGGGCCATGAGAGAAGGGGGTTTCTCCATTGGGGAATAAAGGGTTTTTTTCATTCAACAATTATGAAAATAAAAATCAGGCAGTCGCTTCCATCCAGGCTCACCCCACTCGCCAGCCTGGATGTAAAGAGACACTGTCTAGGGGTTTGGGAAGGAGTCAAGACTCAAACCTTGTCCAGGGCATCTCAGGTCTGAGTGAGGGCACTGAAGGTCACCACGAGGTGGGGAGGAACGCACTGAGCTTCTCTCTGTAAAAGGGCTCGGATGAAGCTCAAGCTGGGGGTGATAGAAAGGGCTTTGAGGGACTTCCCTGGTGGTCCAGTGCCTAAGACTCTGCCTTCCTAATGCAGGGGGCCCAGGTTTGACCTTTGGTTGGGGAACTAGATCCCACATGCTGCAACTAAGAGTTCGCATGCCACAACTAAAAGATCCCGCATGCCGCAACAAATACCGCGCACGTGGCAACAAAGATCCTGCATGTAGCAACAAAGACCCGGTGCAGCCAAATAAATAAAATATGAAAAAAAGAGAAGAAAGGGCTTTGAGGGAGCATGGGCAGGAGAGGGCTAGAGAGCGCTGCTCTCCCCCACCCCAGCTTCAACTCCTCAGGTATACAGAGGAGAGGCTGGGAAACTGGCCAAGTGGAAGTACAGAAACCTCAGACTGTACCCACCAAGATGTTACATTATTGCGTGCCAGTGCTGTGCCAGGCACTCGCTAGGCACCAGGGTTACACATATAAATACAAGAGGATCCACGTGCTCAGAACAGGTTTAGCAAGGGAGGGGTCAGCATTTGAAATCTAGGTCTCTTGCCTACAGCCTAGAACGTTCTTGGTAGTGGTGCGGGAGCGGGGCACAGCACAGTCTGGCACAGTGCTTCACAAAGTAGGGGCTCATACTTCCTCCCTCACAGGCAGATCATCTATGTAAAGGTGGGTAATCTATGTAAGCACTTATCATAGTCCCTGGCATTAAGTTACAGCTCAATAAATGGTTGCTATTATTAGCTGTTATTATAAGAAGCCACAGAATAAACACGGCACATCTTCCTGGAGTGCTAATTTTACTCAACGATTAGGGGAAAAAGGACATTCTTTTTATATGAAAACAAACACTGGCATAAGCTGGAGTAGAACGCAAAGCTCACTTGGATTTTTGACCTCAAACAAAGATTTCGGGCGTTCATTGCCCTGCCCCTCCTAACGACTTGCTCACCCCCCATCCCCTGATGGACACAGGACTAGAAAAGCCCCTGCAGGGACTTCCCTGGCGGTCCAGGGGTTAGGACTCCACGCTCTCACTGCCGAGGGCCCGGGGTTGCGTTCAATCCCTGGTCGGGGAACTAACATCCCACAAGCCACGTGGCGTGGCCAAAAAAAAAGACCCTGCACTTGAGTCAGGAAACCTGGGTTCCAACCTGGCTCTGCCAGTTACTACCTTGTGACCTTAGGCGCTGAATTCCTTGGGTTCTGTTTCCTCACTGGTACAAGAGGGTTAGTTACACCTATATTCCAGATTGTGATAACGAACAAGATAATGTACGTGAATGTGCCTGGCAAAGTGCCTGGTCAATAATAGGTGATCAATAAATGTTAGGTGATCGAGGCCAAGGAGACAGAGCTAAAGGGACATGGTAGATGGAACAGAAGTTACTATGTCACTGCTACTAAGCCTCCCAGGTCTTTATGGGGAAGGGAGTAGGGAACTGTGTCCTTACAGCAATGATTCCAGATGGCCATTCTGCACTGTGGTCTGTGATGGGAAGCCGATGATTTGGGAACCCAGCTGTGGCCCTGAATCATATACTAATTCCCCTTAAGCTCTTTTTCTATATCTTAGTATGTGAGTTTTCTAAGATACAGGTCCATATTGGGCCCCCCACCCCCACCCCAAGCCCAATAATTACCAATATTACTTATTACTCAATAAGTACTTGGCTCAGGGCATCTCATGTACTCAGATTGCCGTCTGTGCTTCACGCATGTTCTTCTTCTTTTTTTTTCTATTTTTTTAAAAATGTTTTTTCTTTCATGAGTGTTCTTATAACTTTTCCATGAGTGTAGTCTGTATCCTCGGCAGTCTATAAAGTACCCAATGACTTTCTGGAAGAAACTAAATACTGTAATATTGAATCATCTTACTAATCTTCCATTGATGGTCTTGCAGAAAATTGTGGGAAAAGAAAAAAGATTTTAACTGAGAAAGGTGAGGGCTATAGCTTGATTATTCCTAATTTCCTTTCAACAACCCATTATGAATCTGTCTGCTGAGAATACATCTAAATCATTTGGAACTTACTTAGGAGACACATTAGTATAATTACTTTTTATATTTTAAAATGGCAATCTGGAGCAGATCATAGGTCTAAGAGTTCTTCCAATCTAGAATTTTAGTCTAGGCAGGGGGCTTGAAATATTATAATAATGTAATATTATAAAAAAAGTTCCTTTATGGAGGGAACTATATGCCAGGCACTGGTCTATTTCACTTAATCCTCTCAAATGCCAGATGAGACGGGTACTGCTATTACCTCCCCAATTTTACAGATGAGAAAATTAAGGTGAAAACAAGTTTATCAGCTTGCCAATTTTATAAGACTAGTAAGTGGCAGTGCTGAAAATTGGAACCAATTTTGTTTACAGTTATGTTCTCATTGTGGTGGCTTCTATTGTTGCGGAGCACGGGCTCTAGGTGCGCGGGCTCAGTACCTCCACAGCATGTGGGATCTTCCCGGGCCTGGGATTGAACTCATGTACCCTGCATTGTCAGGCAGATTCTCACACTGCGCCACCGGGGAATCCCCTATGGCTTCTACTCTTAACTACCTCACTATCCTACCTCTTGCCATGCATAAGCCTCAACGAGCTTTGAACTCATTTAGATGTATTTAAAGCCAAACCACAGGGGCCACTAACACTTGCTTACCTTTCTTATTTATTTAATTTTATTTATTTTTGGCTGCGTGGGGTCTCCGTTGTTGCGCGCGGGCTTTCTCTAGTTGCGGCGAGCGGGGGCTACTCTTCATTGTGGTGCACGGGCTTCTCATTGCGGTGGCTTCTCTTGTTGCGGAGCACGGGCTCTAGGCACTCAAGCTTCAGTAGTTTCGGCGCGCGGGCTCAGTAGTTGTGGCTTTCGGGCTCTAAAGCGCAGGCTCAACAGTTGTGGTGCACGGGCTTAGTTGCTCTGCGGTATGTGGGATCTTCCCGGACCAGGGCTCGAACCCGTGTCCCCTGCATTGGCAGGCGGATTCTAAACTACTGTGCCACCAGGGAAGCCCAACTTGCTTACCTTTCTGATCTTTCTCTGGGACTCCTTCACCAACCCCTTGACCAATCCCTGAGGGGTCATAACCTTCCAGGCTGTGCACGGAATTCCCTAAAGCAATACACTCTAGATACACTCTCTATGTGGCCTTGCTTACAAGCTGCCTTGGAGCTGCTTTTAAGCTATTTAATGTGTATAGTACATGTTTTGCCTCCCCAACTAGATTGTAAACACCTAGAGGACAGAAACTGTACCTTGTTCTTTCTGTATCCCTCTCAGTGCCTATGACTAGACTGGAGACGCCAGGGGAGCTCATTAAGTGTTGTTGACACTCTTCGGACCATCCTCCGTCCCACCTCGGCCACTCCCCTTTTCCTCGGTGACCACTCTACTTCCTCCTCCTGGGTCCCCACCCCTGCCCGCTCCCTCTACTTTTATCCCGTCTGGCCCCGCTCGCCCTCGTGGAGTTCATCCGTTCCCACCACGTCCCCCGCCCCAGGCAGAATCTCCAGCGTCCCCTAGCGACAAGGCGGTAGCCCCTAGCAACCGCATCTCGGTTTCCTGACGACGACGGCACGTAAGGTCACGTCAGCGCGCCGTGGTTCCGCCCCCGGCGCCGGCTGGCCCCGCCTGCCCGCGCCTCTTTCGTCGCCGCCGCTGCAGCCGTTTCTGCTGCCGCTGCTGCTGCTGCCGCTGCCGCCGCCGCCGCCGCCGCCGCCGCCGCCCGAGACTCGCGCAGAGCAGTTATGGCGGATCCAGCAGCACCCGCGCCCGCAGTCTCGGCTCCCGCCCAGGTCCCAGACACGGCCCCGGACGAGACCTCGGCCCCGGACGCAGCCCCCGCCCCGGCGCCGGCGCCCGCCCCGGACTCGGCCTCCGGGCCGTCCTCGGACTCCGGTCCCGAAGCCGGCTCGCAGCGGCTGCTCTTCTCTCACGACCTGGTGTCGGGCCGTTACCGCGGCTCGGTGCACTTCGGGCTGGTGCGCCTCATCCACGGCGAGGACTCGGACTCGGAGGGCGAGGAGGAGGGCCGCGGGAGCTCGGGCTGCTCCGAGGCGGGGGGCGCGGGCCACGAGGAGGGCCGGGCCAGCCCGCTGCGCCGCGGCTACGTGCGCGTCCAGTGGTACCCGGAGGGCGTCAAGCAGCACGTGAAGGAGACCAAGGTGCGGCTGGGCGGCGGGCCGGCGGGCGGGGGCCGGGGCCGGGGGCCGACGGAGGACCGAGTTGGCAGCTAGAGCCCTAGGGTAGGAGTGGAGACGTGCGGGTCGCTGCCCGGAATGGTGCAACTGCAGTGGGCCGAGGTGGGAGGACAAGCCTCAGCGGAGGGGACGCTCCGGTGCAAAGTCATTGCACCAGCCCTGGGCCACCGGGCCCCGGGATTCCGCACACGGAGGACTTCCAAGCCGTACTAGGCTGCGGTGTCGGCCTCAAGATTGTGTATGTGGACCCACTCTAGTGGGGGGAACTCCTGGGGCTCTCGGGCACGCTCGGCTTTACACCGGTGCGGCGTTTTGCTGACCCCCAAGGAGCTACATGGTGCATTGTGCATCCAGAAAGGAAGGCCGTGCCGGTCCGGTCCGTGCAGGGAGGGGTTGTGGCATTCCAAAACAAAGATAGAGGTGAAAATCGCGGCCGACATAAAACCCCAAGAAGTTCACTAGATTACAGAATGCGTTATTATGGGTGAAGAAAACCAACTCCTTTGTGTTTTACCTTGTTGTCTCGTTTTAATTGCTGCAGGGAACTTTGAGTAAATCATTAACAATCAGAGCTGTGATATTAATAGTACTGGGGGAGCAGGGAGGGATGTGACAGCTGCTGACTGGGATTGATGACTCTTAAGTACAGTTGGACTAATTGAAAAAAAAAAACTATAGAACTATGGATGGAGGAGAGCCACCCATTTGGAAACCTGAAGGGTTTTTTTTACCTGAGGCCATTAAGGAAACGTCAGACTCTCTTATGATGTTGGTGAATACTGCAGTTTTACAAAACTGCAAAAAGCATTCATTGTCATAAACCTGAAACTGTGAACCAGGGTTGGTTTGGTGGCTTTCATGACTTGTTTTCTTGAGTGTGAATTCCTATCAGTGATTCAGACAGACACACACGCCCCCTGTATTTTTCACCCCTTCTTCATCTCCTCCTCCTTCTCTCCTTCAAGAAAACATTTCGAATGCTTCTTAAAAATTACCACCAGTATTGCTGTGTTGGGAAGCAGGAATCAGGCCTGGGCTGGTTTAGCTGCCTGGGATGTTGAGTGGTGTGATTTCAGGGGAGGGCACTTTAGAAGTTGATCTGGGTTTCTCACACCCTGGGAGACAAAGGTGACCTGCACAAGGGGTCTGTGATGACAGCTCAGGCGGGGAAAAAGGCCCCACTCCCAGGAAGAGCCTATGATCCATTTCCTAGTGGCAGAAGTGACTGCTGATACCAGCAAGGTCTTTTTCCTGGCCAGCGCACGGGCATCCACAGACATAGAAATCTGCACACAGGACCCCTGGCTTCCCCTCAGAGAAATACAAATCAGGTGGTAGCTTCTCTGACTCGGAGAGAAGACGATAAGTTCATGCAAAAGTATGTGGAAAAGATTACTTTTTGCAGCAGAATGCTTCTTAAAAATTACCACCAGTGTTGCCGTGTTGGGAAGGGAAGATTTTTGCTCTTTACGCTGTGTTTGTGCATTGTCACACTAGCAAATGGTTGCTAGCGTTTTCCCGTGGGTTCTTAAAAAATGTTTTTCCCTAACCATCTTCTCTAAAGGTTTGTGACTTTGGAACGGAACTCGTTTTACTCTGTCATGGCCTCCTGCCCTGGGACTCAGGGAGGCAGGCCTAGCTCACTGCCGGGAGCTGCCATGTTTATCAGTTGTTGTTCCTGTTCATCTTGACACTGGTGGTTAACTTTGTTTACAGTTATGTTCAGTCTGCCTCCCCCCACCATGTGTAATTATACGAAGTTTGACTTAAAATACCTATTTTGGAATCTAGTAGAAAGTAGCTTCAAGGCACCAGCTTGGATATATTTTGAAGCTGCCGTCTTGACTTGCTTTGAATTTGTTGGAATCCATCGTGGCTCCACTGGTGATGTTTTCTTTGCCATTGTAGTTTCTGCAGCTTCTGAGCTTGGCAGAAGCTAAGGGATATAAGAATTCTAGGAAGTGGTGACATGTAGTGTCTATTCATGGATGGCAGGACCCACTGCTGCTTTTAGGATTTGAGAGTAGGCTTACTGGGGAGGGAGAGGCGAGTTTATACCTGATAGGCACCTCTCTGTTACCCAGAACCGTAGGCACAGACGACCCTGGTCAGCTGAATGTCTCTCTTGCTTTGCTCCTGACCACCCACTAGGGTGACGGGGTGGGTCCTGGGACCTTGCAGCATTGTGGTTTAGGAAGATTTTCCTTCTCACCTCCCACTCCTTATAAATCCATTGAGGTGACGGTGTGCCGTAAAGGAAAGACCATTAGACCAAGACTGAGCATTTAGGTTCTGATTCCTAGTCCCGCACTAATCTGGTTATGAGATTTGAGAACCCAGTTACTGATAGAATAAACTAGTGACAATCTTGGGAAACTTCTTTCTTTTTAAAGCTGCCACCTATTGGCATTTTGTAAGTAGTGTCCTGTTAGTGTGGGTTGTTTAGTAGGCTGTGGAGTGTTTTTGTAGTTTTTGTGTTAGTACGGTAGACAATGAGTAATCTTAGTCTCTTAATTTCTTTTAAGTTTTTAATGAACAAATTCAGAAAATTCAGAGAGAGAGATGAAGAGGCTGGCCAACAAGTCCTATCCCCTCCTGGCCACTACCATGAAAATTATCAACAGAAATAGAATAAGGAGTTCTTCCTAGAAACTGGAATTTATGGTCCAGCGCCTGAGGCTTCAAGCAGCCAAAGTTACGCTTCTTCAGGACGTAAAAGAAGCGCGCGGTTCGTGCTCCTTCCTTTCCCGGAGCTCCTGACCCCTTCAGCGTGGGAGCTGATTTATCTACTTGAAACTTTTCCCATTTGGCCGTGGGTCTCCTATGCGGAGATTTGCCCCATCCCCATCAGCGGTCATCCTTTGAGTAAATGTTTGGAATAAAGCCGAATGCCGATAGCCTCTTCCCCTTCTCGAGCATTGGCTAGACGTGGTGGGTCTTTCTGGTCTCCACGTGAGATGGTTGGACAGAGTGGCCCCTATGAGGAAGAGAGCTAATTGCTGTCTGTCCAGGTTCAGGGCTTCCTGTTTACGCTGCTTTAGCTTTCCTTTGCTTTCCCATCTCTCGTGCGTTGTCTTTTGCTCTCAGTTGCCACAACTTTCAGGGTCTTACCTGGCTTGAAATTTCATGTCTAAATTAAAGCTGTCTGTTCGTGATCATCCTGCTTTTGTGAGATGTTTTGTGTGGGGGGTGTGTGTGTGTGTAGCATCCCTGATGTCAGGAATTGGCTTTTCAGTCTATTTTTGTCTCCTACTCAGGCCATCATTTCCATGGGGAAAGCTATTTAAGTGTCGCATCACAGCCTGCGAAGTTTGCTTCCTTCTCTTGTCCAGGTGCTGGGCTCATTAAAAGCAGTTGTTCTTAGTGATGTAAGGTTAAGCAAGATGCAGGACTAAGTGCATCTAATTGCATTTTATTCAGGTAGGATCACAGCGCTTGTGGCATCTCACCGTTGTTCTGTGATTTTAGTCTTCGCCCCTTGGCTTCTGGTTTCTAACTCCTAGGCCTCAGTGCCTTCGTGGTGCCTCTGTCTGGCTCGCCACCTGACTCAAGGGCACTTTCACCAGATGAAGGGCGTGTGTTTGTGTCCCGTGATTGGAAGTCAAAACCCTTGGGTGCTCTTCCTGTCTGTCACCTACTCTGAATGACCTTGGCCTTGTCACTGCCTCATTTTGTGTCTCTGCAATAAAATACGAGGTCTGTCTTTCTAGCCCCTGAAATGAGCCTGCACAGGTGGAATAACCAGAAGTGTCGCCAGGTGGTGCCCGTAGCAGCCACTTGGCTCTTAGCAGACACCATCCTGATGTCCATCAGACAGAGCCAGCCCCGTCCCTGCAGGAGATCACGTCCATGTGTCATAGGGTGACGCCACTCGAAAGAGAAGCAAAAGGCGCACCACAGGGGTTTGTTTCAGGGGCGTAGGAATTCCTGTTTGACGATGTTGTTGCTTGCGACCTGGTGGATTATAGATTTGATTTCTTTATTAAGCCTCTTCTATAAATACTCGTGATCTTCACTCCTCTGTTACTTTATAAGAAATTCAGTAGTGCACGTTTAAAGTAACGTCTGCTGAAGTCCACCAGCCTCCAGGAGGGGGAGGGAATGAATATGTATGTATGTTATGTATATCTTCCAGAATCCAGGAGGCATCTTTTGAAATTCCCAAAAGACAGGTAACGGGATTATGAATTATAGGGATGACAGAGTATTGCTTTTGTACTTAAAGATTACATAATGTTTGTTCTTCTCATTATTGTGGTACTACGTGCTGGGCACTCCGTAAGTGCTTTATGTGTGTTGCTCACTTAATGCTTGCAGTACCCCTGTGAATTAGGTACTGTCATCATCCCTGTATTTCAGAGGAGGAAACTGAGGAACAGAGAAGTTGAGTAACTTGTCCAATGTCACACTGCTAATAAGTGGAGGAACCCAAATACAAATGGAAGTAAATATAGTTTGCTGTCATCTGAGGATTCACAGGTCGTTAATATATCGAGTTCCCTAATCAAACATGAGTCACAAACCCTGTGATTGGCATTAATCATCCAGTCTTTGCACACTTAGAAGTCATAGTGGAGTAGGCGGGAAGCGCAGGTGAGGAGAAAGGGCAGGGCATTGGGATGGGTGGGAGGTGGACCAGCGGCCGCAAGGGAGGGGATCATGGCTGGGAGCAGGCGTGTGGGGGAAACACCATGTTGGCACTGCAGGGCGCTTCTCTTCTACAGTTGTCATTCCCTGGCCCCTCGGTCGTTATCAAAATAATGGTCAGAAAACACATTTTATTTCCGGAGAACTTGTGAACACCCCTAGATGTTGAGTGTAAGGAACCTTTGTAAGTCTGATTCCCCACCTGCATCTCCCATAGCAGAGCAGGTCTGAGTAACTGGTCTTTCTGTGTTGTCTTAGAAAAGGTTGGTGTTAGGAAATCCAGCCTGACCTCGTGCCCCCTCTCCTGCTGCTGTTGTCACCCTCCGGCTGGGAATGCTGAGTCACGAGTCAGGTTCAGGTTCGGAAGGACTCCTCGGAGAGAGGCTGAGTTCCGCTCAGTTCCAGTCCCTTCTCCTGTCAGTTTCCCGGCAGACTCTGCTCCCCACCTGTTTTGGCTTTAGGACATTGAAGGTCTTTTAGTGCTTTCCCCATCCCCACATCACTGGTATTCCTACTTTTTTCTTTGTCATTTTCCTGTTCCATTGAAAGGAACTTTTTCTCTTTTTTACTCTTTTCCCCAGGGGCCTCATGGAATCCAGTGGAACATCTATGGGGCCAGTACTTTACAAGAGGGGTGCAGGTATAGTGTGTGACGTGAATTGCCGTCACAACAATGCTGGACCCGTGATCAGTGTTAGCTGACCCTGTGGTCCCCTCAGAGTTGAATTTAGGGCGATTTCAGTGATGAGTGGGTTCTCTCTTAAAAAGCCTTAACCCTTGGAAGACGTAATCTGTGCTTCTATTCCGATTGAAAGAACTTTCGGAGTTAGGCAGCTTCTGGATCGGGGTGGGAGGGTGCTCAAAAGGGGGAAATGGCCATCAGGACCGTTAACAAAGTGCTTTTCAGTTTACAAGGTGCTGTCACTTGTACTTACTAGCAGTTTGGTGTTTTTAACTGTAGCTCCTCCCTGAGGCTTCACTGGCCTGGCGGCTCGATGCTAAGCCCTGAGAAAGTCGAGGTTTTCACGCAGCTGCGTCCACAGTGGCAGCTCTTACTGAGCAGGGACACACGTCCAGAATTTCTTCTCTTGCTGACATTTCCCCCGGCCTCGGGGGGCTTTATTAGGAGCCACCTGACGTGTGGTTACAGACAGAGAAGAGCAAAACGCTTACTGGATTTTTTTGTAGTTCAGAATAGGACTGAATCATGTTAATGGGAGCCCTCTGCGTTTATCTACTCCAAGCTTCTTTGCCCTTGTTTTGCTCTTCAGCTGCACTCTGCGGTTGAGGATTTCGTGTCCTTCAGTGCAGGCGGACTGTGTTGAATGGATCTTTTGGTCAGTTTTGTCCGCAGGTATACTGTGTTCTTAAGCAGGATTGTGAAAAAGTTTTTATGATTTAAACATTGAGGCAAATGATACACTGTTCAGGAGTATTCAGCTAGGCAGTAAGTGCTGGAATGCATGTCCTTTTTGGGTTAAATCCAGTTGACTGGCTGAGGGGTTTTTGGTTTGCATATTTTGAGAGACGGAAACCTTTTATTTTCTGCAGCGAGGTCAAAGGAATGAGACACTTACCAGGTCACTTCTGGTTTAAATTGATAGCATAACTATATCTGGTAAAAATTCATTCTAACTGTGACAATCTGAGCAGTTAAAAAAATTTAACTGAGTAGTGCTTTAAAAAAAAAAAAAAAGGAAAAAGCAGTCAATCCTATTCAGCAATAAAATGAACCCTCCCCAGCTGCTGGAGAGAGTTCCTGCAGTATTAAGAGCGTTCTTCATTTGCATCCTGCAAGCGAGAGCTGGTCTTTCACACTCCGCAGCTCTGATGAGGTTCTTCCTCCTTGTTTTAATTTTGATCCTCTTTGTGGGAGATGCTGCTGTGATGAGGGCTAGTGATGCCGTCTTGACAGGCATATCCACAGGACTGTCCTTGCCGGCCCCCTGTAAGTAAGTACAGGCGGGCAGGAATACAGACACACACACTCTCTGTCTCTTGCGTGGCTCCTGGCAGCATCAGGACGTGACATACTCCGTGTTGAAAGCATCCTATTTGTCTGCTCTGTGTAATTACTTAAGGGAGTTCGAGGGCCCTGAAGGCTGATGATATCACCTTCAGGGTGAGGAAGGAAGAGCATCTCGCCCACCCTGGTGTGCTTTGGGGGGCACCCCAGCACCCCGTGATGAGAAGGGGATGTGCCTCCGTTTCCTTGTGACTGGCACACCCCAAGCTTTTCTTCTTCTGGCCTCACACCACTGGGTGTGAACAGCTCTTCTGAAGGACCAGTGAATTCCTGGTCACTGTACTCACTGATTTTTTCTCAGTTCCTGTCCTTTTGACCTGCCAGCCTTGTTAATATGGTCCGTCACCCTCCTACTGGAACCTTTCTTCCACTGGGTTCCACTATACTGGCTGTAGTGAATTTTTCTCTCTTTTACCTTTTTCCTCTTAACCTCTCTCAGAGGTTCTCCTCTCCTCCTGTCTTTTCTTCAGTGCTGTCATCTGCTCCTGCAGTGCAGCTGGTATCTGCATTTACACGACTTCCACGTCCACAGCGCGTTCCCACCTGCTTCCTTGCTAGCCCTGTCCTGTCATCTAGAGCCTCAGACTTCTCACGTGTAACTGCCCTCCCCACCCCAAATCTATGGAATTTTAAAAATTCCTTTTCCCAACTTTTTATTATGAAAAAATTTCAAACATACAGAAAAGTTGGACGACTAGTCCAGTGATTACTAATTACCAACAACCATCTTGAGTCAGCAGTTAACCTTCTGCCAAGTTTGCTTTATCTGTGTGTGTGAGAGTATGCGAATGTTTCCTCCTGAGCCATTGGTAAGTTAGTAGCAGACATGGTGACAGTCACCTCTAAATACTCAAGTGTACATCTTCTAAAAATCAGAACATTTGGGATCATTTTAAATTTACCTTTCTGGGCTCCCATTCTAATTTTTTTTCCCTATTATGAATAATGCTGCTATGAAAATGGGTGTACAAATATTTCTTTGTGATCTTGTTTTCAGTTCTTTTGGGATATACTCAGAAGTGGAATTGCTGGATCATATAGTAATTCCATTTTTACTTTTTTGAGCAACTGCCACACTGTTTTTCCATAGCAGTGATACCATTTTACATTCCCACCAACAGGGCACAAGGGTCCCAATTTCTCCATATCCTAGTTTGTTATTTTTATTTATTTATTTTTTGATCATAGCCATCCTGCTGGGTGTGAGGTAATATCTCATTGTAGTTTTGATTTGCGTTTCCTAGATGATAAGCGATGTTGGGCATCTTTTCATGTGCTTATTGGTCACTTGTATATCTTCTTTGAAGAACCTTTTATTCCAAGTCATTTGCCCATGTTTGAATTGGGTTGTTTGTTTTTTCGTTGTTGTTGAGTTTTAGGAGTTCTCTCTGTATTCTGGATATTAATCCTTTATCAGATATGTGATTTGCAAACATTTTCCCCCATTCTCTGGGTTGCCTTTTTACTCTGTTGGTAATGTCTTGACGCATACAGTTTTAAAATTTCCATGAAGCCCAAATTTGTCTGTTTTTTCTTTTGTTGTCTGTAGCTTTGGTGTCAGGCCCCCATTCTAATTTGTCATTAAATCTTTGTTTGAAACGCCTCTTGCATCCTCTGCATGTCCTTTCTCCTGGACTGGTTCGCTCTCTGGTTGCCTCGTGTCCAGACTCCTCTCCTGGTCTCCCTGCCTCCAGACCCAGGACCCGAGGCTGACCCCCAGCCGCTTGTCATGCCTTAGCTTGTCTTCAAGGCTCCTCACCTATGTTTCACATGGCCTCCAGCCTCTTCAGGTGACTCCAGCTAATCTGTTTCCCCAAATCAGTTGCGCTGTTCCCTGCGTCTCAAGCCCTGTGGCACTTAGACGACACACTTGGGTTCTCTCCCTGGGTTGGACGCTTCTTGAGAAAGAGAGCTTTCTGTGAAAGCTTATATTCTGAGTGACTCACGTGTAGGAGTGAGTAACTCCTTCAATTAAAAATGGATCTGGGGGCTACCCTGGTGGCGCAGTGGTTGAGAGTCCGCCTGCTGATGTAGGGGACGCAGGTTCGTGCCCCGGTCCGGGAGGATCCCACATGCCTCAGAGCGGCTGGGTCCGTGAACCTGGCTGCTGAGCCTGCGCGTCCGGAGCCTGTGCTCCGCGACGGGAGGGGCTGCAGCAGTGAGAGGCCCGCGTACCGCAAAAAAAAAAAAAAAAAAAGGATTTGGGGGCTTCCCTGGTGGCGCGGTGGGTGAGAGTCCGCCTGCCGATGCAGGGGACGCGGGTTCGTGCCCTGGTCCGGGAAGATCCCACATGCCGCGGAGCGGCTGGGCCCGTGAGCCATGGCCGCTGAGCCTGCGCGTCCAGAGCCTGTGCTCCGCAACGGGAGAGGCCACAGCGGTGAGATGCCCGCGAACCGCAAAAAAAAAAAAAAAAAAAAAAAAAAAGGATCTAACCATCCCTGTTGATCAGTGGTGGGGGAGTGGGGAAAGCGTGGGTAAATGATATCTGATCGGCACTTGTAAAGGCTGATTGCATGGAATCACCTGGCTCTTGTTAATGCAGATTCTTCTGAAACAGACTGGGGTGGGTGGGCCTGAGGACCTGCACGTCTAATATGCTCCCTGTGATGCAGGTTCTGCTTGATGGGACTAACTACCCTTTGAATTGGACTGATACGTAGGTCCTTAAAAGCCCTGTTGATGTCAATAGTTTCAGTTTTTAATCTACCCCCTATCCCAAGTTTTAAGCATATACAGCTGGTTTGAGGTTTTTGTCACCCTTCTGCTTAGTCTTCTAGTAGCAGTGTTAATGCCAGAAATTGTCAAAAGATGGGGCCACAGGAGGGAAGGGAAATTAAGTTGCCTTTAAAAACCAGGCAGTGCTTTCAGGTCATAGTGGTAGAAAGACCTGTTTTCTTCCCCACTACCCTTTTGCCTACTGACCAATATTAGTACACAGCTGTCGCTGAGACGTTTCATTGGACTTAATTTCTTTTTAGGGTGAAAATATATGACAGTTGTCATGAGTATAATGCAACCAGTCCAAGAGAAAAATGATGGAAATTGCTGTCCTTCAGCCAGCCAGTACCGGCGGGGTGCCTGCCGTGTGCCAGGAAGTGTAATGCTTGCTTTGCGTGTGTCATCTTTCTCTTTCCCTAAAGTGGCCAGTGTCCCCGTTTTAGAGAGGAAGAGATTAAAACCGAGAGGATGGGCTTCCCTGGTGGCGCAGTGGTTGAGAGTCCGCCTGCCGATGCAGGGGACAAGGGTTCATGCCCCGGTCCGGGAAGATCCCACATGCCGCGGAGCGGCTGGGCCCGTGAGCCATGGCCGCTGAGCCTGCGCGTCCGGAGCCTGTGCTTCGCAACAGGAAAGGCCACAACAGTGAGAGGCCCGCATATCACAAAAAAAAACCAAAACAAAACAACAACAAAACCGAGAGGATGCCTGTAACTCACTCAAGGCACACAACTAGTGAGGGGCTGGCCTGGGATGTTTGTGCTGCCAAAGCTCGGGCGCTTTTCTCTTTCTTTCTTTCTTTTTTAATTAATTAATTATTGTATTTATTTTTGGCTGTGTCGGGTCTTGCTCGCCGCACGCGGGATCTTTCGTGGCTCTTTCGTCGCTGTGCGTGGGCTTAGTTGCCCCAAGGCATGTGGGATCTTAGTTCCCCTTGAACCGAGTCCCCTGCATTGGAAGTGGATTCTTAGCCACTGGACCGCCAGGGAAATCCCTTGGGCTCTTTGCACTGGGTACACAGCTGCCCCTGCAACTGCTGGGTGCTGTGGAAGGTGGAGACCCCCCCAGACCCTGCCCTCTAGATCAGGGGCCAGCAGACTTCCATAAAGGGCCAGGTAGAAATATTTTCGGCTTAGCAGGCTATACTGTCTCCTTCACATCTACTCACCTTTGCTGAGGCAGTGTGAAAACATTCAGAGACAGTAAGCAAACAACTGGGCATGGGCTGTGTTCCAATAAGATTTTACTTTAAAAAAGAGGCAGTGGGGCTTCCCTGGTGGCGCAGTGGTTGAGAGTCCGCCTGCCGATGCAGGGGACATGGGTTTGTGCCCCGGTCTGGGAAGATCCCACATGCCGTGGAGCGGCTGGGCCCGTGAGCCATGGCCGCTGAGCCTATGCGTCCGGAGCCTGTGCTCCGTCCACAACGGGAGAGGCCACAACAGTGAGAGGCCCGCATACCACACACACACAAAAAAAGAGACAGCAGGCTGGATTTGGCCTGTAAGCCACAGTTGGCCAGCCTGTGCTCTGGAAGGGTCCTGAGCAATGGACATACGATGTAAGCCAGGTCTCGTAATTTTAACCTTAATAAGGAACCACATTTGAAAAGAAAATAGAAAACAGGTGAAATTAATTGTAATGTATTTTAATCCAATGTATCAAAAATATCATGCCAACGTGTAATCAGTATAAAAATTACTGTTGAAATATTTGACATTCTCCTTTCTCTAACGGCTACTGTATTGGATAGCACTGCTCGAGAAACTGAGTCTGACAGGAGAGAACAGCAGCCCTCTAACCCCTTCGAGCGCTTTATTTTCTTCATAGCACCTGCAGTCTCTGAGATTTTATTACTTCATTTCCTTCTTTGCTGTCTCCCCCATCAGAAAGGAAGGGGTCAGAAACGTCTCTGCTCTCAGTGCCTAGAACAGGACTGGCCCAAAGCAGCACTGATGTTTGTTTCATGAGTGAATGAAGGAGTGCACATAAGGTTCCATCTGAAGGTGCAGTGAACACTCAAAAGAGAGTTTGGTAGGAGAGCATTAGGAAAAGCTTTCCTGGAGGCAGGTATTGGGCTAGCTCTTGAAAGGTAAGAATTTGGAATCACAGTGCTGGGAGGGAAGGGTGTCCTAAGTGGGAAGACCAATGTGAACAAAGACAAGAGAGGCCGGAAGTTTGGGCAACATTCCGGAGCGATAGTTCACTTGGCCTTAGAGCTCCTTTAGACTTAAAAATTATTGAGGCCCCCAGTGAGCTTTCATTTATATGGGTTGTATTGATATTTACCATATAAGAAATTTAAACAAAATTTAAAACTCAGGAATACCCAGGCACACATTCTGTTAGCCATCAGAACAGTGACATCATCACATCATGTCGCCTCTGGAAAATTCCACCATAGACTTGTGGGAGGACGAGAGTGAACAGAGCAAGTAACACCTTAATAGTATTTTGAGGAAGTTTTGACTTTGGACCTCCTTAAAGGGCCTCAGGGATCCCTAGGCCACATTTTGAGAACTGCTGAGCTAGAGGTGGGGGTGAGGAGAAGGCAGGTGAGAGAGTGCCAGCAAATGTGCTTGAATCTGATTGCAAATAATAACAGTCAACGTTTATCGTGCACCTGCTACGTTCTAGGCACTGTCCCTGTGAAACAGGTGTTATTATTTAACAGATGAGGACGGGTCTGAGGCTGCCCAAGGTCACGTAGTAAGTGGAAGAGCTTGGGTTAAACCAGGCAGTTGCCCCTCAAAGACTGCATCACACTTGCTCTGTGTTTATAAAGGTCTTTGAATGATAGACTCAGGAGTTTGGTTTTTTTGTTTCCGGTTTTGTTTTGTGGTTTTTTTTTTTACATAATGAGGAGCCACTTCAAAGTTTGCAGTGAATGAGTGAATGATCTGGCAGCAGCTCACAAGATGGATTAGGTGGGGGAGCTGGGGATCCTGGAGATCATAGAGGAGCTGGGGACCCTGGAGACCAGTTAGGAGGCTTTTACATACAGGGCAAGTGAGTTGTGTCTTCTGTACGTTGAATTTGCACATACATACATATATGCATGGCTCACGCAGAGTGTTGAAAGTACTGATTTTTCAAACAAAATGGCCCTAAGTGTAACCCAAGGACTTCAGAGGGAAAGCTGGTGTGTTGGACTTAGTGATGGCGTCAGGAAGTTTTCAAGGATAATTTTGATGGTGCTCAGTTTGACCTGGGGACCTAACTCCCAAGTGAAATTAGGACTCTGTTGAATCTGAGACAGCAGTCGTAAAGCTTTGAGTTAGGGTCATGGGGTTAGAGAGGTGGAGGGGTGTTGGGGAAGCTTTGCTCAGCGGGGCACAAAGGCAGGAAAGGCTTCTGGGGAGTAAGAAGCAGAGCACATGTAGCACTGACAGGGCTGCAGCAGTGGGCGTCGGCAGGCCAGGTGCCGGGATGATCAGGAGGGAGTCGAGGAGCCATTACGTTTCTTGTTTTTTATTGTGGCAAAGTATGCGTAACATAAAATTTACCATTTTTAAGTGTACAGTTCAGTGGCATTAAGTATAGTCACGTTTTTGTGCGACCTTCTCCACCATCCATCTCCAGGACATTTTCGTCTCCCCAAACTGAAGATCTGTCCTCATTAAACGGTAACCATTTACAAGAGTAATAGCCATTCACTGCAGACATGTGGTCCCCCAGCGTTCAGGGAGTGAGGGGACATGTGGCAGAGACCCGGGCTTCCCAAGGGCACGACCAGGTGATGTCCCTCCAGTAATAGCGATGGGAACAGAGGGTGAGGACTCTGTTTTGGATGTGCTGTGTCTTAGGGAGATACCTGCCTTGGAAATATGTGTTCAGTCTGTCCCCCATCTTTCTTTTTTTTTTTTTTTTTTCGGTATGCAGGCCTCTCTCTTTTTTTTTTTTTTTCGGTATGCAGGTCTCTCACTGTTGTGGCCTCTCCCGTTGCGGAGCACAGGCTCCAGACGCACAGGCTCAGCGGCCATGGCTCACGGGCTCAGCTGCTCCACGGCATGTGGGATCTTCCCGGACCGGGGCACGAACCCGCGTCCCCTGCATCGGCAGGCGGACTCTCAACCACTGCGCCACCAGGGAAGCCCCCCCATCTTTCTTTCATTCTTATTGTTGTCCTATTTCATGCCCTCATAATTGCATTTTAAAAATAAACACTGGGCTTCCCTGGTGGCATAGTGGTTGAGAGTCCGCCTGCCGATGCAGGGGACACGGGTTCGTGCCCCAGTCTGGCTAGGCCCATGAGCCATGGCCACTGAGCCTGTGTGTCCGTAGCCTGTGCTCCGCAACGGGAGAGGCCACAACAGTGAGAAGCCCGTGTACCACAAAAAAAAGAAGAAAAAAAAAAACGACACTATTTAGATTTACAGAAAAGTTGCAAAGATCCTGGCATGCCCTTCACCCAGCTTCCCCCCAATGTTAACATCTTATGTAACACGGTATATTTGCCAAAAGCAAGACGCTAACGTTGGTTCCACACGATTAGCTAAACTACACACTTCTACGTGGATTAGTTTTCCACTAATGTCTTTTTTCTGCTCCAGGGTCCAAATCTATGGTACCACATTGCATTTAGCATAATTGCCTTTCAAATGTTGGAAAAACCCTTCTAATTGATCTTTCTTTACCTAAGCCACACTTCATCCTCTTCCCTAAGAGTTATCTTACTGAAGAACTTTGTTCAACAGCTTTTGATGCCAGAGAGAAGGGGTCAAGCAAGATGCTCTCTGAGAGAAGGGTGTCGGAAGCCACCTGTAACCATGGAGAGCACTTGTGGAGAGTAGAGGGCAGCCGCTGGCAGAAAGAGCGGCAGTGGGTAGACAGGTGAACGCGGAGGGCGTAGGAGTGTAGGCACCCAGGGTCAGGGACGTAGGGAAAGTGCAGACTTAACATCCTGTTGTTCAGTCTCTGTGGTCCAACACTGAAGAAAAATTGGTGGGATTATTCTCTTATTTGTCTTAGATTGATAGCTTTTTTATTTTTTCTGATTGCAAGTTATATTAAGTTACTTATACATACTTGATACAAAATTGCAAGAACATACAAAAAGTAGGTTAAAAAAAGTCTCCTATGATTCCACCACTCAAGTGTAACTGCTTTTTATCATTTCAGTGGATGGTTATTCTAGTCTTCTATGAACATATAACTATTTGTTTTCGCAAATACATGCTGTGCTTAATCCCTCCTCCTGTCCCACACCACTTAACAAACGTAAACTGGACCGTTTGCAAGTGTCCAGGAGGAGTTCAAGTTTGCAGTACCCACGTGTATTTCCACAGAACAGTGGAAGCTTTAAACCCAGACAGTCTGCTTCCCTTTGCTGGTCAGTGTTCTAAAACGCACGTTTCCCACGACAGTGTCATCTGCGTCGGAACTCTGTCAGATTTGTTGCTGTGCAGGCGACTCCTCATGCTTTGATGCACACTGATTCTCTTGGGCTCGAGTCTAAAGACTTATTCCCAGATTGTCTTTCAGAAACAAAGAACACCAATAACAAAAGCCTTTGCCACTTTTACCTTGCCTCGGCTTTCGGGTCTCAGGTCCGAGCCTTCTGCTGAACCCACAGCAGACATTGGCTGAGGAGGTGCCCGGGTCTTGGGTCTTTGCACCCATCCGTCCCTCTTCCTCAGAAAGGCCAGCACTGTGGGCACCTCACAGGGGTTTGCTCAGCCCTTCAGGATCATTTCCTCTGTTGATCAGCTCATCCCATAAACTACTCTTCAAGTACGATTCATCATGCTCTTTCTGCGTTCTCTTCATTGGAATTGTCATCTGTAACCTTGGGAGCCTGCATATTCAAGTTCTTTTAACAGCAGCTGTGGTGCCCACTGCCTTTGCTCTTTTCAGACGTGATGGGATTAACGTTTGTGGAACACGTGCAGACTCACTGCAGGCACAATCGGAAAGGCCGAGTAGGACTGTTTGCTTTCTGGAATGTGGCTTTGGGCCTGTCTACAGTGTTCCGAAGTTGGGTGTTCAGAGGTGGAGGTGTTTCTATTTCGTAACATTTTCTCCCCATTTCAAAAAAAATTTTTGAGGTGGCGCAGTGGTTAAGACTCCGAGCTCCCAATGCAGGGGCCCGGATTCGATCCCTAGTCAGGGATCTAGATCCCACATGCATGCCACAGCTAAGACCCGGTGCAACCAAATTAAATAAATAAATAAATACTAAAAACAAAATTTTTTTGACAGCGTGATTTTTAATGAATTCCCGTAATTCCATCAGATGGATGAAACCAGTTCTTTAACCAGTCTCTTTTGACAAGCTAGTTCGTTGCCTGTTTTTCACAGTTTTAAATGATGGGACTAACATCTTATACTACTTTTTTTTCTATCTTGTTAAGTTTCTTAGGATAAATTCCTAAATGAAATTACTGGTCAAGGGATAGGAGTACATTTTTTTAATATTTATTTATTTACTTATTTATATATTTATTTAGGCTGCGCCGGGTCTTCTTTGCAGCAACATGGGATCTTTGTTTCAGCACGCAGTGTTGCGGCATGCGGACTCTTAGTTGCGCCATGTGTGTGGGATCTAGTTCCCTGATCAGGGGTCGATTCCAGGCCCGCTGCATTGGGAGCACGGAGTCTTAACCACTGGACCACCAGGGAAGTCCCAGAATGTTTTTTTTTTTTTTTTTTTTGCGGTACGCGGGCCTCTCACTGTTGTGGCCTCTCCCGTTGCGACGCGCAGGCTGAGCGGCCATGGCTCATGGGCCCAGCCGCTCCGCGGCATGTGGGATCTTCCCGGACCGGGGCACGAACCCGCGTCCCCTGCATCGGCAGGCGGACTCTCAACCACTGCGCCACCAGGGAAGCCCCCCAGAACATATTTTTAAGATATGATTCACTTTGCTAAGTGTCACGCCCCCCCCAAGTGGTACCCACTTACACTTCCATCTTAGAACGCCTATTTCCCAGCACAATGGTGAGGCTTTTTGTGACTTATGCAGGAGTACCCAGCTAGTTGGCAGCATCTCGAGGACTAGAGCTCAGGTTAGCTGACTGGGCCTTTTTGTGGCCGCGCCCCTGTTGCCAAGAAGTAAGCCCTTCTTGTGCCAGGGGGTTTCCCTGAGCCCTGCAGGATGGGCAGGCCGGTCTGTTGTGCCTTCAGCTCAGGGCGTGTGCATTCCCCAGGCAGAGGGCTGGACGAGGAGGCAGTGAGTAAGCTGGGGTGGGAAGGCGGAGGGACAGGAGGTGTTCAGACACAGGGCTTGGCGTCAGCATGTAGACCTGCAATTGCTGTGTCCACAGCCAGACCCGTAGACAGCATCTTGTACAGTTGCTGGGAATTGGATGAGATCACCCTGAGCACCGCTCAGCATAGCGCTGGCCAGCAGTTACTACTAACGGGGAATCGTTTATCTCTGCTTCAGTTTCTTCGTCATGTTTGGGAGCCCGCACAGTACGTATGATTGCAGGTTTAGGGGAATATTGCTAATTAGCTTGTCTGCCCTGTAAGACTGACTTTAAATTGAAATCTTAATATGTGTGTGTGTGTGTGTGTGTGTGTGTTTAAATAGATAATATATGCAGATGGAACAACATTCAAGAGGTTTAAAAGAGTATGTAATGAAATGTTTGTTTCCTTCCTACCATTTCCACCACTATGACCAGATATAGTCTATTCTGTGCATATATATATATAATTTTTTTTACGAGACTAGGCATATTTTAACACCCTGTTTAGAATTTCTCTGTGATGGTTCTGCAGTGAGACTGAATTAGATTTTTTTAAACTATTAACATAGAAAAATGATATTGAAAATTTGCCTCTGCTTTTCCCCCCAGTTTTATTGAGATATAATTGACATACAGCACTGTATAAATTTAAGGTGTGCAGCACAATGATTTGACTTAAATATATCATGAAATGATGACCACAGTAGGTTTAGTGAACATCCATCATCTCATAGATACAAAATAAAAGAAAAAATACTGTTTTCCTTGTGATGAGGACTCTTAGGATTCACTCTCAACTTTCCTATATAACATACGGCAGTGTTAATTGTATTTATCATGTTGTACGTGACATCCTTAGTGCTTATTTACCTTATAACTGAAAGTTGATACCTTTGACCACCTTCCTGCAGTTCCCCCTCCACCCCACCGGCTGCCTCTGGTAACCACAAATCTGACCTCTTTTTCTGTGAGGTGTTTTTTTTTTCTTCTTCTTCTTCAGTACGCGGGCCTCTCACTGTTGTGGCCTCTCCTGTGGCGACGCGCAGGCTCAGCGGCCACGGCTCACGGGCCCAGCCGCTCCGCGGCATGTGGGATCTTCCCGGACCGGGGCACGAACCCGCGTCCCCTGCATTGGCAGGTGGACTCTCAACCACTGCGCCACCAGGGAAGCCCCCTTTTGGCTATTTTGAATAGTGCTCCTACGTGCATTTGTGTGCTGTACAAGTTTTTCTGTGGACATATATATTTCAGTTCTCTTGGGTACTATACCCAGGAGTAGGATTGCTGGGTTGTGTTTATTCTTTTGAGCACCTGCCAAACTGTTTTTCAGAGTGGCTGCACCATTTTACATTTCCACCAACAGTGTTTGAGGGTTCCAGTTTTTCCACATCCTCACCAACACTTGTTATTATCAGTCTTTTGATTATAGCCATCCTAGTGCAGTGGTATCACATTGTGATGCGATGTGCATTATGCTAATGATGTTGAGTGTCTTTTCATGTGCTTGTTAGCCATTTGTATATTTTCTTTGGAGAAATGTCTATTCACATAAATCCTATGTCTATTTTTTTATTTTTTATTTTTTGCGGTACATGGGCCTCTCACTGTTGTGGCCTCTCCCGTCGTGGAGCACAGGCTCTGGACGCACAGGCTCAGTGGCCATGGCTCACGGGCCCAGCCGCTCTGTGGCATGTGGGATCTTCCCGGACCGGGGCACGAACCCGTGTCCCCTGCATCGGCAGGCTCAACCACTGCGCCACCAGGGAAGCCCACCTTGAAATATTTTTAATCTCGTTTTTTTTCTTTTCTTCTTCAGTACGCGGGCCTCTCACTGTTGTGGCCTCTCCCGTCGTTGCGGAGCGCAGGCTCAGCAGCCATGGCTCACGGGCCCAGCCGCTCTGTGGCATGTGGGATCTTCCCGGACCGGGGCACGAACCCATGTCCCCTGCATCGGCAGGCGGACTCTCAACCACTGCGCCACCAGGGAAGCCCCTGATGTCTATTTTTCTAATTGGGTTATGTGTTGGCTTGCCTCTGAGACCCTGCATTTGGGTGTTCTTTAGACTCTAGCAGGTCTGTGGTAGGTGCCCTGTGCATGGCGTAGGGGTCTGTGCCAGGTGTCTTGCATTACATTGAGATTTAACCTCCTTTCCTACTTAAATATGCTCTAGAGGATTTGAGACCCTTATAAACTGAAAGGTCTTTAAGTTCTAAATCTTTCTAAGAACTGAGTTCTGATTGTTTTCCATCTGTTGCTCCACAGTCACTCTAGAATAAGAAAGGGGTTGTTGAATAGGGCTTCTTGGGCAGTGGGGCAGCATTTCACATACGTACCAGTCACATGAACTATGCATGGTATGCCATTTACAGTTGAAGTTTCTCAAAGGCAGAGGCTATACCATCTTTTTTTGTTTTTCTTGGCTCGTTCTCGCAGTACGGATTATAATATTTCTTATGCAGTAGATGATGAAATGCTTGTTGCTTGACATGAATGTACTTTGGTAGCTGCGTCGTTTCTGTAGCCCTTCGGCAGGTTGAAGGCATGGTTGTGCTGAAACAGTGAGAGGATGCCTGTGTGTGACAAACAGCGCTTGGTTCCCAGAGGCCCTTGGCTTTCCGAGTGTGTCTTGGCCGCCGCTGCTTCACAGATCCTCCCTCCTTAAGCAGCATGACTGTCTGCCGAGGGGCACGTGTACTGCTATTTATGTCCTGTGACTTTCTCAGCGATTGTTTTTAGGTTAGCATTTAAGAGTCTCATTTAATTTTGTAAGTGTGTGAAGTGTTGATTACTCGTGCCTGTTGCTCTACACTGACAGTGAGTCTCTCCCACCTGGAGCCCAGCTTTGTCCTGGATCAGTTCTGACTGTCATGGTTGAATCACAGCGATCTATGGAATTTAAAGTTTCTCCGACATTTGAAACAAAAAGCTATTTGTAGGGGCAGACAGGTGGCCTTTTCAGGTGATTGGGGCACTTTCTAAGGGAGTTGTGCTCTCTTTTCCCTTCCCACCATTTGGAATCCTGGAGCAGCAATACTGGAAGAGCCCTTCAAAGATACACTGGTGTCTAGTAGGTAGTGTGCAAATACTTGTAAGTGATTGTCGAAACTGAGGATTTCTCATTTTTGAATTTGTGATTTCTTGTTTCTGTTGACACATTACCGTCTCTCCGTCTTCAAATGTGTCCCATGGTTATGTGTAAGTACTTTGGAAAATTAAGGTTAAAGAGCTCTGGTTGGCATGGTATATTTAGGTAAACAGGGACATTTATTTCCACTTCCTCCAGAAGCCCTTCTAAAATGACAGTAAAAGGATTTTTTAGGGCTTCCCGCATGGTGCAGTGGTTAAGAATCCGCCTGCCAGTGCAGGGGACATGGGTTTGAGCCCTGGCCCAGGATGATCCCACGTGCTGCAGAGCAACTAAGCCCGTGCGCCACAACTACTGAGCCTGCGCTCTAGAGCCCGCGTGCCACAGCTACTGAAGCCCACGCGCCTAGAGCCCGTGCTCCACAATAAGAGAAGCCACTGCAATGAGAAGCTGGCGCACTGCAACAAAGGGTAGCCCCCGCTCACCGCAACCAGAGAAAGCCCACGCACAGCAAGGAAGACCCAATGCAGCCAAAAATAAATAAATAAATACAATTTATTAAAAAAAAAAAGAACTTAAAAAATGTCTAAGCCCACGAGGAGAAAGAATGCGAGAGAAGACAATTGACAGTAGGTTTCAAGTTGTGGATGATGGACGGTGACTGCAGCAGCAGAGCAGGAGCTGAAATGTTTGGTGCCTCAGAGACACGGCCCAGGGAGGAGCAGTGTGGGAAGCCTGGTGTCCTCGAGGTGGGAGTGCGGTCTGGGCCTAAAGACAGAGGGATTAACTGAGAGTCTGTATAGGGAGAAATTCAATTCCCCAAGTTACCTGCCCACTAGTACAAACAGAGAATACTTATCCCCTCCGCCCACGCGAGCGCAGAGGTTGATGTTCCGGAGAAATCAAACCGGAGACTCTAGATGAGGAACCTCAGGTGGAGCGAAGGGGTCAGTGTAACCCTGGGCTGAAAGGGGGATTCATGGACGTCTGTATGCTCAAGGGGAAATCCCGTAGCCTGAGATCAGGCCAGGCGCGGGGTTGGAGGACTTCCCTCTGGAGAAGGAACAGTGTCGGAGACAGGCCAGCAGTTGTTAGTGTTTGGCAGTCCCTCAAAGCAAAAGCTAGATGCTACCCCAGCTAATATGATCAGTACTAGTCCAAAGGCTTGCTGTGTCCACAAAGCTTCCATCATCTTTTTATTACCTCAACTTTTATGTATGTATGTGTGTGTGTGTGTGTGTGTGTGTGTGTGTGTGTGTGTGTGTGTGTATATATATATATTTATTTATTTTTTTTTTTTGCGGTACACGGGCCTCTCACTGTTGCAGCCTCTCCCGTTGCGGAGCACAGGCTCCAGATGCACAGGCTCAGCGGCCATGGCTCACGGGCCCAGCCGCTCCCAGCGGCATGTGGGATCTTCCCAGACTGGGGCACGAACCCGGGTCCCCTGCATCGACAGGCGGACTCTCAACCACTGCGCCACCAGGGAAGCCCCTACTTTTATATTTTTTATTTTGAAATAATTATAGATTCATAAGAAGTTGCAAAAATGATACAGAGAGGTCCCCTGCACCTTTCGTCCAGTTTCCCCCAATGGTTACATTGTACATAACCACAGACAATAGCAAAACCAGGAAATTGACATGTATACGATGTGTGTACAGTTCTATGCCATTTTATCACATGCAGCTTCATGTAACCACCTCAGCAGTCGAGGTACATGACTGTGCCATCACCACAAAGATTTCCCTGATGACTCGTTTTAAAATAGGAATGGACAGCCAAGGATCACAGCATATTCAGAAAGCTCCCAGCATGAAGGGTAGAGGCTAGAACAAACAAGAGAAAGATGTGTCGGAGGAAGCAGTTGATACTGCGGACAGAAGAAACCCTCAGAACACATAGTGAATAGCCTGAAATAAGAGTCAATATTTTGTCAATGAAATAAAACAGGATGCTATAAAAATCAGAACAAGAAATAATTCTTGGAAATTACAAACATAATATTAGAAGAAAAGAGTTGACAAAGACTCCCAGCAAATACAATAAAGTATCTGACATCTAGGAGATCTATAAGGAGAGAAAGGGAAAATGAAGGGCAGAAATGGATCAAGGAAATCGGAAATGTTTCCAGAATTGAAGATCACAAGGTTCCAGGATGGTGCATGGAAAAAGTCCTAGCTGGCACACTGTGTAATTCCAGAACACTGGGGATAACGCTTCCAAAGAGAGAAAACAGTCGCATAAAAAAGATTGGGAATGAAGATGCATCGGATTTTCAACCTCCTGGGAAGCCGGAGGCAGTGGAGTAGTAGGTTTCCAATCTGACATGGTAGATTGAGCTAACGTAGAACCACTCTTACTACAGTCACTTAGAAGTGCTATTAAAATATAACAAACATTTTAAATGTAGCTAAGCATATAAGAAAGAAAAGGGATAACAGGACACCAGAATCAAAGAGGGAACCTAAAACCAGAGCAGAATAGGCTGCTGATGTCATAGCAGCCCTGAGGGGTGTTTATTGGGCCCTAAAACAGGCCCTAACAATAATAGAAGTCTGGATTTTAATGAAAATGTATCGAATTGAAATAGAAATCCCCTCAAAGGACTATTTCCTGGTAAAAGGGGGAAAAAAAAAGATGTGACAGAATCTCCCCCATGAAGCCAGAGAAATGGCGAGGAAGTTTATCACTGCCCCACACCGTGAGGTGTTAGGGGAAGTCTCCCATGAGCGATTGAAACATCTGCGTTTGAGGTCTGTATTTATAATACCCACTTTCAGGAATCCCCAAGCCAGCACCAGGCTGGTGACGCTCCTGGAGGTCCTTGCAGAAAGAAAAGCAAAACTTCTGTAGAATGACCCTTCCACAACGCAGGCCACTTGGAATCCTGTGATTTCCACAAATGATGAGCTCGTGCTGAGAAATTACTAAACATACAGAAAAATCATAAGGAAGAGTCAGCTGTCACAACAAACAGGAGGATTTCCAGCATTTTAAAACTTCAGATAATGAGATTAAATGTAACGTTTAAAGTGATTGAAGGGCTTAAAGAAAGAATAGAAATCAAGGAAAGAATAAGATACAGTACGTTTTAGAGACTGTTTTTTAAAAGAGCCAAATAAAATCTCTACAATGAAAACTCTAATCGTTGCATATAGAACCCAGTGGAAATGTTAAATAGCAGAATAGACACACCACAAGAGAGAATTATATGAACTGGAAAATAGATCTGAAGAAGCGAAGTAGAATTAGCACAGAGATCCAGAGAGATGGTGTAGATGGTATTGAGGGAAGGGAAGTGCCAAGCTCAGAGGGTGGGAGGAGGGGCCCAGGCAGAGTCGGATGGAGTTCCCGGAGGAATCAAGAGCATCTTAAAAGCAGCTTGAAAGGAAAAGACGGATTACTCCCGAGGTTCAGCAGTGATGCTCAGCAGATGTCTAAGTAGTAACGGTGAGGCCAGACCACGATGGAATAAAATCTTCAGTGTGCCGAGGAAAATGAGCTTAGTTTTCAGTGACCAGCTTATCATTCTATAGTATAGTGAGAACAAAATACAGGCATTTTTCACAGAAAGAAAAACTAAGTTCATTCACTCACAGACCTTCATTGTACTTCAGGAAGAAGGAAACTAAACCCAGGAGAGAGAGACAAAAAGAAATGGCGTACAGATACGGCAGAAACGTGCGGTAGAGCTAAATCATCATTAACTTATAAAACGGTGATCATTACTGACTTGAGGAGAGTTAAAAACTGAAATCCTGACAATCAATCAATGGAAATGAGAGAGGGGTTTATCTGAAAATTAACGCTTTCTAAGATCTTTGAACTGTTTGGCAAGAGTGGGAGGGATACTGATTTGCTTTAGATCGTCTGAGTCGAGTAGACATATTAAAATGTTAAGGATAGAAATAGGATTGGAAGCCTTCAAACCAATAGAGGGAAAATATCCAGAATTATAAAAACTAGGTCATTTCACCAGAAAAAAGAGCAAAGAAAAAGCGTGGTAGGCAGAAAGCCCTAAAGGTAACAAATAAATCCGCAGGGATCACAATGAATATAAACAGAGCAAAAGTGCCAGTTAACGACAGAGGCCTCGGGGTGGAAGACAAGAGCAGAGCCCTCTATGTTCTCTGGGAGTTTCACATCCAGCCAGTTACCTGACGAGTATTTCTTCTCAGGCCTGCAAAGACTGGAAAAATGTGCCTCCCGTGGACCTTCCTCCAGAAGCTGGTGGGAGGTGTGCCTCACCAAGACAAGGGAGTTTTCTGGCATCCAGAAAACGAGATTCCCCCACAGGCAGGCTGTTGGAGAGGCAGGCTGGAATTCTGCAGGAGAGAGATCTCCAAGGAAGAGAGACAGAACCCATACTCACCTGATGGATTGTGTGAGCATGTTTGGAAAAGTTAGGGATAGCTATTTGATAGAGTTCTCAATCCGTACACAGGTTGTGTGTATCCACAGAGCACACTCAGTCCAGCTGTGAGCCGCGTTTACTCCATTCCAGCACCTTCAGGTCGTTTCTGTCAAAGCTGCAGAACTGTCGGAAGGATGGACTCAAGGTAAGGGGTTGTCAGGGGACGGGTAAGAAACAAGAGGTCCCTAGGTAATGTCCACAGTTAATAACTTAGGAATTAGAGGTGCAAGCATATTGTTTATGTATATGGGTAAATACTCAAACTGCTAAGAAATTAGAAAGTGGTTTTCTCAGGGGAGCGCTACTGAGACAGTAAGACAGGGCGTTGCTGTTTTGTGTTGTTAAGCCCTTTGGAACTCTTTGTTGTTGTTGTTGTTGTTTTTAAAGAATTCACTGGTTTAAACCAACGCTGTTCCATAGAAAGTGGTCTCACTTTCTATTGAAAGTCTTTTTTCTCATGGCCTCAATTCTTTTTTTTTTTTTTTTAACATCTTTATTGGGGTATAATTACTTTACAATGGTGTGTTAGTTTCTGCCATATAACAAAGTGAATCAGTTATACATATACATATGTTCCCATATCTCTTCCCTCTTGCGTCTCCCTCCCTCCCACCCTCCCTATCCCACCCCTCCAGGCTGTCACAAAGCACCGAGCCAATATCCCTGTGCCATCTCATGGCCTCAATTCTTTAAATGTAAAAAGGAGCAGGTGAAATTAATTGTAATATATTTTATTTAAGCCAGTATAGAGCCAAGACATTGTTTGAACATATAACGGATGTAAAAAAACATTCATGAAGTAGTTTGCGTTCTTCGTAGTAAGTCTTTGTAATCCTCTCTGTGTTCCAGCACATCCTGATTCAGACATCACATTTCAAGCGCTCAGTCGCCAGACGAGGCTGGTGGCTGCCCCGCTGGGCAGGGCGGGTCTGACCCAGGAAGGATGGAGGGTGTCTGCTCCGTGAGGGTCTTTAACGATATGCAGATCGACATTCCGGAAGCCCGTTCTGGAGAGTAATTTCTGACCCTGGTTTCTTCCTTTAGCCCAGCCACCCCTACTTTAAATTCTCCACTGACATTTAGAATTGTTCCATATTCCCAGGAAAGCCATAGACTTGACGGCAGAAATTACAGTCCTGGGCTTCTCTCCTGGAAGTTGTTTCCCTCTTTCCTCATAGATACTGTTTCTAGCACTGCTCTGAACCTTCTCAGACTTCTCCACATTCTCTTAGTGTAGTGATCAAAACTGGACTTAATTTTGTCGAAAGGCTGGCTGACTCAAAACAACAGCGGGACGGACGGCCTCACCTTGCTTGTTCTTGCTGCTTCTCCGAAGTAGTGTTGTTTTTGCTTGTCGGGTCACTGTCATCTGTGTGGAGCAGCTCTTCTTCTGAAATGCTTCCTTCTCTTGGCTTTGTGAGCATCAGGAATGTGGGGTGTTAAGAGTGAAGGTTGAAGTATTACTGTTTTAAAGTCTGTTTCTTAAGTGGTTATTCTACCTGGATTTCTGGAACTCAACCCTCAGATTTCAGTCAGTGGAAAGCTGTGAAGGGTTTTGTTGTTGTTTTTATTTTTGGCTGCATTGGGTCTTCGTCCTGTGGGCGGGCTTTCTCTGGTTGTGGCGAGCGGGGGCTACTCTTCGTTGCAGTGCGTGGGCTTCTCACTGCAGTGGCTTTTCTTGTTGCGGAGCACGGGCTCTAGGCGCACGGGCTTCAGTAGTTGTAGCACATGGGCTCAGTAGTTGTGGCTTGCGGGCTCTAGAGCGCAGGCTCAGTAGTTGTGGCGCACAGGCTTAGTTGCTCTGCGGCATGTGGGATCTTCCCGGACCAGGGCTCGAACCTGTGTCCCTGCCAATCCCCTGCATTGGCAGGTGATTCTTAACCACTGAGCCACCAGGGAAGCCCGAAGGTTTTTTTTTTTTTAAGGGTGCTAGGATTGATTTGTGTTTTGAAGCTATTGGTAATCCTCTCCCTCCCATTTCTTTTATTATCCTATTTTTTTTATATAACTCTCCTGAGAATCAGGAAAGGTCTGTAGAATCAATGGGTTTTTCCACTACACACACACACACGCACACGCACGCACGCGCGCCCCCCCTTGCCCTTTTCCTTGCTTCTCTTCCCGCTTCCCACCCCTTCCAAAAAAGACTCAGTTTTCATAAAAGCCACCGTTGTGTAAGCCTAGTCTTAAAGCTCTGTTAAAGCTTCAAGTGAAGGAAACACATCAGGGTGATAACAAGCAGGGAAGGGCAGGCGTCTCCCCATCCTCCAGCCTGCTGCTGGGTCTCCATCCCACTCCTCCAAGACCCTGGGAAAGGCCCCGGCCTGCGGGCCCTGGGCACCACCACTGGCGGTGTCTGCGCCTGTGGACGTTGGTCACCCCCGGAACTGTCATTTTAGACGGTGGGGGGGGGGGGCTGAGCCTCTGGGCCAGGCCGATGACTGCAGTCCGTGTGCGCAGACTTGTGTGTGATGGGACCCTGCCCTTGAGCCGCGGGTGGTCTGCTTGGGGGAGCAGCTCACATATGCGGAGGCGGCTGCCAGACGAGGGTCTCTTGCGGGGAACTGGCTGCTCATGACGTTTGGGGCTGAAGGGAGGCGGGCGCAGTGGGAGCAGAAGCCGGGCCCTGCAGCCTGCCTGCGCCCGGAGAGGGCGGCGGGGGTGGCCCGGCGGCCAGACTCCAGGGTGCCCGTGGGACACCAGCCTCGTGGAGCTGCCAGGCTCTGGCTCTTGCACGACCGGGCTGGAGGCATCTCCCTGGGTACCTCGCAGCCTGGACTCTCCAGACTGCCCCTCAGCCGCCGCCGCCGCCGCACCTAACTTTAAAGTCTCAAAAAGAGGCCCTTGCCCAGCCTGCGTCCCCTCCACCTGCCTCTTCCTTTCTCCTCCCGCCGGCCTCTCTGGTCCCTGCTTCCTGGGTGGCCAGTTGTCCTCCAGCGTGGGCGTTGCTGACCACTGCTTTCGGCCACCTGTCCCCGTTCCCGCGGGTCCCCCTGCAGCCTCTGCCCTGGGGGACGCGTTTGAGTGCTGTCTGTTTCCCAGGCACTGTGCTGGGGCCGCCCCGTGCCAGGCGGGGCTGGTGAGCAGGGAGCAGCAGCACTGGACAGGCGGTCAGAGAGGGGCTTCCTGGGGGGTGACGTCTGGACAGAGGCCTGAGTCAGCTGTCTGGGCAAACGTGAAGGCCGTGATTGTTGCCGCGGCGGCTCCTCGTGTGTCGCTGCTTGTTGCACTTCCGCCCCCCCTCCTCTTGGCTCCTCGTGGCCTGGTGTCTTGCTAGCACCAGGCGCAGCGTTTGGCGTCCTGGTAGGTATGCAGACTGTTGAATGAGTGGGTGGATGGATGGATGATCCACTGTCGATGGAGCGAGCAGCGGATGACAGATGTCAAAGGAAGCAAACCCAGACTTCCTACAGGGCGGGCTCTGTCCCTGCCGAGCCCGAGAGAGGAGGGTCAGGTCTGAAGCCCAGGCCTGAGGAAAGCCAGGTTTAGGTTAAACACCTTCTGGCATGCCCTCTCCCTGTGTGGTTCATTTCACAGCTTCGTATATTACCTGCTGTTTCAGGCTAGTTCAAACTACTGATGGGTGAAGTAAACTCTGAAATTGCTGGGAGAGCGTAAGCGGGGTGGGCGTGGGAGGGCAAGAGAACTACTATTTCCATTACTTACCACGTGCCACATACGTCCTGGGGCTTAGATCTCAAAACCATCTCCACAGGCCTGCTGTCACCTTCACGTGGCTTGGTTGGACCTTGAAGGATGGACCGTAGCAGAGTCCTTGAGGGCGTCTGGATACACCTGCGGGAGTGGGAAGGATCCTTCAGATATGCCAGTCGGGGGTTGTCTTCTGGTTCTGCTTTAGATTTCTGGTCCAGCAGACTGTTGGCCAGCTCTGAGTCCCCAGGGATTAGAGAAATAGGGACAGCCCAGGTAGGAGAGATAGGAAGGCTGAGATGTTTATAGTAAAAGGTGTACTGCGGGCTTCCCTGGTGACGCAGTGGTTAAGAATCCGCCTGCCAATGCAGGGGACGTGGGTTCGAGCCCTGGTCTGGGAAGATCCCACATGCCGCGGAGCAACAAAGCCCATGCACCACAACTACTGAGCCTGTGCTCTAGAGCCCGCGAGCCACAACTACTGAGCCCGTGAGCCACGACTGCTGAGCCCGCGCGCCTATAGCCTGTGCCTTGCAACAAGAGAAGCCACTGCAATGAGAAGCCCGCGCACCGCAACGAAGAGTAGCCCCCGCTCGCAGCAACAGGAGAAAGCCCGCGCGCAGCAACGAAGACCCAACGCAGCCAAAAATAAATTTTAAAAAGAAAAAAAAAAGGTGTACTGTGTACTCCTGGCAAGTCTCCAGCCCTCCTCAAGCAGAGGTGCTGGCACCCTAGTGCGTCCGTGGTAATGTGTTAGTGTATCTCAGTGGTGCTGATTACTGCCATCCTTAGGAGAGCAGAACATGCTCACCTTCCATGCTCTGGTGGCTTAGATGACGACGACGCTGGCGTTTCAGTCTTTGGAGGGGTTGTGACCGTGCAGGCCCGAGCTGAGTTTACAGTGCCAGTAGGTGTTTCCTCCTCACCTCTCTCCAGTGGGTGGTGGTGAGTCCTTTCCACTTTCCCAGCCGTGCCAGTTACCACGACTCAGCCCAGAAGCCGACTGCTAAGTATTTGTGCTTCATTTTGTTAGAAATCTTTGCTCAGAAGGCTGGCTACCTGATCCCTTCCTGACCTAATTCTAGTGACATGGGGTGACTGAGAAAAGGAAGATGTGACTGTCGAGGTTGGCACTGGGGAGTGGCGGGGCCAGCCTGTCTGCGTGGCTCTCAGTGACTGTGGCATCCACGGTGGGGATCAGGCAGGTCCAGAGGGCTGTCAGCAGTTTGGGACCAGCTGGCTGTTAAGACCATCACTCGGTAATGCGAGACCCTGGCTCGCTCTCCATCCCGGGGGTCTCGTGTCTCTTCCTCCTTGGCTTCCTGTGCCTTCGTCAAGCTCCTGCTTCCGGGGTGGGGGGCAGGCAGGGGATGTTTGCAGCACCCACCCCGGTTTGTCTCGGAAAGATGTAGTTTTGGAATTGAGGAAAGCAGAGGACCAGCATGGTTCTGACACGGTCATTCTGGGGAGGGTCGTGAAGCTCCCGCCCCTCTGGTGTGGATCCCCCTTACCTGCCTGGGGGTGGCTCAGGGAACGGGTGGGGTGGGGGCTCTGGGCCCACAGGTATGATGAAAACAAAGCCGCGTGGGGAGATGAGCCACCCTGCTCCCACAGCCCACCTCAGTGAGAACCTGACCCCTGAGCAAGGACTCGGCCTCGGACCAGGGGTCTGGTGTGTTATTTGTACTGTCTTTTCCTCCCGTATTTGCATTTTTAAAAATAGCAGTGCTGAGTGGATCCCTTTCGGTGTGAGTCAGCTTCAGAAGGTGGGGTGCGTTCTGCAGAGAGTGTGCCCATTGATTAGCAGCTGATTCTCAGTTTGGGAGCGTGGACCGCGGGAGCCGCAGACGTTCTGGGTGGAGATAAGGCTCGGCGTCATGAGCCACTGCGGGAATGAGTCCCCAGCTCTCTGCTGACCAGAGGTGACATCGTTTTGAAGATGCTGTCATTTTTCTGTGGGTGTGAAGAGAGGAAGGTGAAGAACAGGGAGCGGGAGCGTCTGTGAGCCGAGGTCCTCGTGGTCGTCTTGGAGGCTGTGCATCAGGCAGTGACTCGCCTTCCTGCCAGGGCAGTTCTTTCTCAGACTCGGAGTTCTTACAGGAGAGAAGAGCCACATCTGATGCTCCAGCTCCGTCCCGTCCAGTAACCCAGCTCTAAAAATCACGTTTCTTGTGGCCGCAGCATGGGCCTAGGAGCTGCCTTCCTGCCTGGAAGTCTTTATGGTGGGAAAACCGTGTCCCCCAGGTGTCCGGGGATGTGTACTGGCAGGTTCTGCTCTTTGCCACCTAGGCAGCAGCTGGCCTGGGTCAGGTCACAGGGCTCTTGGTCAGCAGGGTCTGGGGCTTTGTTCTTGGTGTCTGTCTGGAAGCTGACCTAGACCAGGGTCTGGACCACCTGAGCAGAGGTCAGAGTTGGGGCCACATCGTTTAGGGGACCTGGTGCCTGTGTGTCTGTTCAAGGGCTGAACCGCAGGAGGAGTGTGTCAGGGATACTGAGGGCCGGGTATGAGCTGAACCTCACTTTGTTCATTATTTTAATCCACCTTGCTTTTTTCATCTTGCTCCCCAGATTTTTATCTTTAAATTTTTTAAAAATTAAAAACAAATGTCCCGAGGCTTCCCTGGTGGCGCAGTGGTTAAGAATCCGCCTGCCAATGCAGGGGACACGGGTTTGAGCCCGGGTCCGGGAAGGTCCCACATGCCGCGGAGCAACTAAGCCCGTGCGCCACAACTACTGGGCCTGCGCTCTAGAGCCCACATGCCGCAGCTACTGAAGCCCACGCACCTAGAGCCCGTGCTCCGCAACAAGAGAAGCCACAGCAATGAGAAGCCCACACACCGCAACGAAGAGCAGTCCCCGCTCTCCGCAACTAGAGAAAGCCTGCGTGCAGCAATGAAGACCCAAAGCAGCCAAAAATGAATAAATAAAATTAAAACAAAGAAAAAACAACAAAAAAACCAAATGTCCCTAGTAGTCCTATTTTGTTTTAGAAGAAAGGGAAGCATACTGGTTGAAGTGGAGCTGTTTTAACCAGGCTGGTTATCTGACTCGCCCAGCGAATGTTAAGAAATAGATTCCTGGCTTCACCCAGAGATTCGTTCAGTAGGTTTGGGGTTAAAAAAAAAAATCAGGAATGTGTTTTGTTTTTTGTTTTTTTGCGGTACGCGGGCCTCTCACTGCTGTGGCCTCTCCCGTTGCGGAGCACAGGCTCTGGACGCGCAGGCTCAGCGGCCATGGCTCACGGGCCCAGCCGCTCCGCGGCATGTGGGATCTTCCCAGACCGGGGCACGAACCCGTGTCCCCTGCATCGGCAGGCGGCCTCTCAGCCACTGCACCACCAGGGAAGCCCAGGAATGTGTATTTTTGAAAGAGTTCTGAGGGTTCTGATAGTTGCAGTAAAGTCTAGTCCTCCTCCCAAGGGGCCTGTCGAGGCTGCCTCCGTTCTTCTTCATAATCTTTTGCTGTTTCCACACTGATGAGTTACATATCTAGACTCCTCCACTCTGTCTTTATGGGGCCATCGGGTGGTTTCCATCAGTTGCCCTTCAAGACCAAACATAGTGGTGTGTGTCAGCCAAAACGCTACCTTGCAGTTGCTGATTTCAGGGCTTGGTGTCTAGAGGTGGGCGTCCAATAGTTCAAATACATTTTGATCTCTCACTTTCAGGAAGTGTGTCCTCCTTCAGATTTGTGATAATATGAATTCTGCCTGAGAAGTCCTTCTATGTCGGACCTAGAGGAGCCCGGAGGAAGGAAGGAAGGAAGGAATGAAGTTTCATGCTTAATCGTACAGAAAAGAGAACCAGGCCAGGGTCTTGCGTGCTGGTGTCTGTTCACTGATCACCCCCTCTCCCCAGACGGCTCAGGGGTGCCGTGGGGCAGCGGGGCTGGCCTGGTGCCAGGAGGCGGACTGGGGAGAGGCTCACTTGGTGCGTGCCAGCCCTGTGCCCACTCCCGGCACATCGTTTCCAGGACCCTCCTCCTGAGGGGGCTGTGAGGCCCAGATGAAGTCTGTGAGGCGCTCGGACACTCCTTACCCTTCCCTCCCTCCCTCCCTCCAGGCTTACCGGGGGCCTGAGAGCACCTCCTGCTGGCCCCCTGGCCCGTGCAGTACCACCTCCTCTGATCGCACCTCCTCCAGGCAGGCACCTTAGTGCCACCCCGCCATCCAGCTGAGCGCACCCTCTCCCACGCGCTCTGGTTCTCTCTTGGCTGTATCTGCTCATCGCTGAGGTGGGTGTGTCTGCAGTCATTAAGAGGGGAGGAGAATTTTGACCATATAAGAAGGTGGTAATTTGCATACTATAAGATTTGCTGTGGGTTTTCCTGAAATAGCTCCCCGATTCTAAAATCCTTTCAATTTGTAAGAGACTTTTTAGTAATGACATCTAGCTCAAGAGGCACCTGTACGTTAATTTTTTAAAAATAAATTTGTTTATTTGTTTTTATATTTGGCTGCATTGGGTCTTCGTTGCTTGCGCGGGCTTTCTCTGGTTGCGGCGAGCAGGGCCTACTCTTGGTTGCAGTGTGCGGGCTTCTCATTGCGGTGGCTTCTCTTGTTGCAGAGCACGGGCTCTAGGCGCGCAGGCTTCAGTAGTTGTGGCACGTGGGCTCAGTAGTTGTGGCGCACGGGCTTAGTTGCTCCGAGGCATGTGGGATCTTCCCGGGCCAGGGCTCGAACCCGTGTCCCTTGCATTGACAGGCAGATTCTTAACCACCGCGCCACCAGAGGAGCCCTGTACGTTAATTTTTGCATCTTGTTTCTGTCTTTGTAGATGTTATTTTGTGTACTTGTTTTCTCCAGCTGAGCTCTAAGTTCCTGGGGAGAGAAACTGTCAGGGGCCTCGTCCAGGCTTTGCCCTGGTGCTCCTGTCCCGGGGCCTTCTCAGGCCGTGTGCACCAGCGCCATCTTTTCCTTTCAGCCGCCCCCCCTTGGGGGTCTGTGGGGATTCACTCTGCAAATGGAATACCCACGTGGCCCCTCTGCAGGGACAGGTGCTGGGCAGGTAGACTCCAGGGCTTCTGGAGACGTTGCAGGGGATGAGCTCTGGAGCTGGAAGGGCCCAGAGCTTGTCCAGCCCAGGGCTGCCCATGCCAGATGATGCCCAGGGAGGTGACAGGACTTAGCGCATGCAGCTGGGGAGTGGCAGCACCGTGGCCTCCGCAGGACCTGGCTGTTGGGCTGTATGGCCAGCTGCAGCCTCGTCTCACTGTGCCTGCAGGAATGGAGGGGTGCGTCCTCCCAGCCTCAGGGATTCTGCTTTTTCATGGTCAGTCAGGTTTTTAGGACTTAGCGGTCAAACCAAGAGGTAACAGCGGCCCCCAGGAGCCATTTGGTCTGTGCCAGAGTTGCCAGGCCAGTTGGTGCCTGAGTGATACCCTGTACCCTAGGATGGGGATCCATTTCATGCCTTGAAATAGTAACCACAGGTGTTTGAGGACCAAGCAGAGGTTGGTGTGGGTTCAGGAGGCTGTGTTTCTTCCTCATGGGGTCCCTTATAGTTGAGAGTGGGCTTGACCTGCCCCACTGGACTCAGATATAGTCCCTTTTAGCTATTTCTCCTCCTCCCTTACTGCCTTTAAAATGCCAGTCAGAGTAACCAGGATTTGGAGATGTGTATCAAAATCCTTTAGGAACGTTTTCAGAATGCCTGTTTTCAGAATACCATCCTGGGGACTGTGGGCAGTGAGCCTGGGACGGGGCCCTCCTTCCATCTTGATGCCCCTCTGTTAAGAGCCACTGTTACGTGAGGACGAGGTGATGTGCACGTGGGTCACCTGGAGACCTTGTTAACCTGTGGATTCTAAGGCAGCTGGGCTGGGCCTGGGAGTCTGCATTTTCAGCAAGATCCAGGACGATGCCCTGGAGTAGAAAGGGCCGTGCAGAGGGTCACGCCCGCCAGATGAGGAAGGACACTAGCAGATCCAGGGCTCTGGAATCCCGGCGCCAGGTGGCCTGGGGCAGGTCACTTACCTCTCCGAGCCTCCAGCCTCCTCTGTGGCACGAGAGCTACCAGAGCAGTACCTCCATGTGGGGCTTTTCCCTGCACAGTGCGGGCTCCATAAAGGTCTATTCGTGGGATTACCAGCCTGGGTCATTGTTCTGTGAACTCACCTGCCATCAGACACGTGGGGCTTAGGGTGGGGTTCTGGAAGGCAGTGTTGGGCTCTGTCTGCACCTGGACCGTGGGCTTGCTCTCTGCTTACTCCCGGGGATGGATGCCCGGCAGCCCGACCACAAGAAGAGACAGGACGTCATGCTGTTTACTTTCTACCTTCTGGTCATGCCTCTTGAGGAGGGAGGCCTTCTCAGTCTAAAGCTGCCTGTCTGTACCCTCCTGTCTCATCCGGGAGTCCTGGGCTGTTTTGTCCTTTTTAGAGCCAGGTTGATAAGCCCAGGGCCAAGACACTGGGTGTAGTGCTGGGTTCTTTCTCCACGCCAGCTCTTGCCACTGGAACGCATGTGCTGCACCCCAAACACTGCAGCATCTGCAGAGACCCAGCTCTGCTGCCTGGGCTCCAGCTGGCCTGGCGCCAGGCACAGCTCCCTGGTCCTTCCCCCTCACTGAGCAGGCGGTTGGACTCAGCCCCCTTTCTCTGTCCCCTTGGGCAGGCTGTGCCTCTGGACCATTTCAGCAAGCTGGCAAGCCGCAGCTGCAGTTTCCAAGCAGGGATGCAGTCATGCTGCATTGCCGGCCCTGATGACAGGCTTCGGGACTGTGGTGTGCCGTCAGAGAGAGGGGCCCCTGGAGACAGGGCTACCCCTGGGGGTTGAGAGTACAGAGGCCTGGCCAGTTGTCATCTGCAGGGGGCGGGGGGTGGCATCCCTTGCCTGTGTCTCTGATGCACATTTCCTTTGCAGCCTGGCCCTTCCCGCCTTCCCCCACCTGCCATTTGGAAGCAGAAATCTTTGTCTCTCTACCCAGCTTGGCAGTGTATTTACTTGTATAAATGTTTTCAGGTATTTTCATTTTGTCTCCCCCATCTAAATGTAAGTTCTGTAAAGCCAGGACACGTACCTATGTGTTTGTATTCTTGTCTCATTCTGAATCTATGGAAAACACTAAAGAACTATTGAATTGATTGACCCCAGTCTTTGGTTTTAGCAGAGCTTCTGTTGAATGGTTTCTGTAGCACGTGATTGACAGAATTTTCCAGTTAGGGGCACCGGCGTTTGTCTTTTCTTCCACTGCCCAGCCATTTCCAGCTCTCCTCCTCCCCCCGGCATGTGAGGCCCTCTGGCCATTGGTGTTTGCTGGTAAAACCTTCGATCCTCAGGTGGGCATTTTGCTGATGGCTGGATTTTTAGGGACTCAGTCACATGATGGTCAACTGCTCTGAGAAAGTCATTACACTGGCATTCGCTAGACTCACTGGCCGGTCATATCCCCAAATCCATTCAGAACTGGAAGCTGGAAGAGGAGCCCAGCTCCAACCCACAGTTAGTACCATTTCCTGCCACTCCCAGGTTCACTCTTCTGAAGGCCAACTTACTGACGTTTTAGGTAATGTCAGAAAGAGTTAAAAGTTCCCCACTCCCACGGTATCTGTGTGTGAACGTTTAGATCCTAGGGTTTTTGATTGTTTTCTTGTTTTGGGCTAGATCTAGACCAGCTTCTGACGAGAAGAGAGGTCTCGCTCCGCTTGTAACTGGCTGAAACCCTAGCCAGAGGGAGCCAGCAGAGCAGGTAGGCAGGGTGGGGCCCTCAGACTTCTTGAAAGTGACCCGCCATAGAACATATTATATACATCGTGACCCAGGACACATGTATGTTATATACGCACCTGGAAAAGTGTTCTCAGAACAGTACCTCGGGGCTTCACTGCTGGCGCAGTGGTTGGGAACCCGCCTGCCAATGCAGGGGACACGGGTTCGAGCCCTGGTCTCGAAGATCCCACATGCCGCAGAGCAACTAAGCCCGTGTGCCACGACTACTGAGCCTGCGCTCTAGAGCCTGCGAGCCACAACTACTGAAGTCCACGTGCCACAACTATTGAAGCCTGCGCACCTAGAGCCTGAGCTCTGCAACAAGAGAAACCACCGCAGTAAGAAGCCCACGCGCCGCAACGAAGAGTAGCCTGCCGCAACGGGAGAAAGCCTGTGTGCAGCAACGAAGACCCAACAACGAAGACCCAATGCAACCAAAAATAAAATAAATTAAAAAAACGGTACCTAGCCTTCCTGTGTGTGATACACCCAGTGTTGGCCACGACCCACTAAATTGATCTCATAACCCGCTAATGGGTCACAGCCCTCAGTTTGAAAAACGCTGCTTGGGAATTCCGTGATGGTCCAGTGGTTGGGATTCTGCAGTTTCACTGCCGAGGGCCTGGGTTCAATCCCTGGTCGGGGAACTGGGATCCCTCTGGCCGACTGGCACGGCAAAAAGAAAAAAAAAAGGAAGAAGGAAAAACACTGCTCTAGGGAGCATTCCATTCTAGGATTTCCAAGGCTTTTTCAGAATTCTGCACTGTGGGATAAACTTCCCAATCTGGCATCTTAGCTTCTCTGGCCTCCAAATTGTATTTCCGTCGGAGGGAGGGAGTTAATATCCCTGGGCCTGCCCTTCCCCTTTCCCCACCCATCTCTGTGCCAGATCCTTCTAAATTCCTTAAAGACTGTGTACATTCCTTATTTTACATTTGTATTCTTCTCTAGCCTTGAATCTATAGGAAGCACTAAAAAAAATTTCCATGACCTCAGTCCTAGGATTAGCAAAGTTCCTATTGAATGGCTTCCTCTATTCTCACCCCCTAGACTGAGCTGGGCTTCTCAGCCAGTGACTGGCATGTCCCCCATTCCATCCTGGCTTGGAGTGCAGCTGGGTGGCCACCGCAGTGAGCTGGGGTGCTTGCAGCCAAGCAGACCCAGGGGCCGCGGGACTGGGGCCTTCTTCAGCATCTGCGACCCCGGCTGAGGGAGTGAGAGGGGCTGGTTAGGAGGCGCTGAAGTCTCCCCACCCCACCCCACATTGACCACTGTCCCAGCTCTAGCTGTATGAGAGGTGGGAGGCATGGTGTTTCTCAGATTCTTTTTACCCCTTGGGAAGTAGCAGGCCTTTAGAAATTTCCAGCACTGGCCTCACCTCATTACATTCCTTTCAGGAATCCGTTCTTTGAGTCCTGGCCTAGGTAAACGGCCTCATCTCCCGAGTGTCTGCTGGCCCTGGCACTCCTCTTTCCTCTCCCTCCCCAGGAAGGGCCTGGCTCAGGCCACTGAACACTGCCCAAACCGGGGGCCACAGCAAGCCATCCCCCATCGCCCACTCACTTCCCAGGGGCACGGTGTGGGACTGGCAGCCAGCTCGTCCTGCGACCCGAGGCTGTGGGTGCTGGTACGCCCATTGTCAGTCCCCCAGGGAAGACTGTGCGGCTTTCTTGCTGTGGGTCCCAAGGACACCCGCCTCTCCTCCCCTGTGTTTTGGCCTTGCCGGAGTTTGACAGGAGATGGCAGTGGCGGGCGGGTGGCTTCCAGCCTTGACGCAGACGCTCGGCCCCTTTAATGGCCCTCCTTTGCCCATTGTTGGACTTCCTGCCTCTTCCCCCCTCACGCTGGGAGCCCTGTTAGTGGATACTGATCTTAGGGACCAGGTGTGGAGCCTGCTTTTTTCCTAAGGTGGGTGCTCAGCCCCCACTGAGCAGGCCAGCCCTTAGGGCCACCCAGTCTTACAGGATGTGATGTTCAAATCCACTTTAAAGTAACTTCTTGTTTCAGCTTCCTTGTACTTTGAACCGGTTGATCAGCCTCAGTTTGCCTTTTTCTGTCCTTGGAACATTTTTATGTGGCGCATTAGGTTCAGTGGAGAGCAGTGTTGGGAATGAGGGTCTAAGACCAGGAGCTGCGGGACCAGCTCGTCATTCCTGCTGTGCCGTCAGTGCTCGGCGTCAGAGCTGCAGCTCAGGGAAGCAGTGTGCGCCTCGGGCAGCCCGGGGGGCAAGGGGCAGAGAGTGGGCCTCCTGGCCAGGGCAGAGCTCCTTGGAGCTCAAATGGGGGTGGGACGGAAGTGCTCAGCCCCCGTGCCATGTTGCCTTCCCCCAGCAGTGTCCCCCCTCCTCCCTTGGCCACTGAATTGCTTTCCCACTTGGAGCACCTCCTTAGCTCAAACTTCAGAAAGGGTCTGGAGAGTGATCCCTTCCCCCTCCTCTGGTCTCAGCACCACCAGGCTCTCCTGGGAACAGCCTCAGGGCTCCTCAGCCTCAGCACTGCTGATGCTCTGGGCCGGATCAGTCTCTGCTGTGGGGGGCTGTCCTGAGCACTGTTGGATGTTTAACAGTGTCCCTGGCCTCTAACCACCAGGAACCGGCCCCCACCCACCCCCCAGCTGTGACAGCCAAGCGTGTCTCCAGACATTACAGATGTCCTCTGGGGGGCAGAGTTGCCCCCAGTTGAGAACCACTGGGCTACCTGGTCACCCTGCCCTGCTCAACAGCCAGATGACGCTTTTAACGTGACCCCCCCTCCCCGGCTCAGAGACCTGCAGGAGCTCCCGTCACTCAGGACGGACTCTCAGGTCCTTCCCTGGTGCTTTTTCTCTGAGGCCCGAGACGCCTGGCATCGCCTCCTGTTCCTTGCTGCTCTGTCGCAGCCCTGCTGGCCTCTGCTGGGCGTCGAACATCCAGTCAGGGCGGCTCTTCTGTCTGCTTGGAAAGCTCACTCCCTTAATACACTCAGATCTCTGGTCACATGTCACCTTGGAGCGGCCTTTCCTGGTCACCCTCTCAAAATAAATAACTTGCTCCCCTCCCGTTTCCAGCCTGTCCCCCACACACCCTGGGTAGTGCCTTGGTTTTCTGTATGGCACATAGCACCACCTGACCTCTGTCTGTGTGCCTGTCTGTCTGTCTGTCTCTCTGCTGCACTAGAATGGAGGCTGAGTCAGAGCGGGACTTATCTCACCAGTGCCTGTCCTCCCTGAAGCCTGGCTCTCTTCCTCCAGAGCAGGTGCGGGAATCCTCGCTATGCGGGGCAGGTGTGTTGTTTGCTACTCCTATTTCCAGAGGAGGCAGTGGAAGCAAAGGATGTGGGTTCTCGGATTCCACCAGGCACGTCCCACAGACATGTCACAAAAGTGTCCAAGCACAGGGAGTTATACCCAATCTCTTGTAATAACCTGTAACGGAATATAATCTGCAAAGAACCCACAAAAACAAATCGCTGTGCTGTACACTTGAAACTAACACAATATTGTAAATCAACTATACGTCAATTTAAAAACATGTTAAAAGTCTCCAAAGTAATGCATGTTCGTTTTGTTTTTTTTTTTTGCGGTACGCGGGCCTCTCACTGTTGTGGCCTCTCCCGCTGCGGAGCACAGGCTCCGGACGCGCAGGCTCAGCGGCCATGGCTCACGGGCCCAGCCGCTCCGCGGCATGCGGGATCTTTCCGGACCGGGGCATGAACCCGTGTCCCCTGCATCGGCAGGCGGACTCCCAACCACTGTGCCACCAGGGAAGCCCAATGTTCGTTTTTAAAACCACCTGTAGCCCCTCTTCACTCAGACACTTTAACATTTTGGTGTGTTACCTTTCTTGTCTTGCTTTTTTTTGTTATTCAGAAACCTCTGATAGCTACAGCTCTCCCTCAAGAAATGTTAAACAACAGTTCACCACCTCAGAGGTTGTTCAGAATTCTAGAACCAATAATGACAGTTAAAATCTATCCACCTTCCACCTCAGATCCCACGCTGGTAACAGTTTTTTAAAAACTGCGTCCAGGGTGCGCCTAGCAAAAAACGTGGCTCCGTTTCATGACTTAGTTTCACTTTACAATCTGGCGTTTTCCTGGAGCAGGCACAGCGCCCTCTGGTGTTAGCCTCCAGTGTCTGGTGCCTGTGGTCTGGGTGCCTGATCTCTCAAGGGTGGGAGGAGCAGAGGCGGGCGGGCTGCTGAGACCCGGTGGTGTCTCCCACCTGGCGGCCTCGGCGGGCGCTCAGGGCCCTGATCCGCAGGCAGAGGCCACCGCAGCCGCCTGCCATGTGCCCCAGAAGTGAATAGAGCAGTTGTTGCTTTTATAACCAGGAGAAGAATTGCTGTCTTTCAGAGGGTGTGGACCTGCCAGAAATGTGTTTTACTCTGTCCCTATCTCTGCTGCTCTGGGGAGGAGGAGCTTTTTCTGTGGTTAAGCGAATGGACTCGAGCTAGACTGCCTGAGTTGAAGTCCCAGTGGCACCACTTAGGAGCCGTGTGACCATGAACACGTGACTTATTTTCTCTTTGTCTCAGTTTACTTATCTGTAAAGACAATGACAGTATGCTTATTTCGTGGAGTTGAGGATTTCTCCGGTTAAAACACGTGAAGTGCTAGAAAACTGCATGGAGTGTAATACACACCAGCTGTGCTGTCGCTGTGAGGAGAGGCTTCCAGAGCAGGGGTTCTGAAAGCCTTCGAGATGCAGGGAGCATGTGTCTGGAACAGGGAGAGGCGAGGAGGACGTGGGTAAGCGCTGTCGTGTGGGAGATGCTCAGCTGGAGCGGCTGGCGGATGTGAAAGGAGCAGTGCCCAGTGTGGTGGGACATGGGCACCTGGGAGGGAAGCTTGTGAAAGAGCATGAAGAGGCTTGCAAGTCATCCTTGCCCTCCCAGGCGTCTTGTTCTCATTTTCTGGAATTCCCAAGGAAAAGAAATGTAGCCAGAGGAACTTCCCTGGTGGCGCAGTGGTTAAGAATCCGCCTGCCAATGCAGGGGACACGGGTTCTATCCCTGTCCGGGAAAATCCCACATGCCGTGGAGCAACTAAGCCCATGCGCCACAACTACTGAGCCTGCGCTCTAGAGCCCGCGAGCCGCAACTACTGAGCCCACGTGCCTAGAGCCCATGCTCCACAACAAGAGAAGCCACCGCAATGAGAAGCCCGTGCATCGCAATGAAGAATAGCCCCCGCTCGCCGCGACTAGAGAAAGTCCGTGTGCAGCAACGAAGACCCAACGCAGCCAAAACAAATTAATTAATAAATTAAAAGAAAAAAAAAGAATGTAGCCAGAATAGTGGCCCCTGCACCCCTCCGTCCTCCCTGCCACACCGCTCTGCTCTACACTGTCATTGTCATTGTCACGCGAGATCAGAAGAGCCTGGAGACCCAGCTTCAGGGTGGAAGGGAGTCAGGCTCGGGCAAGAGGCCAAGCGCAGGTCAGGAGAGCCACATCCGGGGACACGCTGGCTCACCAGGCCCCCTCCCGGGAACTCGGGGACCTGCCTGCCCCACAGCCTCGCAGAGGTTCTACAGAGGGAGGAGGGAGAAAACCCACCCCTGTCCCTGCCGTGACAGCTTTCACTGGCTGTGTTGTTCCTGCTTCGGCCTCAGAGCAGGGGCCTCAGTTTCCCGTACCCCCTTGGGGGCAGCGAGGCTGGGCTGTGTCCCATCAAAGACTGTGCTGATTTAGGGTCTGCACTTGGGCCACTCCCTTCCTTTCCTGGCAGCTCTCTCGGGGACTGACACAGACGCCGAGGTTGGGATGATGTGCAGACTCAACTTGGGTCTCTCCTCAGGGTCCCTGAGCCCGCGAGGCAGCCTGTGCCCGCAGCCGCAGCTGCTCCAAGCATGGCGTCACCTCCCGCCCCATGCAGCACTGTCCATCTCCCAGTGGATTTCCCCTCACTGCAACTTCTGGTTTCCATGGCAACTTGGAAAGACCTGCAGTTGTGGCTTTTGGAAGTCTAAAATGAGAGCAGAGGTTTGAGATAGGGTGGGACAGCACTGAAAATACCTGTCCCACCCAGGGATTTGGGCCCAGAGGGTTACAGGATGGGAGGTTCTTTGAATTAGAAAAATGGCACTGTCATCCCAGCACACCCTTAGCAGAGCTCCACGTGGCCCCTTGCAGCCTCCTGGGATCTTGGATCCTGAGCTCAGGGTCTTCAGCCTGCGCCTAGGGGGCAGCGGAGGCAGGTGGAGTGATCACAGCACTTAGCGTTGGCTGAGCCCTTACTGTGGGCCAGGCGCCTGGTGGCCGTCTGTGCTTTCACTGCCTCGTTAATCCTCTGAGCCACTCATCCCACCTTCTACACGAGCGCTTCGCGAGGCTGCTTTGCAAGGCTGCAGCGCCAGCGCAGGTGAGTGTCCGGTGTGCTTAACTCCGGGGCTCCCTCTCATCTGGAACACGGGCTTGTGTCCCTGGAGGAGCATCTCTGTCACCTGTTGATGGCGGGCCCATTGCTTCCCCTTTACTTTTTTTTAAAGTCACATCCCACTAATAGCAGGGTTTGCTTTAGTCGTTGCCAGGATTTCGGTGCCCTTAAGCGCGTGTCTCCCTTCTCAGTTCTCCTCCCGTGAGGTCGCCGTTCCAGGCCCCACGTTCTGCGGTGGAGTCACCTTGAGTGTTCGGTTGGGTGTCTGAGGGAGCAGCTCTTCCATCCCCCTAGTTTGGGGTCTTGGAGGTGCCTGAGCCAGGGAGGTGGGCAGCCACACAGAGATGCGCCGGTTCCCAGGACTCAGTGAAGAACCGCAGGGGAGCGGCCCCAGGTTTGGGGAGCCAGCAAGGAAGGTGCACTGGCCCAGTGGAGAAGCGTCTCCCGCCTGGGCTGCTGTGGGGCATCCGGTGCCCGGCAGGGGGAGGGGCTTTGTCATGGAGGGATGGGTCAGTGCTTGCTGCGCGGTTGGCCAGGCTCCAGAAGCCGGCGTCCCGAGAGTCCAGAGTCGGTTACTCAGCAGCTTGCAGTCCTCTGCGGGGCAGTCGATAACGAGCAGGCTGTGACTGGCGGGGCAGGATGGCCCAGATTAGAAGGTGGTGAGGCTGATAGCGGCTTCAGGGTGACCCTCGGCCCAGTGTCACACTCCTCCTGCAACCCACCCTGCTCAGCACTCGGCAGCAGGGGTGCAGGGCAGGCAGAAGCTGGAAAAAGGATTCCACTCACAGCAAAATGTTTGGCTCTCTGCAGAATGGGCTGTTAAATCTTTCATTTACAATGAGGCCTTACGTGGTTTGTCATGTAGCCACTTTTCAGGGTGACCAGAGTTACCGCTGGTGAGCACGGTGTTTGCCTTTGGTGCGGGAGGTCGCACCTGGCGTGCTGTCTGCTGATCCAGGTGCTGTTGGAGGGGCGCGTGGGGTTTGGCAAAGCCGAGCTCTGGGCTTAGGGTTTGTGCGCTTAGCTATACGTATGCTACGCTTCACTAAGAGGTAGGGAGGAGACTGTATCCTGTAGGTGATTTTGGGGGCCGTGCTCTGACACCTGTGCTCTCTGTTCCAGTTGAAACTAGAGGACCGCTCCGTGGTGCCCCGGGATGTGGTCCGGCACATGCGCTCCACTGTGAGTCCCGCGTCCCACTTGGTGGGGCAGGGTTGGGGGCGGGGGTGGCCTGGGGCATGTCCTGGCCGGGTCTGCCGGGTGGCCCCGCGGGGCGCCTGCCGGGACCTGGATGCCTTCTCCCCCGCAGGACAGCCAGTGTGGCACGGTGATCGACGTGAACATCGACTGCGCCGTGAAGCTCATTGGCACCAACTGCATCGTCTACCCTGTCAACAGCAAGGACCTGCAGCACATCTGGGTGAGCCCGCCCCGCCTGCCACCCCTGCTGACCTCCCCTCTCGGGGCTCTGGTTCTCTCCGCGGCACCTTCCCAGGCCGGGCGGCCAAGCCCAGCAGTCAGCTCGCTCCCTGCAGCCTGACCATGCTTCTTGTGAGTCAGCCATTGAGACGCGAGGTCAGGACACAGCTTTACGTCTCCAGCAGACTGCTGGTTTCCCTTCTCCTCTAATGCTTTTTTTTGGAACAAATTTCTTTTCAGCTTACTTTTTTAATGATCTCAAACTTACTGAAAAGTTGTAGGTACCTTTATCCCCTGCAACATCCAGGCTCCTTAGCTGGTGACGCTTCGCTGCATTAGCTCCAGCGCCTTTCCTCCCTCCTTCCCCACCTCTCTGTACTCCTCTGTCGCTCTCTCTTTCTCACTCCCCCCACTGCCTTCTCTCCCTCTCTCTCTCCCCTCCCCTTTTCTGAAACGTTTGAAAGCAAACTACAGGTATGATGCTATATGACCCCTAAGTACTACAATGTGTATTTCCCCAAAACAGAAACACTCTGCTGTTTAACCACCATTCAAAGCCCCAAGCAAGGACTTTGACCCAATACTGTCCAATCCACAGACCTCATTCAGTTGTCCCAACAATCTCCTTTTTCCCCTCTGACCCAGGATTCCATCAGGAGCACACACAAGAATTGTCAGCTCTTTGATCTCCCCCAGTCTGGAGAGGTTCCCCACTCTTGCTTTGTCTTCCTTATCCCGGGTGACCCTGAGCGTGGGGCTATCTGACAGTGCCCGTGACCAGCCTGGGGCCCTGCGTTCTTGGCAGAACTGCCACGGAAGTGCCGCTGAGCTCTTCGCTGGCCCGGAACGTCCCGCGGCCGCAGGGTGGGGACATTCCGTTTGCTCCCCAGTCGTCTGGGGCTCTGCCATGCCTCCCCACCATAAAGTCAGCATTCACCCCGTTGGAAGCGATTGTATCAGCTTTGTGGGGAGATATTCCGGGATTGTGTCAATAACCCGGTACTTCTCAAACCCCCGTACATCAGCCTTAGCTTCCATTAACAATTCCCAGCTGAATCGGCCAGCGCTCCGGTGGCTGCTAAATGGGGATTTTATGACTCCATCGTTGCCTACTTGTTTTTATCAGTTTGGCATCTGCTGTATGGAAGAGCTGTACTTTCTGTCCCATTTATTTATTCATTTTTTACATCAGTATGGATGCAGAGATTCCTGTTTTATTCAGTTGGTGATAACCTATTACTGTCATTATTTGTTTTGTTGCTTGAATGATCCCACGTTTGGCCAGTCGGATCCCCTTCAAGCTGACATGTGTGTCCTTTTGACATATCCCCACCATTTTTTTTTAAACACTTTCTTTCCATCTTGTATTTTTTCTCATCCAGCCTAGAGTCAGCTGTTTCTTCAGGGAGCCCTGGTTCCTTTCAGAAAATGGTATTTCAAAAGCCAAGGTCTGGATGCACGCTGGGTGTGCTAACCGCTGCTAGGCCCTATTCAGGGCAACACGGGGGAATACATGTATGTGTACATAGGTAGACACACACACGTCTAAATACGTCCGTGCCTGTTCTGTGTGTGTAAGATGTATGGGTTCGTCTTGATCCTTCCAGCCCCAGTCCAGCTCCTCAGGTCCCTCCTCTCTTGCCCTCCCTGTTCCTGTATCAGTGAGTGCCGTCCCCAGTAGTGAGAGACTTGGCTCTCGATATCCTCAGTTGAGTTATTTATTTGCTTAAATCACTTTACTTATTCGTCTGTATAACCACCCTCCCCAGCCCGCTCTCACTTACGTGTCCTGTGTCCCTGGGACGCCGTCAAGCTTCTGCCTCTGCGTGGGAGGGGAGCTGGGGTGCAGCTGGACTCTCGGGGGAAAGCCTGCTGCAGCAGCTATTAGGTCGGACCTGTCTGTGCGGCCAAGAGGAACTGGTGCCCTGGACACCAGTGTCATCGGCCACCTCTCACGGCCCTGTCCCCCTGATCTGCAGCCCTTCATGTATGGGGACTACATCGCCTATGACTGCTGGCTGGGGAAGGTCTACGACCTGAAGAACCAGATCATCCTCAAGCTGTCCAACGGCGCCAGGTGCGGATCTCCCCGCGGAGGAGCCCGTCCGGGAGGAGCCCGTCCGGCGGGGCGGCCCGGGAAGGGGGGCAGGGGCTGTTGACCTCCCTGCGGAGGAGCCCGTCCGGTGGGGTGGCCCGGGAAGGGGGGCAGGGTCTGTTGACCTCCCTGCAGAGGAGCCCGTCCGGGAGGAGCCCGTCCGGCGGGGCGGCCCAGGAAGGGGGGCAGGGGCTGTTGATCTCCCCGCGGAGGAGCCCGTCCGGTGGGGCGGCCCGCGAAGGGGGGCAGCCCGGGAAGGGGGGCAGGGGCTGTTGTCTCACTTCCTCGAGGGCCGTGCCAGGGCCTGCAGGCTTTCGGGGCCCCGAGTCTCAGGACCTGACCCTGGGCTGGTCTCCTTGTCAGCCCGGCCTGATTCTCTGGCTCAGTTTCTGGTCTAGGCTGTACCGTGGCTTCGGGAGAGCTGCATTATCATTTAGGACACACGAGAGGAGCTGATGCTTTATTTTAGGCACCTTAATGGTGGTGAACGCTCAGATCTGGGGGTAGAGTCTTGTTTGTTTTAGGAGAGTTCCTTGTACCAGTGCAGGGGCTGAGGTGTGGGCGGAGGATGAATTGCCTATTTTGGGGGGGGGGGGCGGACGTATTGACACCTCTGGACAAGCCCTTTAGATCCTGACCGGCACCACAAGGGGTCCTGGCTGCCTCGCCTCCCCTAAGACTCAGGCACTGTGTCGGGTGCCAACCAAGCCCCTGTGCCCTGTTGCAGGTGCTCCATGAACACAGAGGATGGTGCCAAGCTCTACGACGTCTGCCCGCACGTCAGCGACTCTGTACGTTGGCTCCACCCAAGGATCCTGGGGGGTGGGGGGCCCCTCATCTCATGTTCCTCAGCCCCTGGGCTGTGCAGGAGGGACTTCTCAGCAGAGAGCTTGGAGCTGACCCAGGCTAACCACTGCTTCTGCGCCGTTGCTTTCCTAGAAAAGGGGCGGTGTGTATCCAAAGGTATAGAAGTTTGGGTGTGGGCGGAAAGCAGTAGGACCTTTCTTTGCCTTTTGCTAACTTTGTATCTCATCCTTTTTAAATCTCCTGTTTTCTTAGCGCGTATGCAGTATTTTACTGCAATTGACATCTTAGAACAGTAGTACATGACACAGTTTGTCAATAAGAATACTAGGGGAGTGTGTGTGATTAAGCAGGTTTGGGGACCCCTGTCCTCTGGAGCTTCAGTCCTTAAAGTGCCTCCCCTGCACCAGCAGCATTGTTGTGGCCTGAGGGCTTGGAAGCAGAATGGGTCAGACGTGCATTTCAGTAAGATCCCTGGTGACTTGTATGCACCTGAGGTCTGGGAGGTGCTGCTCCGGAGCCTTAGGGGCTGTGGAGCTGGAGGTGCGGGGCCAGCGGGAGCCAGGCACAGAGCAGGGGGTGCGGGTATGGAGAGCGCCCTCCCCTGAGGAGGCAGTGCTCACGGGGACTTTTCTCTGGCCCCCAATCCTGCAGGGTCTCTTCTTTGATGATTCCTACGGCTTCTACCCAGGCCAGGTGCTCATTGGCCCTGCCAAGATCTTCTCCAGTGTCCAGTGGCTGTCAGGGGTCAAGCCCGTGCTCAGCACGAAGAGCAAGTTCCGCGTGTTGGTCGAAGAGGTAGGGGTGGGGGCGGGACGGGGGGGAGGCCCTGGATCTCCCGCCCCCGCTGCCTCATCTGGGGTGGGGCTGCTCTGAGGACCAAGGGAACCCGGGCCGAGCAAGGTGGGAGGGTGGAGAGTGGCAGGTCCTCTGGGCCCTGACTGGAGGTGAGGAGGCCGCAGTGAGTGACCCCTGGGCTGGGCCTGTTCTGGGGGTGTCCAGACTTGGTGCTGCCCCGTGATGAGGACCTGCTT